>NW_022170596.1:33153970-33753970 GCF_008802855.1 Photinus pyralis | reverse complement strand
TGCACAAACCACCACTTTCTCAGAAAGCAGTTTTGTCGCAAATTATTGCACTATATCTAACAATAAATCATGACTACAATTTCAATTCCCATTTGCATTGTATGTCAGAATTAATGCATAAAATTTAGTAGATGATTTGACTGCAGATCACTGGTTACACAACTAAATGCAGAGTTTATTAACTACGTGTATAACATTTAACATTGTAAATGCAACAGTTTTGTCGAGTGATGCCAAGCTAGAAATGGTGCCAAGAAAACTTGTGTTATCGTCTCTTTTTTATCTAGTTATAAAAATATACGCGATTGTTAAATGGAAAAAAAGTATGGATATTTGTTTTCAATAAGACCTACACATACATAAATTCTATTTGGACGGGAATAACTTGTACGGGCATCCTATGCACTTACAATTGAAAACCATGATAGTTTAGTTTTTTAACGTCACGTTTTATTGTGATTGATAGACAAACGCAGCGTTTGGTATCGGAAATTGGATCGTTCGGGGTACTCCACAAATTTACAATTCTTATGTTGTCCTTTAGAACGTGGCGAGTTTCGAATAAACGCGAAACAATAAATCACTTTCCGTTTTTAAGTATAAGAGTGATCGTGGTGCTTGTACAAAACTTTTTCGAAAAAGTGACAACGCTTTTCTTATGATAGTTAATTACTTTTTGGGAGGTAGTAAAATGCCAACATACATTCTTTTTTGGGTAAATTTATCTTGTCACCTGCCACTGTGAGAAAATCGAGATGTCTCCACTCGCAGGATTGAATTTCGGTAGAAATCTGAGGTGATATAATCTTGTAGACAATTCGATTCGTTTTATAGCTAGAGAGTTCGTAAATATTAGCTGAATAACAAAATGCGATTAAGTGGCCCTTTAAAGCTGCACCGCACGCATCAAATTAGGATCGATGCCATACTAATAAAGATTTTGTTTTCAGGGAGCATACCGGCGGTGGGTGTGCAGCTCATTGGTGCCTCATTTTCTACATGGAGATGTGGAATTACGTGTACGGCCGTGTCGCAGCGTGTGTCAATCTGTAGAAGAGCAGTGTCCCTATATGCTACCCGGGGATCGCGCACCTGCACATCCTACACAATATGCCGGCGAGCCCACCTTTCTCTGTCTCGGTAAAGTATATAGCCTTGTTACTAAGTTACCTAAAGGTGGCATGTGGGCCGCATTTCTTCTAATGTATGTATGTGGAGCTACTTACGTGATAATCTTACTAAACTAACAAGATATCTGAGACCCTTTATAACATGACATTTAAATCTCTATTTGGAAATTTTATCTGCCCGTTGGCCCAGCAAAGGAAGTTGTTGGTATACTGCAAATTAACTACCGCCACATCTGACAAATTTTCCAGCTAAGCTTGTTCGCTCAATTATGCACTACGTCCCTTGAGAACGAGCGTGTGTTTAACTTTAGGTAAATCGGAAAACGTAATTCTAAAAAGGACCTTTTTTATACTTTTTTGAGGACGCGATTAAACAACTGCCACTCTTCACGAGGACGTAAATGTTAATGAAAAATTGTATAGGTGCTGCATTTCATTTTGCAGGCACTAAGTGGTTTCCTACGTTTCCGTATAAAGGAAACTACTTCATATACTTATATTGTTTACCAGTCACATTGCGTTTATGACAATGAGAGTGCATTATTTAATTTGCACGAGCGTTAGATGCACATGTGAAAGGGGTTTAATGGATGTTAAAGATAGATAGATAGACACGTTTATTCTTTACAAGAGATGTGTCGAATAATGCATAAAGTTCCAAACGTTATTAACAAGCGTAAATCAAACAACAAACAATACAAATATACATATACAGGTCAAAAATAAACAACACTAAAATCTACATAAATTCTATTCACTCATTAAAAACATCACAGAATTCATTTACGAGTAAATAATACAAGTCAAAGGAATTAAGTCTCCTTCTTGGCGTTTTTTTTTAAACGTATAAAGTGTCGGAGTTGGCCTTATATATACCCTAAGGAATTGCGTTGTATATCTTAACTGCTAATACTTCATGTGATCTCAGTATGTATTGTGCTGTAAGCATGATAGTGGGAGTTACGCCTAAACAAAGAATGATTACATAGGTGCAAAACCTAGTAAATAAATAAATTATACAGAGTTATTATTTTTACTTTCATGAAATGAGGGCAGCACGTGTCTTAGGGCCCTATTCCAACTAAAACATGACTTTTGCAGATTAAAAATACTCAGATTTAATTACTCATAACTCCCCAGTTGTGTGGACATGCCACTTTATATGTTCCTAAATTGATACTTGCCTTAAGCGTGGTTCTATATTTCAGAGAAGTTAGTTACACTTTACAGTACAATCTGAACCCAAAGAAGGTCGCGTACTGTGAGAACGATAACTAAAGTATTCACCTTCCGAATTTATTTGTGTCAATTCGACTATACTTGCGATCTCGCTATTGCAAATTCATCTTTTGTGTATGAATACATATTAGACAATACTGGTACCTACCCTCTAAGACGTGTTTTATAAATGATCAATTACTAACTCCTAAAAAAATATTGCATGACGTACCGCCACCAGACCCTACTGAGTGGCTATGGGAACTGTGACATCAAATCAACATCTCAAACTGGTAGGAGTAGGTACTGCCCAGTGCGCGTATTGGTATCTACAGACCGGCGAACAGAAAAAGTCGTTGTATCAAATGCAAGGGTTGATTTAGCCCCGCTATTCCTCAGTCAAGTCTGCAATCCTGTGTTTGGTTATTATTGGAGAAGTATTGGACAAGTTTTCAGCATTGGTTAATCCAAAAATCATTCGACGAAATTCTGCCGTGGTGTCTGGTGTTATAAATACGGTTTTCCTGGCAGCTTTTTCTGTTAGAGGCACTTGCAGGGATCCATTTGTTTGCAAGGTCTGCTAAAATTTTATTCCCGGACAAATATTGGAACTGCTCGTCCAAACTTAAAATCCGATAATCTGATTTTACCGTCTGCGCAATTAACTTACGGTAATCGACCACCAAGCTTGTATTTCTATTTTTTTGTCCCTATGCTGTCTAGTAGGAACACCATTCGTTTGATGTGAAGTTGATTTTCTTACACAACGAAAACATTTGTCTTTTTGTATATTTTCTTCAAACGATAACGAGTAAAAAGGTAAGACCTAACATAACATGCACGTTGCAATCATTAAGCGCCCTCTCGGCCTTTCCTAGCAGCTGCTGTGATATCTCGTCTCACGCTACAGTCCCATAACCTCCGTGTTTGCAAGATTTGTAATTGTAAAGTGAACAGAAACATACAAACTGGTACCTGTAAGGGAAAGTTTTAGTTTAAAGAATGCATAAGTATGTCCAATATTTGCCGTACGAATCAGAGGCGGGTCCACGGGAGGGGTCCCTCCAAGAGCCTAATGGATTGTAGTGCTCATAGCGCCCAAAATTGAAACAAATTGTCGTTCGATTGTTATCAAGAATACGCAATTCACTGCACCTCCTTAGTTAGAGAACAAATGCTAAAATCTAAAACAAAGCTTGGTACGTAAGTGTGGTGAATTTACTCGCAAATGCATAAAATAGCATTTTCATCCTGGATCCGCCTCTGCTACAAATTTTTTGCATTTGTAAAATTTTAAGAAAATTGAATTAATTAATTTTGAATGTTGTACATGTAGCATCCGAATCGATATGACTTGCGATAAAGTATGACGTCATGAATTTGATTGATGGCCCATTACGACATCTCTATTAAAATCTGTGATAAATTTGGTCTGAGGCTATTGTTTTGATTTTGTTAATTTGATCCCAAAATGGGCAACAAAATTAATTTAATTGACTTTGATTGACCCCGCGAATTAAATTAATTCTACGAATTAAATCAGCAAATAAAACCAAGATGTCTGACAAAAGTATTCTACCATGCAATCAAAAATGAGTTGCTGTCGAGTCACTTTTGGGATTTTTGTTTGTGTGGAAAATCGAAATCCAAAGGTGGCTCGGCCGCCGCTCATTTTTGATCGCCCGTTACTTACGCAAGACTGAGTCTAATATGGTGATAGTATTTAAAAATATAGAGGACCGTTTTAGTACTCAAAACGCTATGGCAAATGATCCGCCACTAGTAATATCCTAGAAAATTAATTTAATTAATTAATTGAAAAAGATGTGTTCTCTCTGATTTCAATCATAGAAACTTATGACATTTTCTTTGAACTTTTTCCAAGTTGATTTTTGGTAATTATAAAAGGGGACCACTCAATTTTACAATATCCTAATTAGATAGGAAAAACGCTATCATATTTTTACAAAACCACACTGGTCAGACTGTCAAAAAACACATAAATTTGTGAAAAAAAAGTAAAGGAGGGTCGCAAATTTGAGGACTTTTGGAGACTTCGGCTGGTTCGGCTGAATTTGGTTTCAACGGTCTACACTATCACTGTGCCAAACCATTTGCTATCATTATAAAATGCCACCACTTTTGAAACACTTGGTCACTTTCTTGTGTGTTAGTCACGAACTTATAACTTACTGTGCGCGCGCAAACCAATGCACGAACGAGAAAATTCATTTTGCATTTTTAGTAACAAAATGTAACGTTCCTAAAAGGCAAAAATAAAAAAAATTAAAAAAACTATAAAAAACGTTTCAAAACCAGAGTGGGTGTTGCCACGTAAATGATGAGTAACGGGCAAATATAGACCATAGCACCTATCAATTAGTGAAAACCAGAAGTCTCTAGGTGGCCCAGGAATGGAACAGACAGGCGACGGAAAATCGAGCACATACACGTTACCTTAACTTCGTTTTGTTACGCTAAGAAAACTTTTCGTCAACAGAACACAGTATCTGACCTATAAAGCCAACAATTTTCATTAGTTAGTAGTTTTTAGTCTGAGTAGCCATGGACTATGATAAAAGAAAAACATAGTCCATGGCTACTTAGACTAAAAACTCGTGAAAACAGAATCTTTATAATTCATTTCTTCGCGTACAAGAAGAGGTAGAATAATCGTTTCACATGATTTAGATCTATAACTTTTATTTGAAGTATTTTTGCATAAAATAATTAGGAAACGTTTGCGCAAAGAAAAAGTAATTGCCCATGTTAAACGCCTATGTTCCACTTTTCAATTTGCACCCTGTACAAGAAAATGCCTGTAATTTCCTCACAATAAGAAAATCCGTTGCGCTAGACTCTAAAAACTCGCCAATCTTAAGCTGGTAGCCGGTAGGTACCGATTTGTTACAATAGTAATAATATAATCATAAATTATTACTGGGCGTAATTCCAAAAGCTTATAGTATTATGCAATTAATATTAAGCATGTGTATTGTGCAATGAGGGCTCTTAGCGGATGATACCTACAGTTTATGACCAAAACGGTTTAATAAACTCTGAGCACGCATTTGTTTGTCTTCAAATGCATTTTTTATTAAACAGTTTTCCATTTACTGTATCAGATTATGAAAATTCTCGTTGTTTTCATCCAACATTCTAATTCCCATAAGTCGAGCTTAAACTTGCACCTTTTGCGGTTGCTTCATTCATTTTGTTCATTATTCTTTCATAAGCGATATAGAAAATCCCAATTTATTTCTTACAAACGGATAAAATTCAATATTTTGATTGACATCCACATTACTTCTCAGCATTGTGGTACAGAGAAAATCATAATTATAGGGGAATTATACTTTTTAGCAGGTGAAACAGATTAGTTTGAAGTCACACAAATCGATGACTATCCCTTATTATTATAATGTAGTAGTAAGTACTCCATTGGTAATCTAACTTACCTACACTAGTTTTATATACAGATTGCCCACATTAAATACACATGTAAATCGTAATATAACAAGTGCATAACTACTTGCATATAATGTACTAATTATGTATTTATCCTAAAATTGGTGGTCGAATAAATAAATTTCCCTATCTTAAATCTCAAAAACCACTATGTTTAAAATGGGTTTCACCGTTCGGCAAGCAAAGGGTTGGCTCGAATTCATAAATAGTCCAGTCAATAGAGACCTAAATATTTTTTTTTTTTTTTTTAATAATGTATATTTTGTCGTAATATCACATTCAGTGCTTGCGACAGGTCAAATTACAGCATAAATAAGTAGTATACAATAAAAAGTACAAACAGACAAAGAAATTCATAAAAAACTAACAATATTAAGAATAAAAATACAAGTTAAAATCACAAATTAAAAACAATAGGTGTGCAGAGGTATTCCTCTATGGAGTAGAAACAATAAGCTAAAAAATGATTTTTTATAAAATTTTTAATACACACATAATTTTAATACACACATAAATAGGGGAGTTTAGTTAAAAATTTGGTGTCCAAGAGGTTATGACTGATTCTTATGTATTTTTTGGCGTAGATTCCGAATTTTTAATCTCCCACCAACCTTGGGGGTGGGAACCCCCCCGAAAATGCAAAAAACCCCAAAATTTCGGCCCAAAATTCAGAATTTTGGAAAAATCTCGCTAAATTTAGATTTTTGGCCCAAAGTACCTTAGTTCAAAATTAAAGTACACAAAATTTGCAGGAAAAGTGATATATACACTTTTGGTCTAGGACCAACGGGGGCGGAGATAAGAGGGGGTCAAAAAAGGGTACTTTGTTGGAAAACGTGAAAAAAACGGAATTTCTCTGAATAACTCGCTAAATGTTGGTTTTAGAGAAAAAACTCAAAGGACCAAAATGAAAGTAGACGAAAAATTACTTCGGAAAGTGCACTTGTGCGGAGCCGAGGAAGGGGGGGGGGGGGTGGGCGGTCGCAAAACCGCTCTGCTTGGCGCTGCGACTCATTACGCTGGCTCAATTGCGTTGCGCATTTTGACTCTCCTCCCTCCTTGAGTTTCTGTCTCCCACCCCTCCCCCCCACATTATTCATCCCTTTCCTTCTCCCTAGTGACAATGGGTCAGTTGCTGACCCATTCCTCATTGTATTAAGAAGTACTATATAAGGATGATTTTATGTATATATGGTGAGTCTTTCGCTTAATTGAATGCTTATTTTATTATACGTTATAAAAATAAGTTGAAATCGTAAACTAAAACGCAAAGATACATGATGGCTCAGATACAGCTCATAGTTTCTTATCTATTCGAAAGTTTCTGGATCGGACTCTTGTGCAGAATCTGAAACAGAAGATACCCAAATAATGAAAATTTAAGTTTCGCATGTAAACTGACTGACATTTTCGGTTCATACCACCGAAATTTTCTGTTAGTAGTTCTGGTAGCTGGGACTGAAAAAGTTGGTTGTAGGAACCAAAAACTTTAGCTTTATATAAACAAAGTTCCAATTCCAGTTCGTAAGACCCAATTTTTTTATGCGCGGTATACATGAGAGTGACTCACCTGACGAATTTTCGGCGTAAGTTGTACTTTGGCTCCGTTTTCTCAAGGATACTCCAGTCGAAGGGCCAGGTTCCAAGTTTGCGTTGTCATCTGAGTCGGTCCCATCATCTGAATCTTCCTCATACGAGAATTCTGAATCTGCAACAGGGGATGGGTGAAAAGAACCGTCAAGCTCATGTGTAAATAACGAGCGTAAATCTTTTAATTTTTAATTGATTTCTAATTAATGAAAGAAAGTAGAGATGTTATAATTTGATTTGTTTAGTCAGGTGAGTCACTCTCATGTATACCGCGCATAAAAAAATTGGGTCTTACGAACTGGAATTGGAACTTTGTTTATATAAAGCTAAAGTTTTTGGTTCCTACAACCAACTTTTTCAGTCCCAGCTACCAGAACTACTAACAGAAAATTTCGGTGGTATGAACCGAAAATGTCAGTCAGTTTACATGCGAAACTTAAATTTTCATTATTTGGGTATCTTCTGTTTCAGATTCTGCACAAGAGTCCGATCCAGAAACTTTCGAACCCGGACCTTCAAAATCAGCTGCAAAGCGAAGCAGAAGATAAGAAACTATGAGCTGTATCTGAGCCATCATGTATCTTTGCGTTTTAGTTTACGATTTCAACTTATTTTTATAACGTATAATAAAATAAGCATTCAATTAAGCGAAAGACTCACCATTTATACATAAAATCATCCTTATATAGTACTTCTTAATACAATGAGGAATGGGTCAGCAATTGACCCATTGTCACTAGGGAGAAGGAAAGGGATGAATAATGTGGGGGGGAGGGGTGGGAGACAAAAACTCAAGGAGGGAGGAGAGTCAAAATGCGCAACGCAATTGAGCCAGCGTAATGAGACGCGGCGCCAAGCAGAGCGGTTTTGCGCCCGCCCCCTCCCCCCCCCTTCCTCGGCTCCGCACAAGTGCACTTTCCGAAGTAATTTTTCGTCTACTTTCATCTTGGTCCTTTGAGTTTTTTCTCTAAAACCAACATTTAGCGAGTTATTCAGAGAAATTCCGTTTTTTTCACGTTTTCCAACAAAGTACCCTTTTTTGACCCCCCTCTTATCTCCGCCCCCGTTGGTCCTAGACCAAAAGTGTATATATCACTTTTCCTGCAAATTGTGTGTACTTTAATTTTGAACTAAGGTACTTTGGGCCAAAAATCTAAATTTAGCGAGATTTTTCTAAAATTCTGAATTTTGGGCCGAAATTTTGGGTTTTTTTTGCATTTTTGAGGGGGTTCCCACCCCCTAAGGTTGGTGGGAGATTAAAAATTCGGAATCTACGCCAAAAAATACATAAGAATCAGTCATAACCTCTTGGACACCAAATTTTTGACTAAACTTTTCTCTATTGACTGGACTAAAACGCTTATATAGCACTTATAAAAGGATATTTACTGTCCTAACGGATTTCTCATCAGCATAATTGCGAATTACCTAAACCTATTTATTGAAAATATCCCAACCTATCTGACTGATTGTCTCATAACGTAATAATTATAACAATAAATATATATACAATTATATAAGAGCGAAACGATCAATATTCTACCAGTATGTGCTTTGACAGCTTCCTCCGGTAGGTATAACAAAAGCTTAGACGCTAGTCAGTAGTAAGCAATTTCCACACATTAGGTAGATGAAATATTATGGTGTGCTGAATGCATTGACACGTGCTCGCTGAAACTCATAACGAGCTTGTTTGTCATAAATTCATTGACTTCGTATAAAGTAGATAAACTGTGAATCGTATCGATGTTATTTATTTTCTAAGCAAGAACGTCAAGATTTCATAAACTGAAAGGGAAGGCACGAAGCAAAGCGTCGGCCAGCGCCTGTCTGTAAAACGTCAGATTTGGATTAGCTAACTTCATAATGGGATTGCAATTTATTAGCGTTGGTTAAATTATGTACGAAACGTTATGTAATCGACTCGTTGGAAATATAATCCTTTGTTAATTGGATTAATTATTAAATCACACACGCGTATACTTACACCATTGAATTTATAAATTCAATCCTTACACAACACTCAATTACGGCTTCATTCTTTCCGCGAAATGTGAGCCAGGTTCTCATTCAATTTAGTCCATTCCACCCTCTGTTTTGCTCTATTTTTAATTATGTATCGTGTTTCTTGTCTTGTAAGTTCCCTCCATTAAATCTAAATGTTGTTAATTTATTAATTAGTCCCAAACACTACCATTTAATCTTATGCACAATGTGCCCTTCGTACCTACACGGTAACTAACTGTTATGGAGGATCTTCTGGTATGCTGTTCTTGGATGAAAAGAATCGCAGCGCTTGTATTCCAGGCGATGGTGTTATTAGACATGTTCCTGAACTTGGAATAGAGAGACACTCTCACTTACGTGAAGTTACCCTCCCGAAGTTGTAATATTCCATTTCTTTTGTTGTAATCGTTTGCTGGTACATATTGGCTATTTTATCGCATTCTCCAACTCATGTTGGAAGGCGCTATTATGATGGTCACTTTATCCGTCCGTCCATCTAGTAAAGACAAGCATATTGCATACTGCAAAAATCCCCTAATGATTGTGTAAGTCCAGAGAGATTTCGATGACGCCGGAGAGAGGAGAGGTCGTTGAAGGTACAGTTTTGCGCTTTTCCAGATATATCTCGATAATTGTGTTTTTCTAATACATGCATTACATTTATGCATATCATGTACTTTAAATCAGAAGAATCTTGAGCCACTATCACTTGGTTGTCAGCGGATTTTAAAGACGTATGGTCAACGACTCAAGATCAATAAAAGCCATATTTTTTTTCCTTCTCCATTAAGTGTTCAGTTTTATCATTTTATTTGTTCATAAAATCCAAATTTTTACCACAGTGACAGTGTGACTTCCATGTCAATCCTTTGTCCATCTCTTAAGCCAAGAAGTTTTATCATGTTACTGAAATTTGCAATTTTGTCCAATATTTTGTGGACAATTTCCTTATTTAGTATTAAGTTACACCAATTGTTCATTTCATTTAATACACAGCATATCTCATTAATTAAATTTTCTTCACACTTAGACGAGATTAATACTGAAACATCATCACAATATATTGTAACAAAACCATGAGTGATGCGCTGAGGAAAATCATTTATAAATAATAGGAAAAGTAACGGCCCCTAAATTGATCGTTGTGGTACTCCCATTCCCATATCAAAATAATTCGATTTTACTTTATTATATTTGACCGAAATTTTTCATTCGGATAAGTATGATTTAAACTATTTAGAAAGCTTTCCACGTGCTTCTAACGTTTTAATTAAAAATTCAAGACATACCGTATCAAACGCTTTCTTAAAGTCAAAAAACAATCCTACCACAAAATAACCTGCATCTCTTTTATTATTAATTTCTTGCGTGAATACGTATATTTCTATAATTATTAACATCAGTTGACACCTTTTCCTTTGGTAGTGGAACGATATTAATGCTTTTGTCCACTGGATAAATCCCACACTATAGAACAATTAAAATATGTACTAAATCATCCTGTATCTCGTTTTCAATTAACCTAATAAGTAATAACTTTAACATTAATTTCATCTGGCCCTACTGATGTTGTTTTCAAGAAACTCGGCCCTTACATCTTCACGCTTCACTAAGTATTGGGTACTTATATCAATAACGACCGTGTTTTATAAAGAAGAATTTTTCAATAAAGTATCCTAACTGTGAGTAAGTATTTCAAAACTATATTATACATACTAATAGTTAATAACAGTCAGGAAAATAACACATTACTGCCCAGGAAATACTGAGTCAAGTAAAGGCAATTTACTGACGAGTTTTGTATTAAATTTTACCCGAAATCCTATTTTAATATAAAATTTCAATGTTTAAACCACAAGAATCTTGAGCCACTGGTCGTCAATTTTAAAGATGTAGGTCACAGGTAATAAAAACCATATGTATTTATCTTTTTATTCATTCTCCATTAATAGTCCAGGGAATAGAGGGTATTAACTTTTTCTTTTGCATGTCGTAGACAGTCATCTCGTAGTTAAGAAGTAGGTTTTCGACCTCCCATCCCATGTGCTTCTTCTGTACCACTCCCAAAACCCCTGAAATTTGGTTGGTTTCTTAGTTTTTTAATCATATATTTTTTTCACTTTAGAAAAAATATTGTTATCAGAAATTGTAGACCGTAAAATTTTACACAATTTTGATATATACTACTTTTTTGTAAAATGTTTATTAAAAAAGATATAGAGCTTCAAAGTTGCTTATATTTTTATGAATTATGTAATTTCTATGTAGATGTCGTCCTACTCTGCACCCTTACCAAAGGGAATGCATAATAATTTAATTTTCAACCCTTGCTAGTGGGCATATTTGAATCACTGTGAGATTGTAGCGCTTTCTAATATACGGTTGAAATAAAAAAAAATTTTCACTTCAGTTCAGCTTCACCGCCCCCCCCCCTCCCCGGAAGGAATGAATATTTCAACCCCCTTGTTTCGATTGATAAGAGAGTGCGACGCTTATTACTTATATTTTCTAATCATCTCGTTCCAGTTAAACTCTTTCCACCCCTTACTGCAATGAGTGGTTTAATCCTCTCTTGTTGACTGCTCGCTTACACTTAGATAATGACATTTCCTAAAACAAATTTCAAATAAACAACTTGGAAAGTACTCAATGCGTTGAGCTACTTAAAAGCTACTTATGTTTTTGTGCGACGGATCGCTGTTTTATTAGCAAACTCATTTTATGCTACAGTTTGAAATATAATCTGCATCCAAAGGTAACACAAAGCTACTGCTTCAAACTCGAGCATTCTACGATGATTCCTTCGACAGTTATACTTAAAAAACCTTTGCAACCGACCGACCGACCCACCGACCGAACAGTCAAAGTGAAAGTGCCATAAACACACAGTGATTCAAATACCTACTACGACCAAGGGATTGAAGTGCAATCATCCCCTTTGATAGGGGTGCAGGGTACGGAAATTATTAGGACCATAACTTTATAATCGAAGTATTTTCTCATATGAATCTTATCATTATAGAGATAAAGATAACATAAAAATTCGTTAAAATATGTACCTACATAGAAATAAAAAGAAATTTCGAAATTTTCAAAATAAAGACAACTTTGAAGCTCTGTATCTTTTGAAATAAAAATTGACGAAAAACAAGCAAATTTGATGGTCTACAATTTCTAATACTTAACAATATTTTTTTGTCAAGTCAACCTATAAAAAGATGTGATTGAAAAACTAAAAAACCAGGTAAAAAACCAACCAAATTTCTTTGGTTTTAGGGGTGGTACGGGGAAACCACAAGGGGTGGGAGGTCAAAAACTTGGATTCTTAACCACCAGATATTCCTCCATGACATGCAAACAAAATTGGAACTACTTCTCGTTTTGCAGGGAATGATCCATTTTCCGTCTCTATTTCCCGGACTATAAGTGTTGTAATGTAAACAGATTCTTGACACACGATCTATTTTGTAAAATTTTAGTCAGGCTACTTGTGAGACCATTTCCTCTATAATTCTCTCTGAATTCTTGCAGCAGTTGTCATTAATATCGTTGCACATCGTTCTTCTGCATATTTCACTAATTGTATGGATCCAGTCCTGAAATGCGTATATTTTTTATTTGTTTTACGTGTTAGTCACCCTGTTACTTTATCCTAGGTTCTGTTAATAACTTTCTCAGTGAAGTTTATGAACTGTTACATGTTGTATGAGCCCGTTTTATTAATTTGGAGTTTGGAGTGAATATATTAACTTAAACTTTTTAAGTACAGGCTGAATAATTTATTTGTTTTCTTTTAAACGATCGATTTCAGATTTTATTTTCCATGCCGTAGCTACAAAATTACACAATCTTGTCGTTTATACATAATCAAATAATTCTTATTTATTTTATCTTAATTTTTTAATATTAATATTATTAACCTTTGTATGTAGTTGTAAAAACAGCTATTTTTGAATAGTAATTGATGCATTGGTGTATCTTTTTCATCACCAATATAAAATGTGTTTAGAAATGATATGCTGTCCTTTTCAATAACGTTGTTTTGTTTCTAAATAGAAAATTTCATTCACAGCTTTTCCGGTAGGCATGGTTACCAGGATGAATGAAGCATTACTTCTTTGAATGGTGAAACTTAATCGTTGAATGAGGTAAGATGTAGAACGAGATTCTCCAGAGATTTCATAAATTCGTTCCGATTTCTTTGATGAAATTAAAACGTTTTGTCCGAAAACTCCGCTTGTTTCAATGGCCACTGATATAAAAGTAGTTTTCAAGTACATGGTTATACTGTTTGCTGTTTCTTTTTTCTGCGTTTTCAGCTGCTAAACCAGGGAGTCTCGAAGTTTCGTGTATGTCTGAAGGAGCATATGTGTCAACACATGTGAAGTCCCAAAAAAAGGGAGCTATCGTCATTCCGTCAGGACGTTTTCCATCGGAACGAATTCCAGCTAAACGAAGTGATCTATGAATTAAATCATTCGCTTCAGAATGGCGGCTCCATCTTCCAGAGTTTCCCGTGGATGATAAGACGCATAAGTATAATGTAAAACTGCAACTGTGGAAATAGACTTTATACTTTATACGAAATCCACTGACCATAGTGTCTGGTACTGAAACCGTTGACTTTTCCATGAGAAACATGGTGGAAAAGTTAAAAGAAATCAATAATAGGGATATACTGGTAGTTCTAACAGTATAGGAATCATACATCGTTCCATTATCTTCTAAATTTCTTCTTATATAAATTGTTTATTTGCATTTTAATGCCCTCATCGTTCCATCGTTCTCAGATATTGTTAAACTTCTCCGTTCCATATTGACCTTTACCTTCTCCTGTGTGTCATTATTATAAAAGCTACCTTTACGTAATTAAATAGACGCGACAAAACGTATCTTCTTTGATATACTATAATCTTTCAATTAACTGTAATTAACGATTAAAATAATCGTCATACCTATTTCGTTTGCTTCGTGAAGTTTCGCAAAATTATTAATTCAATTTACCTTGAAACTTTCCACTAAAATTTCTCAACTCGAATTAAAATTGCATGTAAATGAAAATTTGGGAAATTCTATTTGCGCCCCAACTTTCACATACCTACATGAATAATATAATTAAGCCAATCTAAAAATTCTCAAATACTACTATGCATCCCTGAAAATCACAAAACGACGTTTTCAACTTTTAATTTTAATTAAATATCCCCTGATCGGTTCGCCCTTATGGAATATACGCCCTTGAAATGTGACAGTTTTTAGTTATAACAAGTGTCGAGGTGTTTACGACCGTTATCGAGACACCTTGTTTTCATGTTTTTGAAGGTTTACTGCAAATTGTTCTGTAATATTCTGAACAGTTCGGCAGTCTCATTTCGCAAATCGCAATTTCCCAATGGAGTGCAATCGATTCCGATAAAGTTTTTTATTCGTGAAGCTATGAATATTGCACAAATAATTTGACTTTCTGACATTGCTTACCGTGAGTTTTTCCGTGCTCTAAATTCTATACGACTTTGAGCACTAACATAATCATTTAAAGAACCCATGTCTTATCACTTATCAGATGCCAACAAGTTACTATCTGGTTGATTTTAGTTCAATCATTTGTACTTAATGCACATTGCATTGACAGCTGATATGCAATGCAGGTAATAGAGTGTTATTTTGTACAGGTGATAACATAATGTTCCAGATGACAAGCCAGTTTATGTAACGATTTGCCTTTGGGGTCTTTTTCATGTGCTATATGATAACGTAATTCATTTGCTTTTTTAGAAAATGAATTCAGGTCATTTTTATAGGATTTTAGAGTATGGGAAACCCTCGCAAAACTAATACATGCACACGTTTTTGGGTGAAAAGATTCCAGTGGAACATCCAACTTTCATCGTCTGCGAAATTAATTGTCAACGTACTTCATACCGTTCAACTTTTTCTGAGAATTTTTTCTATACTACAGGCACTTTCTGATCTAGTGCCAGAAGTCTAGGAATCCCAAATCTGCGTGCACAACTGAAATATTGACAGGGGTTTCAGCTTCGCCTTAACGCACTTTTGTTTTTATTCGTCGTTCAGGCAGCAGTAAATATTCAACAAATGCTCTGATTTCCTTAGTTTTTGCATTAACCGCTCTTCCCCATTTTAGGTCATTCTTTATGGATGTTGAAAACTTACGCCCTATTAAATAAGGCATCTTTGTTCTAACAGAAATTAAGTCGAAAACTAATTAACCAAAATTATGGTTACTGTAATACTATGACATCACTTATTTATATCATATTGTAATTGTAAGTACAGTTATATAAGTTAAAGTATGGGGGTGAGAGACGGATTATTTTAGAACTCCTGTTAAGCCGCAAACGTCTAGGTACTTCCTGAATGAATCGCGTATTGAATGAAACTCGATTACCTCAATAAGCAATTTAGCATTTTAGCGTTTGTATTTGCCAAAATTAATATTATAGGTAATATCGAGAAAACTGGAAGTATTGTCATACCGAGTTCAAGGAAATTAAATTTTCGATTGAGTATCTTTGCAAATGTGGGAAAAATCGTGCACAATATTTCACGTGCCCAGTTCTGAAATAGGCTTCATGTCGTGCATTGGCATCATATCCTACAGTTAATATTATCCGGTTATAGCTGTGGTAGTTCACTCGTAACTCCTTCTTGGGTTATAATGATCCTTTCTTGGCATATAAGCAATGTTTATGACTTTTCGTTCAACATTGGCACGATCCTATTCCGGAAGTCGCTCGCATCTTAAGAAAAACATAGATTGTAGATCGACATAAGGTGCGGCAATCTTTCCTGGCGTAATAGCTGGCTATCTGGCTGACTGGCTGACCGGCTGAGATCTCAGCAATTACAATAGCTGGCGACTTCAAAAGCTAAAAGCTGATATGCTGATTTACAACTTGTTTAATGCTACTTTTGAGTGAGCATTTTAAGAAAAATTGAAAAAGAGCCTACACAGAGAAACAACAATCATGACTCTGAGATTCAAAATACTTCGACACTCAAAACGTCAGTGAAGGGAACTTAAGACACTCCTCGCGTAAATACATTCCTATGATCGAATCGTTTTTACGTTCGCACCCTACCCAGCTTATTTGGCAGGGGCCAACTTGTTCAGTGTTTTACACACTTCGATTCGTAATTTCTCATGAGGTGATGTAAATACCTAAAAAAGATAATTATTGATCATGTGATTAAAATAGTACATCTGATTTCTATTTCTTATCATTTTCTAATCAAACTTAGATGAAATGAAAATTAAAAGTGTGCTCTATGCGTTAGGGAAGTTAAATGATACTGTCAGTGGATTAGTTTTCAAGATTTATCCACTGGAAAATCGTCCAATTTAACATGTAGTCCAGTATGCGGAGCCGATTCCTGCAAAAAGCGGTGTAAACGATTTTATCGTTTTAAATGGTCCGTTTGGGTCCAAATAACATGGATTTGAAGAGTGCACACCATTTTTTTCCCGGCACAACTTTTTGCAGCCAAAAAACTTCGAAATGTTCGGACTTTTTTCAGTTTTTCGCTTAAAACTCGAAAACTGATAAAAGCCCAAATATTTTGAGGGATTTTGGCTGCCAAAAGTTGTGCCGGAAAAAAATTGGGGTGCACTCTTCAAATCCACGTTATTTGGACCCAAATGGACCATTTAAAATAATAAAATCTTTTACCCCACCTTTTGCAGGTCAAAATTATCTGCATACTGGACTAATGGGTGATTATGGAAAAACGTCCAAGCCTGGCACAAACATCGCGATAAATTATATTCTCGTCATTACGGGATGAGACAGCTCTCTAAATATTCCTTGCTTAATTAGGAATCCAATGCTATAAGGCAAAGTACTTGTCATTGGATTAACTTTTGAGATATCTTGTGTTATCTACGTCAAAACGGATCAGACCGACTGTAGATTTTTGTAACGCCAATTTTCGTAAAACGTTTCCACAATTTTAACGCCAACTGTCAAAAAGGTAACAAGAGAACATGAACAATGACTTAGAATGGAGTAGATCTTTGAATTTCTGTGAATTATTTTCTTGTGGGGCATTTTCTTTGTTTCCCATCAGTAATACTTCTATAGGGCCAATAATTATTGTTTTGTTAGTTGTGACTCTTGAATGGTCGTTCATTTGCACTCCAAAACACACCTCCAACTTCCAAGTCATTTTTTAAGAGAGAACTTTAGCGTAAAAATTGAGCAAGTTATCATAAAAATAAGGTAGATCCCTACCTTTTTCAGCGAAAAAATCAGCATAAACAACCCCCTAATTACAACCCCAATTCAAATTAGTCATCCCCCTTTTCCAGTTCTCTCTAATTACATATTATTAATACATTCTAGAAGTGTGACTAGTTTAGAATACTTCATTTTGAAATAATTGAAGCTAAAAGTCAAAAACAAATTTAAACGCCCTTCTCTTCAAAATAACTCAATGCTACAGCATCAAATTGTAACTTTTGAATTCCAAACATTTCACTCATCGGAAATTTTCTGTACGACAAAGGTTTGTCGAAAAATTCTGAAATTAAATAAAGACGTTAATAGTATTATTATCGTAACCCCATTCGGTCCGTATTTTGATACGTCCGAATTTCAAATTCTTCTCTGGACGCGACGTGTCAACTTTGCAACGTTGCGTGACATGTTTGTTGTTACATTACGGGTCATTTGTTACAAATGGATACTCAGCTTTTGAAACTTACATACCCAGTTACATCCATTCCATACACCTATACAGTAATTGTAATGTATATACAGGGCGATTCAAAAAGAATACCAGCACTTTGCAGATCTGAGAAAGAAAATAGAAGTAGAACCATGGGTTATAAGCCAAATGGAGAGTATTAAAATAAGTAATATTAACGTTTGATACACCACCTATCAGGAGGTTGAACATAAACACCATACTTCGTTCGAAATGCACACTGAGCAATAATAAATTGTTGTAGGGGGTAAAATAATAATTTTATGTAGGTTAATACTTTTTTTTAATTAAAGCGCAATAGGGGCTGATTTTTAAGAGTTGAATTATTCTGAAATAAGGTTCCAAAGCTTCTAATAATCATTACTCAACTCATCTGAACCAAACTTTACTCCCTTTAAGCTTTAATAAAAAAAAATAGTTTCGTTTTCTGGATTGTAGGAGGCTTTTGAAATGACAACCTAAATTTGGACACTACCTCTTGGTTTATATATAATAGTCTACTAAATATGTTTTTTTTAATGTGTGCATACAATATAGTTATTTATTATACAAAACGATAAAGGGATATTTTAACCATTAGTGAAAGATAAACTTTCACGAGATGGATAGTTTCCCTTTATCGTCGTATCTGATGTAATTACTTTCATTGTTTTGTTGCGTAGAATAGATTTTGTTTTGTTTTTTTTTTAATTCATCACGAATTACTTGATTAAAATATGAAAACCGGTGATATCACTGATATCTTATTTTCAATCTTATGCGTTGAAAAGAGAATTAAAAAATCTATTAAGTAATCTAAAAATCCAATATGGTGCCTATTTAACTTTAGGAAGTTGGTAAAGGTTCCTCAAATTGAGCGTATCAAAAACAGTAACTTTTATATAAAACCCTTTTTTATCTTGTCTGTACATATAATACTTCTATTAGAATTCCCACTTATTTGCCGCACGTTAGTTAAGGGAGGTATTGCATTGGGGTGAAAAATGACCCCTCACTTTTTTGCCGGAAATACACGTCTTGAAGCACCAGAAATCCGAAACAACCAAATTTTCGATGATACCGGTCTGTCGTCTGTACTCTAATTTCCGGCTAAACAGCTGAACCGATTGCGTGGTCTGGTATTTCTAATATGAAACCTTCTGTCTCTGGGAAGATATCGCAATTCAGAGAACCAAGCGTGCCTTGACGTACAATCAACACAATCCTGGTTCACTTCTTGTGGAAATCGTCCATGTAAAGGTTTTTGGTTCCATATCTGTATGATATTTGTATGTAAGTTTGGATGTGAACGGTAGAATATTTGTTTATGTAGAATAAAAGGGGTGGGACTGAAGTGTCTGATTTGTTATAAAAGTATTGTCGTAAATTGTGTATTTGTGTTTGTAAGTCCCCTACCTCTCTACGAACGAGGAAGGTAAAGTCGTATGGTAGAGGAGTGAGGGTGATGTGTATGGTGTTTTGTTAATATAGTTCACGGGTGTTTCTCTGTATTTGTTCTAAATCTGTATTTGACAAATATTGGTAATTTCTCTTTTGTACAAAAGTAAAAGCACGTCACAGAAAACTTTATTAAAAGAACACATGTCTACCCACTTTTGGAAATCTGCGTTTCCATTTGACTTTCAGATTTTGCTGATCGTTGACTTGCCGATGTTGACCTCTGCGACCGTTTGCTTGTTTGCAATCGTCTTATTGCCCACTATTTAGAACATTTTTTTTAATAATCTAAGTTCCGCAGTAAGCCTTTCATCATTTTTTAAAATATTCTGGCTTGCATTTCAGAAAACTGTTCGGCCGTAGTGATTTCCAATTCATACACTTCTACCAGTGTTTTTACGTTTGACGTAAAAATTGCGATTATGTCGCTTGTATTAATTAATTTAGAAAATTGCAGTTTCGAAAATCAAGCCCAGTATTAAGTTTTGTTGCCAAAGCATGAGTATGAGTAATACAGGGCACATTTCTTTTTGTGAATAATTATTAAATGAATTCTAAAGATGTTTATACTGATTTTGAACAAAATGAGGTATAGTCGATACGTGAAAGAATCCGGCATTTATGTTAAACATTTGCAGGATGGTCATCATTGCAGTGTATATTTTTTTAAATTAATTTCAATGTAAAGATTTAGATAGAAGGTAGTAATGTTATGGGGAATGCTCATTAAATGGGCACAAAATCTTGAATGTCAAAGAAACGCAAGCACTTTGAGGCAATTTCCAAATACGTTGCTGACAACGGGCTAGTAAAATTAGAATCTTTATAAACTCCCAACGTTTCATAGTCTATATTCAAAGGTGAAAAGTGGAAGAAAGGACTCGCACGTGCCCTAAGTACTACTACAATTTGATTCTTATGTTGTATGTCCTGGATGTCGGATGATCCCGCACAGAGATCGCTAGAGCAGACGAACCTGTTGCGTTAGAAATTTCGATTGCTTAATTTTCAAGCTCTATTTTATTACCGAGAGCCTACTTATAGTGACAGTTATACGAAAAATAGGCCGTGTACAACTTACTCTTTTTGATGGTACTCTTAAAACATTCATCTGTTATAAAAAAACGTTTTTTAAAACTTCCCTAGCGCAACAAAACGTCCTACCCAACAGCATCAAAAACGTTATAAATAAATAACCGTAATATACGAATGGTCGCAAAAAACTGGAACAGAATATCATATTAAGTTATGAAATGTTAAACTCGTTCGCATTATGTTATTAGCTGGGCAATAATTGATCAAAATAAAGGAAAGGGAAACCCTCGGGTATACGAGTGCATCGATCAATTTTGGATAAAATAAGCTGATTAAAGTATTTTGCGGACGTTATGCTCAAAAAGGTGAAAAATAGGATTGAAGGATTTTAGCTATAATATCATTTTATGAAGGACGATATTAAGTAGAAGAAAAAAATTTGAAATGCGTACAAAAGAGTAATTTCTAATCGGTAAGGGTTGCGGCAATCTCGCACGATTGTCAGTTATGAAGGACGATATTACGGATATATCCAAAATCTAGGTTTTACAGGTCACGTCCGTCACTCGTAAAGTTCAACCTTTCCTCCTCAGAGACCGTAATGGCTTCAAGAGTAATCAATAATTCACAACCTCTGCTCGATCAGATAGCAGCCTGTAGTAAACTTTAAACACGGTGTTATTACCAAAATTGAAATCTAAGTGACTGCGAGATTTATTGTTTTTGATTTCTATTCGTTTCGTTTTTCGTTGCTGTCTAAATGTTCGCATTACGAACGACGTACTATAAATATGTCAGGGAGTACACTTCCATTACTTAGATGATTTCGAAAACTACTTTAAATTCGACCTAAAAATATCCAAATCGGTAAATATAGGAAAGTTTCAATGCACATGCTGTCACTTGATAAGCAACTTGAAGCGCTTAAGTTTTGAGGACAGTTCGCGGTTGGAATTGTACGCTTCTTAAGGAAAGCAATTCCAAACTAAACTCAACAAAATATATCCACATAAAACTTTCCCGCAGTTAGCATTTCTTTTTTTCGTTTGTATCTTAGCATTGTATTTCATTCTCAATTTTTTATGAGAGTAGCCATTTAAAAATTTATGGATAAGTAGCCCACAAATTTCGGGAGAGCGGTTATCGTTCTTGATTGTTACCGAAACTTATACGTGTTCCTATGGAACTCTTATCTCGTGGATTATTCGCGTTATCCTCTTGGACTATGGCTTTAACAATTCGAAACGAATGCTTGTTTTCTCTTACGATTTGGCATTACGTTCGCACAATTGTGTTCCATTGTTAGATGCTTATCCTTTTTCCAGTTACATCTTTCTTAGATTTTATGGGAAGATTAAATTAACATTTATTTTTTCTCTGTCTGCAAGATGATGGCGACAAAAATGTTCTTTGAGTGATGTGCTGGAAGATCGTTGTTCAATAGAATATGTCCCCTACGTATCGCCAAGTTTGAGTATACCTAAAATCATACTTTACTATCAGATTTGATACTCGTAATGGCGCATACATAACCCATATTCAAACTGAAAAATTGCGTGTATAATCAGTATAATGTATGACTATCGGACTACGTCGTTTCGTACTGTTGAAGATTAATTGGGAAATATTGCCCGTAAGTGCGACAAGGTTCTTTTAGAGGCACATTATAGAGTCAAAAGAGTATATCGATATAATAACAGCTTATAATGAGGATCATATTTTGATACAACTGATTCATTTTTGTAGTACTTGGGGAAGGGCGCATATACACACGTAGAGAGATCTATGCATAATGCAACTACCTTGCTACGGCATTATCTATTAGAAATTATCAAAATGCCATTATCTTTAACGATAATAAAACCATTCTAGAGTTTTAGCGAAGTCTTACTGTAAGTAGACCTAATCAGGGCTTTAGGACTACTAGATACACTTCGTGAAAAAAGGCACAATTTAATGCAATATGCGATTACACCTTACGGGCTTACGCTCCCTGGATTCTGTGTGATAATATCGATATGGTACTACACCTATCGGAGTTCCGCAAAAAAGAAACATCCAATATAGTGTACACAGAATGCATTTTAGGGAAAGTATAGGAAAATATCAGGATGCTTATAATTATATACACAGATGGTGTTAAGACAAACACGGGAATAGTTAGTACTATTTTTGCTCATCACAAGAGCTACCCTTGGAGAGAGAGACCGACATCACGACTGTCTATACTATATGTCTTAGAACTGTATGCAATATGGCACTCGCTTATATTCTGTGAATATGAAAAGGTTAAGAAGATAGTTATATGCTCCGCCTCATTAAGTGCTAAGCATGCATTACAGCCATTTCTGTCAGTTTTCTAGTGACTTTTTGCGTTACTTTTCTGGAGAATTTGCGTCGGATCGTCTTTACTAAGTACTTTTTTAGTATATTTTCTGGTAACTTTTTGCGTTAGGATCGATCGGCATGACTACCTTTTTAGTAACTTTTCTGGAGACTTTTTGCGTTATGTTCGGCATTACTACCATTTTAGTAACTTTCTGGTGACTGCGTTAGTAATGCTAGTAGCATTACCTACTATTTTTTTAGTAACTTTTCTGGTAACTTTTTACATTAGGATCGAGCCTATATTACTACTAAATTAGTTATTAAGAACCAATCCGCTGTCTCTACTCGAACTTTGCATATATGTATTCTTATACCCCTGACTACATCTGGAACGTTACGCTTCTTACTGCAACCTGACCGAAATTTCAGGATAATTAGGTGCTACGGTTCGTGAGGAAATAAATAATATATAGCACGGTACCGCAGTTATCCCATACGAAATTATGTAAACTCCCATTGATATGACTCCTGAGGTCACACGAATTCCTGAAGCGCTGAAAATTAAAGTGTTTGTTCAACAATGCAGGAAGCAGAAGTACAAACCATCAAGCGAGATACTACAAGCGTTGATTGATAAATGTTACAAGTATAGATATAATTGTAGACCCAAGCCTGTTATTAAGGGCCCGGAGCTTCCAAGTCTTCAAAAACTTACTAAGTATCAACATAGGGATTAAATTAACCGATACAACGGAATATGAAAGGGTACTCAGTATAACCATCACTTTTTAACAAGGGCTGTTTGTTAACCTTACAAAGTACATATATATTCAATAAAAGTGCATCAAAGTCATGTTTTGAAAATTGAGATACTGCTCTTGGTTAAAAATTATTCACTATCCGGCACATATTTGATGCACCAATATAGAGTACAAAAATCGGCAATTAATTAACATATAAATTTAATTGTAAATTCAATTTGGTTTCTATAAAAGCGAAAAGCAAATAGTCGATGGTAACATCAGAAAGTACAGCATAATTGGCATTGGTAGCCTGCATTACATTCAGTCTTGTCATTTTTCCTTCAGATCGTAACAAGTTCAAGTCCTAAATATTCGTTACATTAATTAAAGTTGTATCCTACACCGCGAGACTTGGTAAATGTGTATATAACCATAATATTATTTCATTCCTGTCTGCAGTAGTATGGCATTTCATTTTGGAGAAAGCGATGCAATAAAGGTGTCTAAACTGCAAAAGTAACTTGTTCGCGTCATTTCAAGTTGTTTTTAGTTTACCTAAAATTCTGTCAGCACCTATCATACATCATACACATGTTTTAGTTGAAGATCCACAAAACGAGAATGACATTCATCAAAAGCTCTAGCCTTATATAACCATGAAACGCAAAGTGCACAATAAAACTGTTAAAAACCTACCTCAAAAAGGAGCTCTCTTGATGTTACACATCGACTTACCTAAAAACCCGATGCAACTGAATACCGAACGACCCTCGAAATTGTTTTTGGGTTACTACTTTTTGACTTTCTTACTACTTTGACTTTCCACTAATTTTAAAAGTGATCGGTTATCGTGCACACGAGAAGACAGACAGCAATACAAAATTATAAACGATCTCGAGGATCGTTAATAATCCCAACGAAGGAAAAGAAGGTTTATACAAACACAAAATCGACCAGTATTTATTAAAATAAGTTTTCTTTGCCACAAATGAATTTTTGTAATATAAAACAGTACCTAATGCACGTGGTTAATGGTATTTCTGTTTGACTTTGCCTATCTTTTATGTATATGCGTGAGTACTAAAAGTATAATGATGTGTGTTTTGATGACGGCATATTACACTTACGCACTGTCACAATAAAAAGAGCAAATACATCTACAATTACTGTTTTCATATTCTGAAAAAAAAAACCCGGACACGTGGATTAGCAAGTTCACTTGTGTCTCTTTGGCATTAAAAACTTTATGTACCGGGTGTCCCAAGTAGAGGAATTTTCATGTAACTTACTAGTTACTACACGCCTAAAGTAGACGGCTTTCCAAATACGTTTTTTTGTGGACAATGTTATACACTTCTCTTGATTAAACAATCGTTTTTAAGCTATAACATTTAATGTGTAGTTAGATTGGATTACCATAGCGGTTAATTGATTATGTTTAGCAAAATCAGCTACGGTAATTTGTTTTAAGAGTCTATCTAAAAGAATTCCTTTTTTAATACATTCAGACAAAGTTATACACTTTTCTTTGTGAAACAATCATTTTAGGCTATACCTTTTGATGTGGTAGTTAGATTGTGATTACTTTTGGTGTCGGTTGATTGTGCTAGACAAAATCTATTACGATGATTTGTTTCAGAGTCGATCTGGGACCATTCCGTTTCCTATACACTTTGCGGACAAGGTTATACACTTTTCTTTATTAACCATTCGGTTTAGGCTTTTTATGTGCCAGTTAGATTGTGACATATTGAACTCATGGATGTTGGTTGATTATGCTAGGCAAAATGAATCACGATATTCCTTTCAGAGACGATTCCCTTTTTCAATATAAATTCTGCAACCAAGGGTTGTATACTTCTTTTTATTAAAAAATGGTTTTTCGGCTATAACTTTTGATGTGGTTAGATTACGATTAATTTAGATGTTTGTTGATTGTGTTAATCAAAATGAATATTCCTCATTTAGATTTTGCAGACAAGGTTATACACTCCCTTTTATTCAACAATCGTTTTTAGATTATAACTCAGAGCGTGGTTGAATGTGATAGGCAAAATGTATTACGTTGACTTCTATCAGAGTTGATCGAAAAGTAACGCTTTCCATTAAAAAATGTGGTTTGGCTAAAGTTTATTAACTTTTAACTTAACCAAAGCAAAATTTGTAACTTGTCATATAAAGCTAATTTTACCAAATTAGATGTTATTACAATACAGTGCGATCTTGGCAAAACTTATAAATTAAGCTTATGTATAGCAAAATAAAACTAAAAAACATTTTTAACCCTTCTTTTCTTTAAAATCCACATCATATACTTCTCACCTCCTCCCCCCTCACTCCTACTTCTCACTGTCATCTTAAACCTCCGCACAATTACATAATATCTCTCTGTTCATTTCCGCATCTAAATCTCGCTTTGTTTTAGATTTATATATCGACTCCTTCCGCGTGCGCTCTCTATCTTCACCCGGTGTTGTTGTATTTGTGCATCCACATCCCTTTTTGCCAACTCATTTTGTATATTTTCTCCTACTCTCTTCTCCTTTCGACATCCGTCCGTCCGTATCCAATCTTTCGTAATATTTTCCTCTTAGTTCTTCCCGTATTCCTTTTGCGTTCATCTTTGTGGTCAAGCATTCTTTCACCAATTCGTTTTCTCTATCGCTCCCTCCCTCGGATCTTTTTTTCTTTGCCGAAAATCAAAGCTTCATTAAGTACCTATCTCGTGTCTTCTTACCGCTCGCTTTTTCTTCAGTTTTTTTAATGGCAGCTCGATCTCTTTTCTTGTTATCTCATCTCCTTCAATGATGCCCTCTCTTTTCACCTCTTCCATGCTCTCCTCTATCTCCTGCTTTCTTGGTACTAACTTGCAAAATGTTGTTTCCAGTCCTCGAACTGCATTTTCTTCCTCCTCTGTTTATCACCTTCCAAAAATCCTTTTTGCCTGATTTGCTCTTCGTATTCTTTCTGTTTCTCCATTTTTCTTGACAATTATGTCTTGAATACTTCTTTGTCTGTTCTCTCACCCTTTTCTCTTCTATTTCCCCTCTCCGTTCTTTCTTCATCAATTTCTCTATACCTATTTCTCTTTTCTGTACACTCTTTCTCTCACCACTCCTTTCTTTTTTCTTTCCCCTCGCCTTCAGTAATTGCTTTCCGCGTTATTGCTTTCTTAATACTCCCCTTTATATTATTCCACTCCTCGTTTGTATTCCTCTCCTCTTTCTTCTCAATGTTCCTCCAGTCTCCCTGTATACAGCTTCACCGTCTTTTCGATCCGATTGTATCCTTACAGCTACTTTAAATTAATCTACTTCTATCAGTATTCTCTCGTTTCATGTTGTATTATCAATTACCGTCCTCCCTCTTCCTCTCATGTATGTGAATTGCCCGTCACTATTCCCTCCACATTCTCCAGCCTCTCTTTTCGAATAATTCCAGTAACACTTCTCCCTCTTTGTTGCACTTTTTATTTCTTGATTTTGTATCTTTCTTCTATACCTACCCATTTTTCTTTAATTTTTATTCTGCCTAATACTTATTCCGAGGGTGACACTCGGGAATTAAATATTCTTAATTTTATACACTTGACTTTTAGAGAATCCATTTACAATCCAAAGCACATGAATATAAGAATTAAACCCCTGCCCGTATTAAAATCACGTAATTTTCTATGAAAATCCTTTAATACCCAGCAAGGGGTGACACTTTCACTGATGGGATTAAATAGTTGTATTTTTAGGTTGATATCCTTTTAGAGGTTCACTAGCAATACTACATGCATATAAAAATCAAACCCTTATGCGTTTTAAAATTCTACTGGAAATACAAAGATATAAAAATTAAACATCTCCGTTGTGAAATTGCATACATCAAGACGTGACACTTTTTCCAATTTTAATTAATCACATCGTAAGACATCACCGATAATGTTATATGTAGATGATATAATTTTTGTATCGGGTAAAAATTTTAGAAAAATGGAATGAAGACACCATTTTACCTTTTCCCCGCAAAAAAAAACTAAATGCATAAGTTTTAGCGGAAGATATCTTGGAATATGCCCAGAAATCGACTATCCCGGTGCGTAACGTTCGATTAGTATTAGGAAGCTAACTTGGACATCACGAATAAATGAGTTGCAAACAGTCCCTTAATTTACTTAGGATGGTAACATATAAGGAATGGGGATCAGAAAAGAAACACTTCTTTACTGCCTTAGTTCAATCCAAAATGGAATAGGCGAGTTTCGCTTTCACAACAATAAAGCAAACACAATTAAATACCATCTATAACAGTGGCTTAAGAATAAGTAATAGAAGGGGCTCACCGTACGACCCTATTTACAGTCTATGTAGTGAATCTGGGAAATTACATTTTAACTTTAGACAAAATATACAACTGATTAACTACACATTACGTGCTGACATCCTCCAAGAATTGTTACAAACCCATTATACCACTCCTATATAAACACAGCGAACGTATCATTCCACCTTTCAATATTAGAACGCAAACATTATTTGATAAATGTAATATATAACTTTATCGAATATAAACAACTGTCAAAATCTCATAAATCCGTGGTTAAAAATTGGCTTAACACTTCTAGTGATTCAACATAATCTACATATTTATCAAAATTGATTTCGACAAACCACAGCTAAATATATTTGCAGGGTGCCCATTATGTATGGAATATAGTATATCTCGGTAAATATCGACTGTATACAACATTTTTCTATATGAAAGTTGTTTAACATTTTATTTTCCATAATAAGGCAGCATTTAATTGTTTTTATTTCAGAAAACAAATGAATAACGAAAAACAATTGAATTTTTTTAAACAGTAAGGCACACGTTCGTTAGGCTCATTTGAGAGAGATTTGTTTTCTCTTTTCAATGACGTAACACGTTAGCAGAGGAAATTAATTTTTATTTCAAGCTTTTTGTGATAGTTATACCACTTCCTTGCAGTTAATGGTGAACATTTTGAACATTCATTGCGATGAAAACCATTTTACTGCTAATTCCGTGTGGTCTTCAAGGTTTAATAAGAAACCTACACGTTCATTTGTTTTATTTTGATATAGGATATATGGATTAATGTTATTGATCCAATTATAATAATTTTTTTTGAAACATTTTCTTGAATAAGGGTACTAACATGTTATATCGTCGAAAGAGAAAAAAATCCCTATCAAATAAACCTAATGAAAAGGTGCAATGTCTTTAAAACTAAAAATAGGTGAAAATTTCGGAATTACCTTATAAAGGCGAGGGGGTGAGGGGTATCTGGATCGCCTATGTTAGTCTCAGAATATGGTGAGCGTTTTTGCATTGGAAAATTTACCACTACACCACTGCTTCATATATTTAGAAAACTCTAAGCAAGAAACCCAATTCTTTTATTTTTTAAATGAATTCTTGGACGTTTTTAAGTAATAAGTTGACTTTAGGCAATTTTTAAGTAGTTTAATAATGTTTAACTGTATATGTGTATTTATATCTTCTTGTTGTTTGACGCTTGTTAATAATTTTTGTAAATGTTTGAATTATTCAAGAGAATAGTTATAAAGTATCTATCTATCTTTATAACAGATGAACATAAAATAATTCTAAATAAAGTCACATCAATTGTTATAGCAAAATTAACTGCAATCGATATCTATAAGTTAATTTGTCAAATTAGTGTAATTGCACTTTAAATAATTTTTAATTTTTACGGAAAAAATGTGTGCTATCTGGATTCTGGATTACGATAGGAGGGTGAACAGGGTCCACGCGTACTTGGGCCTCAAATTCGGGCCCTTTGTACCACCTCCCTGACTATGGTCGCCCAACCCCTCAACGTCACTCAAGCCATCCCACACGTGAGATGATGTGTGCTATCACCATTACTTTTATTGTGGGCTTCTAATCAGAGAAGATTTCGATTTCTTTGTGTTCTCAATTTTTCCAAGCGATAATTGCCGTGTCTTTTTTGTCAATTCTATTGCGAATAGCTACCACTAACATTCTTTTTCTTTTTTTATATTCCTCATCATGCTATGCTATGCTATCAAGAGAGCCTAATATTTCTTGGTTTTGTTTTAAAGACTTTTGTGCATAGATTTTTCTATTATTTAAATCCATCCTGTCAACTTCGTCATCAAATAAACCTTATTTTATAGGGACCTTTGGATACTCTCGCCAGGAAAGATTGCCGGTCACAGCACACCTTGTGCCGATCTACAATCTATGTTTTTCTTAAGATGCGAGCGACTTCCGGAACAGGATCGTGCCTTAATTGCCGTGTCACGATACTATCCCGGAAGTCGCTCACATCTTTAGAAAAACATAGATTGTAAACCGGGATCAAGTGTTCTATGACCGGCAATCTTTCCTGGCAAGAGGTTTATATAGGTACAATGCCGACAATTCAATTAGGTATATTCACATTTTGTGAGGACAGTCAAATCGTTAGCATTACAGCGTAGTAATGTCAATTGCATGGTATTTACCTATGATTGTTCACCCTAATCACAGTTATATTCTTTACGTATGGCAATTTGTGCAATTTTCTCGTGTCAAAATATGTCCCTCTATATCTGCTCGGATCCAAAAATCTATACGTCAAGTTACTTAACCAACGATTCTTTTATCCATTCGTCCTCCTTTACGTGAGGCACCTGACAGTTAAGGTCTGAACTAACAGTTTGATGTTCTTGTTGTTTGGATTGTGAGCCTTCAACCAATGAATGCTTGAACAGTAATCTTTTACTGCCAACTAAACGCAGTTCATTTCCCAGATCTTCAATCAATAGTTATACTGATGGTTACTGAAATGATTACTAATGTTAAAAAAAAAAATCTAAATAAATGTAGCATTGACTTAACATGCATCTTTGTTCTTCACTTGCACTTTCCTGTTTTATTTTATTTATATTTATCCAATTTTACTATGTCGTTGATTTTTCTTGCACACTTGTCAAATGCGAAAGGACAAACTTTCTCCACATTGTCCTCTTGTAATTCCCACAACACAATACATTCGAATGTATTGTCGTATTCTTCTCTTTCTTCCTGATATTCAAGCAACATTCAACAAGATAAACCATAACTTTATTGTCGTGCATTGTCGCCAAAATTACGTAATGTACAATAATAATATTATACGTTTCAAAGAAAATGATTAAGTACCTACCATAAAAAAGTTAAAAATACACACAAAAAGGAACGTTAAATTAATTCAACATTCAAAAGTTATTTACACTATTTCTGTAACATCCATTATATTTTACTTCAACTTTTAAACTTTCACAACGTTGCGAAGCCTACTTTATCTGTTTCGTAAATAGTTTTCCATTCATTGTTTTCTTTGTTAATTGTCCTGTACTACAAGTGGTTAAACGAAATAGATAAAAGGCTCCTTGTCACTTATTTAAACGACGCCGACGTCCCAGAAATTTAATTTCAGCAACATTCATTGTTGTGTGCGCTTTCTCATTTGTCACTCATAACTGCCCCCTGCCCTAAGCATCTATCAAAATTGCCACTGATACTGTACACATACACATTGTACATTCTCCACGACTTGTATTACCATTACATCTACAACTAACATTTATGGGCTAAACAAATTTTCATTCAAAAGGTTAATATGCTTTTATTATTGCACATGCAATTTTGAGTAAAACCATCTCAGTCAACGCATGAAACTCGCTTTAATATGTAGTTTCGTTCGCCATCTAATCACCCTCGCAATATTTGAAATTGAATTTTCAGTAGGATCAGGCAAAGAAGAGCTTTATGGCATCTTAATATTACTGCACAGCCCACAATTCAGCAAAGGCAAATATTTAATTACCGGATACCGTTTCCTACGTAGGTATCTTTCGATTTTCAACAAAAGTGCGGACACTACAACTTCTTTAATTATAAATGTGCTAATTACACTTTTACTGCAGACGGCATGCCATTTTGAATGTCAATTTACATTATTGCTGTACTTTTTCAGCTTTTAGTGGCTTAGAATTGTTATATCCTTATCTACCATAGTTTGTCGATCTGTACAATATACTCTCAAACACTTTTATGTAAAAAGTGGCTTTGCAGACCTACATTTTTATTTGAACGTATACCTAATGTAAAAATTTGAAATGATTTCTAAAATGTAATGTAAACATAATTAGTAGGCATAACATCATTTACAGATTTTAATTTATTCATTACACTTCCATTTACAGTAGTTACACTGGTCATACCCTACAATTAAAACATTAAATATTAAATGTATTCACACCCCTAACCCATTGTGTCAGGGTGTTTGATAGCTTGAGGTATTTTAGAATCCACATGCTTCGATCGCTTTCTTTCCACGCACTAGTTTAACGTTTGTTTCAATTAAAAGTTGGAACTTATTTTATACTCGGACTATAACACATTTTATAATAAGAGTCGAAGATGGATCGATTAGAATTAGTCAAACGAATTATACAAGTTATACCCCTGCAAAGGTTCGAAATGGAAAACTGTAAACCAGTTTGCACCCCGATTATTAACTGATGAAGTACTCAACCAGGGAAGGAAATTGAATCGAATTCAGAAATTGCCTTTCCACATAGACATATAGGGAAATTGGAGCAGTGATATCCCTTACGACAGGTAGGTACAAGACCACATATTGCATATGCTATTGGAGTTGGAGTTTCCCCTAGAATTTCGATTGGACACGAACCAAACGTATATTTTGTTAAAAACCTAAGTTCCGCTGACTGAAATAGAAAGCTATAGTGAGGCAGATCATGGAGGAGATGAAACCATCGGCCGGTCAACTACAGGAGTGGTATGCTTATATGCAGGCGGAGTGGTGTCATGGATGAGTCAAAGATAGTCGTTAGTCGCAATGTCTACGGTTTAAGCAGAAATTGTAGCTGGTAGCAGAGCTGGGCAGAATACTTTCAAAAAGTATTTGAATACTAAATAGTAAATACAAATCAAAGGTATTTGAATACTAAATACTTTTACATCCAGCACAAGGGAATACTAGATACAGATACATTGAAAAGTATTCAAATACTTAAAAATAAGTATTCAAATACTTTAGAATGTATTCGAATACTTTCAAAGGTATTCGAATACTATAAAAAGTATTCGAATACTTTGAAAAGTATTTCATTATCTTACTTTGAAAAGTATTCGAATACAGTAAAAAGTATTCAAATACTTGTCACTCAAATACATTAAAAATTTAAAATAGTATACTAGATAAAAGGCTTAATACTACTTAAAAAATCAAGTTATACTTTGTATGGGGTTAGCTTTTTTTATATTTCTATTGTTATATACAAATTTAAGGGGAGTAAAAGCGTATTATTATTATTATATTATTATATAGGAGGTACCTACCAGGACCTTTCTTATACCAGTTATATCCTTAAGAATACGTGTACCAGTTTTCAAAGCGATCGTACGTCGTGCACATGATACGTACGCCTTTCTGAAATTAATCCTAGCGATTTTGGAACAGATTCATTTTTGACCATCCGTTTGTCCGTGTGCATGATAACTTGTTTAGAAACGTGCGATCGCTTTGAAAATTGGTACATATGGTCTCAAGGATTATATCCTTGAGACCATATGTACCTTTCTTATAGAAAGGTACCTATTGTTTTTAAGTTAAGTAGACTATCGAGTTCGGTATTCAGATGTATCGGATTTTTATATTTGATTTTGTGACAATGGAAACTTTTCCTAAACATTTCTAAATTGTTCTCAAATATTTGAATTTGAGGCCGGAAGAAAATAGTCTGAGATCGACCGGGAAAAAACATTTTCCTATAGAATTTGCCCGTAGAATCCATAATTTCAAACAGTTTGAAGATTGGGCTACTAGATCAAAAGTTACAGCCCTTTGAATTTTTTTTCGAAATTTGTTTTTTGTACATAACTATTTATTGAGAGGTCTAATCGAAAACGTACGAATTGTTTTGGATTCTACGCACCAAAATTAATAAGAAAAAGTGTTTTCCCGAGAAATTTTGGTGTAGTCGATTTTTGGTAAAAAAAAGGAAGGTTAAGTATTCAAATACTATGGGAAGTATTCGAATACTTCTCAAAAGTATTCAAATACCTTGCGAAGTATTCGAATACTAAATATTTATGAAAGTAGTTGAGTTACAAATTGCTTCCATAAAGGTATTTAATTACAAAGTATTTGAATACTTTAAAGGATTTGAATACTAAAAAGTATTTACAAAATCGAATGCTGCCCAGCTCTAGCTGGTAGTGAGGTGAACCATGGCCTATGAGGTGAACATTGCGTAATAATACGGCTTTGAGTTGTTTCCCGCTATTTCGACTCCGCTGAGTCTGATTCTGCTTGTTGCCAGGTCTGCAGATGGACCGGGAGGAAGGATGTGTTTTGGAAACAATGCGCCATTTTGGGTGTTGGATTGTGTAAATGGATTTTCATGATTTAAATTTTAAGTACTAATTAATATAAAAAAACTTCTAGACTCTCGCCGAGATTCACGATAAGTCTCATCCCGCCGAGGCGAGATGAAACTCTTCGGCATCACTATTCAACTATATATTTGAATTGCGGATTTAAATCACTAACATACAAGTTTTAAATCGGATTTTTGACTTAATGGTGAATTCCATTTGTTTTTCATGTGAGCTTTCCCATTTTATGTATACGTAAGTATACCAGTTGCAATATATTCGTGGTGGTGAACGGTTCTGGGCCAAACCTTAACTATCACACAACCCCTAAGCTGATACATAGGTACGCGAGTGTAAACGAATTTGTGTTTATTTAAATTTGTCCAGCTAGTTTAAAACAAAACAAAATGAAGTCTTATAATCTCTCCTCGTACACATCCGGCATCTGCTAGGAGAAAGAATCCTAATATTGGCGTCGATCAACTTTCGAAAATATTTACGTAGGTTTCTAATTGGAACCACAGTTTCTTCCAGAGATATTATTTCTTTTCCTCATAAAAGTAACGTGGTCAATTAAATTTGAAGATACTGATACAACTTTATTTTCAGATCCTAACATTCCGGAAACAGGAGAACAAAGGTTGAAATCCTCGCATGGAGATGAAGACTGTTGTTATACGCACTGTGGCTCGGCAGGCAGAGGGGTATGTGTTAACTGTCCCGGGCGGCCTTCCAACGACACCCCAGTGCCAGTGCGGTGTGCGGCCGGTACCGCCACCAAGACCTCCGAATGTAAAGTCATTGCGCTTACCAGCGCCGCCTCAAGAACTTATTATAAAGTGCAACATGTATGGACCGCATGGAATTTATTAACATTAACGCAAATGTGGATTATTAATAATAACATATTAAAATGTTTATTGGTTATGTGCGCGAACAGTGCGCGGACATTGTTCAGATGGATTAAGACTAAATGGAGATCGTGCTCATAGAATTAGGAAAGTTAGGCGATATGTGTTCCGTTCACTTACAAGCCACTGGTTAGTTGGGATAATACAAAATTCATATTCGTTACGTACGTGGTAGGTACTTACGCACAATTTCATCTAATTAATTTTAACACAAACACTGTGACGTACCACCAATCGGCGTTAATTTGAGAGAGCTTTTCTTTAAGTTTAGACCATAACTAAAGAACGATTACGTGCTTTTTGGGTTCTAAACAAACTGACCAACTGTAAATTGCTTAAGGTAAATTAAGGAAAGTGCAAAATCTGTGATTTTGAACAAACGGTGTGATTTTTCATAAACCGCATTACTTGCGGAAGAGGGCTCAACTCATTGAGTGGGGTGGGCTCTAAGGACCTTGTGCCTTAGAAGCCCCTGTGCTTGGGGCTTGTTATCACTATACTTATTTAACAATTGACGCTACTTTCGAACTCAAAACTATCATCGTCATCATTACAAACCATAAGGTATTTTACAACAAAAACATATAGCAATATAATTGGCCTTGGAAAAGATCGTTGCTATTCTTTACAGATGAATAGTAACGTCCCTACTTCAATTTCCGTTTTCACCCCATACGTTTACACATTAGAGCGTACCTTATTTGATGCACCACATAACGTGATAGAATTTTGTCCAATAAGGCAAATTATGCCTCAGTTTGTTTAGTAGCCATTTCGTCATTCAAAGAACTTGACATATCAGACGAAAAACATCTTGCTTTACTAAATAGAAGCACGACATAAAGAGACTACAATAGACGTTAAGGTTTACGGGTTTTGCTGTATCGTGTAGGATTTTCCCAACTGATCAGAGAAGTAGGTGGACTTTCTTTAGAAGGAATATCTTCATGCACATAGAACTTGTCTAGGACTGCAATGCAAATGTGAGACCAGAGAAATACCGACGGCGTGTCAATTACAAGCACTGAAAATTGCGTACATCCAGCAAACCTATCACTATTTAGAAAGTTGTCGATTATCCAATTCAAAATTTTTAAAAAAATGGTTGGTATTAACTGGCTCACATTGTTCAATGGCTGTTGCGAAGTATATGATTCGCTACGAAGATTATTAAAAAAATATATTGTTGATGTTGAAGATACATGATATATTAGTTTTGATTAATTTATTTTGATACTAATAAAGACTTTGTTGCAATATATTTGTATTATAACGTGCCAATAAGTTTAAAGGTCAGCGAGAACCGAAAAACTACGCTTACTAATAGGAATTTGTCACAAGGCAACCGCATAGTGACAGATTTTTTTATAGTATGTGATAGTTTTATTTATTTTAGGTATCAAATCTGTCCGTGAATAGTTATAATTAAACTTACGCAATATACTTGCTAAGCAGCCACCATGCAGTCAACCAAAAAAGAATATTAGCAGTGATCCATCTTCGGTTTGATTCATTTTATATTTTACTGTTAGTTAATACAACGTATGGCAATTTAGACGTATGCAGAACAAAAGTTGAATAATGTTAAACGTGAGATCTTCGTAGACGTTGGGAAATAGATAATCTGAACTGATTGTAGCAAAATACTTCAATAGAACACCAGTAATTTTTTTTCGGTTTTGGATTTCGTTCGGTGCGAAAATGTTTCCCGACTGCCATCATTGTATCTCACAAGTGCTTAGAGAGTACCTATCTGTAACTTTTAAGTGTTATTTTAAAGACTCCAAACGTCAACGATAAAAATACAAATTGCACAAGTTCTTCATATCAACAGTTTCAACACTAACTCGGCTCTGATTTCTATACCGAAAGTATCAGACAATACTTTATTAATTGCATTGCACGCATTTTCGGCTCAAGATAAAACAATCGTTTGCGACGTTTCGCCAACATTATATTTAAAACAATTTTTTAAAAGGGCAAATTGTGGAGATACATTTGTATGAGGACCATTTTGTAATTAAAGAAAAAATTCAAAAATAATTTTTGAATGCAGCCGTGTAATTATATTTGCTTCGAAAAAAAAGTAATAATAATAATATTGAAATGTTGACCAAACCTTGAGAAATCGTTAAAGTATTGTCTAGCACTACTCTTCATGACTGTGTAAAATAAAGCTGCATTGGTTGTAAATTTTTAAACGAGAAACGAGTATACTTCGCGAAACCATGAATTTTTATAATAATTTTAATCAGGGTATTTTATGTGTTATACTTATAATGTTGGTATTTATCATGGCGACTTATTACGAATACTCCTCTAGATTTACGAAGCTGCTACTTTATATACACAGTCATATTTGATTTTACTACCACTAGTGTACAATTATGACTCATTTCAATTGTTTATACCTAGAGGATAACTCAAATATGCATTTCGTGCGGAAATTACATTTAAATAGTTTTACATTAATAAAGATAAATCTAACAAAATAAATCATTAGTGAACTTCCCTTAGTTCTACTGTTGAAGAAAATTTGTCGTTTTTACGAAATTTTAGTGGACTCGTATTAAATTAGGTATCTTTACGTTTTAAAAAAAAATATAACTAGGTCTGTTAGAAAATTTGAAGTTATCCTCTTAGCAATATAGTTAATGCACGAGATATAAAATAAGTTTTTTTTAAGACATCAAATAGCTTTCACATAAAATATGCCAAATCACGTTGTATTATTAAGAAAACCATGTGAAAAGTGTTTGTGTGCGAATGTTTTAGTACAGAAATCAAAAAATATATATATTAAATATACATAATTAATTATATTGAGAATGATTCTACGTAGTTCAGTTCTAGATTCGTCCGAAAAGTACGAGTGTTAGCTGTGTTCGGTAGAGTCTCTGCAAAACCTGTGAAAACAGAGTGGTGTTTGTCGTTAAAAGATTCCATTTTAATTTAAGATGGGTACGTTTCTTTTCGTTTCAGAACTGAAACTATATTAGTACAAAAAAATCATTAAATCAAAACGCAACAAACACCACCTTGTACGATTTTTTATATTGTAAAACGGTGTGACGTTTCCATTAAAAACTATGAATAGATTACGATTACTTTAAGTTTAGTTTTATCCATACGAAAGGGACTCTAAAAAATTAGTATAATATAATGTACCTATAAAAGTAAATATCCGACTCAAACGGTACTAAAATAGAATGAAATAAACAATGCTCATTTATAGGTCATTTATTGTTATAGAATAAATGTTACTAAGGAATATGTCAAAATTGGCGTAAAATATTTTTTTGAAATATATTTTACAATCATACGCATCTCAGATGCGCGTGATCGTAAGATCTCCTGAATCTTTAAAAAAATATTTTTATCAATCAAAAACTCAAGAAACATGTTCTCAAAATGTCCAAAAGAAGCAGGTTTTCTGCATTATGAAATAGCTTTTTGTAAAAGATAGCTCAATAATATACGTTAAATGTAATTTTACAGTTACCGATGCAGAGCTGATTCTTTTTATTAACTTTGTTTGCATTTATCCACAACCAACAAAAAAATAAAACTGAAAGATAGGGTCCATATAGTATCATTTTGCAAAAAAAATGCAATCGAGCAATAAAATATCAACAATGAATCAGCTGGTATCGGTAGATTTGTTATGTTGTTCAGAATATATATGATTATTGTTGCTATTATAGCGTTGTTGTTGTTGTTAAATTTAGAAGATGTTAGCATATTTTATTTAAAAGGCCTTTTACATACTATTTATTAGATTAGTAACTTATAGCAGGATTTTTATAGAGCAAAAGCTATTTTATTAAAACGTTAGTGTAATTTAAATCATTTGTAAGCCTCCTATTTTGTTTGTACCTTTTACACTTGTCGGCTTTTTAAATAAAAATAAAAGTCGAATTTGCTGTAGATTTTGTTGTAAAAGTTTTTAATGTGTGCTCTTAACTAAGAGGGGCTTGCATGAAAAACTTATATATGTATCTTTTTTATAACTCCGGGTGATTTCATTTAAGGGTATGTAAGAAATTACTGTCACTTTTAAGAGCGAATCGGCGAGTGTTTATATCGTAGTTTTTATGAATCAATTGTTATTAATGTAAAGTTATAGATTTAGACTAATAAGAAATATTGACTGGTGAAAGCAGAAATTATAATATACGACACCGTTAAACTTGTACATGATTGTATATGTGTCTTCGTTGTTATGTCATAATGTCTATTACTTAGATACGTCAACATCAAAAGTTATTACAGTATTCGTTTAATTTTCACTTTAAACATTTACATCAATTGAATAATCGCTCTCCTTGTAAATATCTCACTTCATCGCACCAAAATATCTCCCTCTTACCTAAGAGTATTCAAATCGTCAATCGATCTTATTTACTTTATCTTGTGAAGAACATTCATAAAATTTCACAGTCTAATATCACTTTGAATTTTATACTGTAATAATTTTCTGTTGATTCTTTCACTGTTGTAACACCAAAGAGATAGAGTCGGATATTTGCGACAGTGATAGTTGCTTTACCATTTAGATTGTAAAAATTATTAAGATATTTTTGTGGAAACGTTACTTGTATGAAACGCTATACTTAAGTTAACGTTGCAGATTTTAAAATAAGGTTTATCTAATAAGTCCCATGAAAATTGAGTTAAGGTTGAAGTTTTTTTATTAGTGCAAAGTATTATAACATTGAAAAAAAACGATGAAATAAAAAATTTAAACTATCCCTGATTCATGCTGTTAATATTTAACAAACAGTTGACAATAAAGAGCATTTCGGGATATTTCTATTCATATATCATTTTCATTTTTAATTCGGTTTTACTGTTATTCGAATGTTGCTTTCATTTTTTCCATTATTGGTCAGCATTTTTATCCTACAATCCTTAAGTACTGAAAAAAACATGCATTTAACGAAGTTGATGACTACCATATAAAATATCTATTCTACTCTCGCCATTAATATTATTGGTTTTCTTTTTGGGAATGAATGAAGTTTTAATTTTTCTCTATTTACATTTCACGAACGGCAATACCTTCGTACATGACCAGTTTACATGTCGAATCAGTTAATCAGTACATCTAACCACTCACTCACTGATTCTATGTTTGGAGGGTTTATCTTTTCATCGCATCGTCGATCTCTAAAAAAACCAGTAGACCGCCCAAACACAGGAAGAGACAGTTGTCCCTAGTCGAAAGAAAATGTAATGATCAATCGCTTCACGATTTGGTATTATCACGTTCTTGCTTTTTTTATGGTTTTAGTCCACAAATTTGAATTTCACAATTAAGTTTGTAGTATACCTAAACCTGAAATGGTTTGCATATTTTTTGGTCCCTGGTGCAATGCTGCATCTGTCAGTTTCACTTTCATTTTCTTATTTCGTGATTTTCTTTAGTCATAACCTATTGCAATGTGTCATCTTTTGTATGTCTTTCCCTAATGCTTACAGTTTTGTTTTGTAACCCTCTTGTTTGTTGCCAAATGGTTTGTTTCGTGATAGGTATATTGTTGTTGTGTCTTTTACCAAGCATATTAGAGTAGTTAGTGGTGGATGATCCATAAGGCACAGTAACATCTAGCGTAAAGCTCCAAAGGATTGTAGACCCATAGGTGATATTTCAGTAATGAACGCATAAATTAGCTTGCTGCAGAGAATGATGGATGTGATATATAGATTTAGCAGAAGAGGGCATTAGATTGAAACATTATATTACTGAAATATGTAGTTATCAATTCACTTAAATTGTTCTTATAGCGGTAGGTACTAATTAACAAATAGCTTAAACAGTTTTATTTTATAATTTTTTACAGCAGCTTATTAAAAAGTATACTTGTTCAAAAGCCTTGCGAGATTTACATTTTGGGAATGAATCACTTAATAAAGATTTTTTGAATACCTATCTAGTATTTAAATTATTTGAGTGCCTAATTAAGGTTTCCAAATTGGCGCAGAATTTTTAACACTTAAACCCTAAAGTCCCAACACTAAAAAGCAAAACCGGTGTGGAGTAAGTAGTAAGTTAGTAAGTAATGCTCGTTTGCACCGACAAATTTAAGCGGAGCTTAGCTTAAGCGTAGCTTAACTTCCTCGTTAAATTCCATGGCAACGATTATTGAGACAATGGTTGCCATGGATTTTAAGCTATATACCTACGCTTAAGTTAAGCTCCACTTAAATTTGTCGGTACAAACGGCCATAAGTGATAAAACTGAGTTCATTTAATATGATATGAATTGATAATTTTAATTATTGGGGTTAAATATGTACAATCTGGACAAATATTCACTCAACATTGCGACATTAGGTACCTATATTGATTATAGCTATTTAGATAACTATATTTTAGTTTATTGTACAATTTTTGTGTCAGACGGGGAGGTAAACGTTTATCATTGGAATTCAGATTTTGAATTTAGGGACGTGGGTGCGCTGCTCATAGCACTCCCATTTAGTCCCCTTATGCAGCGTCTCTAGGAGTCATAGATGGCTATAATAGGAAACCAACCTTAGACCATATAGTACATGGACTGCTATTATCCCTATGCTTTCAATACAAAATGGGTGGTCACGGATAGAGGGCACTGTAGTCGTGGGTATGCGAATCTCAGGGTAAACTAAAGCCGTATGAACACCACTCGGATCGCGTAAAGAGTAGCTTTTATGGGAACCGCGTAGTACGGGAAGCTTTAAATACTCTTGATTATCTTCTATACGTCCATAAATACGGATAGGTTTGCTTTTTTGGCATATCCAGGCGATTAATTAATTGACGTTTGTTAATTTATAGGTTGACAGTCTCAAATCGTATCTAATCGGACAACTTCGGACAGACTCGTTTACCCTGAAACTCACTAACCCAGGCGATGTCCTTGACCATATTTTCGTTTCAATTAGCAGTCCATGTACTATATGGTCTAAGATACTAACTCTATACAAATTTGTTTTACCGAAATGATAATCTGCGTTTGCTATGGAAACAGTAACTTGATTATTTCATGTTAAATTAGCGTTGCCTAGCTATTATAGTCTTTATTTTTATTATTAGCATTAAATTGTGATTTTTAACACAAAGATGTATAGCAAAAACGACGAGGATGAAATATTAACATGCTATCAGGGTGGTAACGGTTTAACCGTAAAAACAGCTCCAGTTTGTCAGTTTGTTGATTGCTTACAGCCATCTGTTCCATGCTGTGATACAAAAGTATCATGTTTCGATGCATTTGATCGGTTTTTTTAAGTAGGTATACAAATAGCCCGTATTCTAGGACGGATTTGTTTTGTCTATTGATAAATATAGTGTTTCTTTCAAATGCTAACGAATTTCTGAACAAGAAAGTGTTTGGTATTGAGTGCAAAAATGAGGAGAAACCTCGAAAATGGACACATTTTGCTCATAAAAGTAACTTTACTATACGGGTCTACGCAGTTTACGCGTGCATTCCGTGAAAAATGAACGCCCTAAAGCGGATCTAAAAAAGCGGCAGAGAACCTCGGTGTGACCCTACGGGGTCATTCGATTTGACCCATTTTTATTAGGGTTGTTTGAATCGAATCGGTCCAAGCGTTCGTGTTCACGGACGGACAGACGGACACCATCGACTCCCCTATAAAGCTTGCATCGCTTTGCTTAAAGCAGGGACTATAGCACGAAATAAAATCTAAGAGAGAATTGTTTTCGTCTATTCGTTTTGAAATTATGACTACGCAAAAAAACCAGTCGGGTGTAAAACTTTCACCTTCAACTGTTATCTTTATAGTAGCATAGCATAGATAGATAAATCAGTCGGTTTTCAGACGTGTTGTGCGATGGCTTTCACTGTTTGATGAATGAAAAGGGGTGAGTTTAAAATTTAATAAAGGAATACAGATCTCAAATACATTCAATTGACTCAAAAGATACAATTCTGCATTAAGTACGGTTCTAGTTTAATTCTTTGGCAGAATTTTTCAAAATTTTGATTCTTAATAAACGCTCAAAAATACCTACGCAGCGTGTAGTAAAAAACAAGGTAGGTACTTTCATGTGCCTAACCTTTTGGACAATTATAAAAGAAGTTGCAATATTCATTTATTACGGTTTTTTAGTGTATGTAGGTATACCTATCTATCAAGCTTTTGAAGGAATATATTATTTGAAAACGTGTCCAAATGGTCTTTTATGAACATTTTTCTAAAAAATAATTAATTTTTAAACGTTCTTCGGTTGCTGTACTGGATTACAGTTATTGAAAATACTTATTTTGAATAATCCACCCGTCCCAAATCCTTTTGGATATGACCCTCTGAACCGAATGAAAACATTCTTAATTGTTCAGGAGTAAGTAACAAAAACGTGAAAATTATGATCTCGCGGCGATTTCTAAGTGTAGGTAAGTCGAAAATGGTTTTATTTTGGGGAGTTTTCAAGTGGAAATCTCTTTTCTTTGGTTGAAAAGAGGCGGCGGGATAAAAGTTTACTATGCATAAGAGGTACCTATAAATATGTAATTCCTAATGAAATTTGTTTTCGCAAAAGAATTTTCTAAATCAGAACAGTTTAGCAGTCCTTTTATCTAATATTTGAAATACTAAATAATACAAAGAAAGATGAGTAATTGACTTAGATCGGCGAATGTATTGAATAGAAGAAACAAGTTTCAGGTGATAACGCATAGGTACTTTGAATATTTAATTTGTTAGCAGTTATGGCGTGATCGCGTTTCGGGATGGGTTGTACCGATAGGGTACCGTTTACCCTGACTAATTTGTTTAAAGATAACTGCATTAAGATGAATTAAACTATTACAGTGCTTCGTGAATGTGAATTTGATACGAATTTGGGGTCCTGTTCTATCAAAGGTAAGATATGGAAAAGGGAGTTTTACTTTTTGGAGGCAAATATCGGTTTTCTTAACTTAACAACATATAGGCTTGCAAATGTAAACTAAAATGCCGGGGAAAGGATTTTGTTTCATTTGGATACCAAAATAGGTATTCATTAAAATTTAAGAACAGGTCCAAAAGGATCGGTATAGGTACCTTGGCCGTTACCGAATATTTTCCGCAGCGTATTTCGTTTCTAAATATTTCATAAGGAAAAATTATATTCGAGAGCTAAAACTCGATTTACTAGTTGTACATCCGCAGAATAACCTGACAATTTCGACACTAGCGCATATTTTTATACAAAACCAAAGAGTAAAATAAAACAATGATTATTTAAAAAAATTATTTCATGCTTTGGCAAAACAAAAGTAAATTTGATAGGAATTTTTGGTAAAATAAATGCACCCCTTCAATATTCATTCAACCTGATGTATGGATTATGGGCTGTAAATATTTTCAAAAATGGCGAGAGCCGTATGAATCAATTGAATCTTTGTATCTATAGGTAACAGCCCAGATTCATTCATTTGAGCCTTTGAGTTGAGTTGAATTTATTTGTCTTTTCTCCGTCAATCAACACAATAGTTATGTACAGGGTGTAAACCGAAAAGTGGAACATAGGCGTTTAACATGGGAAATTACTTTTTCTTTGCTCAAACGTTTCCTAATTATTCTACGCAAAAATACTTCAAATAAAAGTTACTTACCTATAGAGATATAATTCTGCATCTAAATCATGTGAAACGATTATTCTACCTCTTCTTGTGCGCGAAAAAATTCATTATAAAGATTCTGTTTTCACGAGTTTTTAGGGTCCGTGAACACGATAACTGTCAAACGCTTGGACCGATTGGGATCAAACTTTGCACATTTGACCTATATGCCACAAGTAATAAGCCTAATGAAAATGGATCAGATACAAATGACCCCGTAGGATCACGCCTCTCGGTGTTTGGCAAACGCTTGAACCTATTCGGTTTAAACTTTGCACAGTTAACCTATATACCACATGTACCTAACAAGCCAAATGAAAATGGGTCAAATCCAATGACCCCGTAGGCCGTAGGGTCACACCGAGGTGCTCTGCCGCTTTTTTAGACGCTCTTCATGGGTTTATTACAAATATTGTGAATATAGATATACAAGGTATACATACATATACATAGCAAGGAATGGGACAGCGTGATATCTCGGGAACGAATGTACTAAAACCGTTGAGTGAAAATTCATTATTCAATGGTAAAACTTTGATACAAAACGTAAGCTAGAGCCATAAGAAGTTTTTAAAGTGGATGCGTCATCACCAGGTGGCACTACCTAACTTAAATCTGTTAAAGTGGAATACCCTACTTTTTATTAGAATTTTGGAATTATTACGGTAAATCTTGATAGTATGATCTTTGATTAAAGTTAGATAAACCAATCTCCAGTGGCGACTCATCTAAATCCGCTTTAAGTCGACCGCATAAAAAGGCGAACTGTGATATCTGGGACGTTGTAGATGCGTGTACTGCCTACACCTATAATTTTGTATACCTGTGCTTATACTGATACCAAATAAACTACCTACCTACCACCCTATTCTAATATTCCATCTTGTCCCTCATATTGATTTTTTGTTTATCGCTTATCAATAACGCAAACGTACCTATTGTTTCGGTGACCAAGAACTAAACATTGATGCTTCATGAGATTGATGCTATAGCATCAGTTTGTGGATTTTGGAAGGGGTTGTGTTTAAAAATAAAAAATGACCCCCACTGGAACCAAATTTGGTAAATTTGAAACTTTACACATCAGTAGACTTATACCTATGCCACATGTAACAAGTCTATTGAATATGGGTCAAATCCAAAATGACCCCGTAGGGTCACGCCTCTCTGTCTCTGGCAAACGCTTGAACCTATTCGGTTCAAACTTTGCACAGTTAACATAGATATACCACATCGTTGAGTGAAAAATTACTTTTCACTCTCATGTAACAAGCCAGTTGAAAATGGGTCAAATCCAATGACCCCGTAGGAGGTAAAAGGATGAGCTAACGGTTATTTCATTGTATATTTTTGAAGGGGCATGTTATGTACATAAGTTTAAGCCTCAATTCACAAACAAATACAACATCGCACACGCCTACAATACACGGTTTGATCAAATTAGGGTTCCACAACATAGACTGAATACAACTAACAGTCCCCTATGCATGCCCATTAAGATCTATAATTACCTACCAAAGACCATTAAACACTTACCTTATTACCCGTTTAAAAGAGTAATAAGGAGATACCTTGTAGAAAACCCAAATTATAATTTAAAAATGAACTCTATGCCAGGTGAACTCCTTAATTCCAGAATTATTATTACTAGTTTATTACTTATTTGTTGATTTTTCTATTATGTGTATGACGAATGTATGTAATCTTCAAATTACTCGGACATAATAAAGATTAAGATTAAGAGCTGAAAAACTTTTAGGCAGAATTGCTCACTATCGAATACATTTTCCTATTTTCCAGGAAATTTGTCTGATAGGTATTCTGGCACCATTTGTGTTGTGCGCGGTTGCACCATCTTGTTGAAATCGTTATGTGCTGTACATACATTGTTGTATTCATAATAAAAAATGCTACTCTACTACTTTTACATAAATTTTATTATAAAGACTCAAAAATACCGAGATCTTCTGTGAACGGTTTTATGCAAACAATTCATAATCCAACGCGCGATAAGAAATGTATTGACATCTTTATCAACTTTTCCATCAGCATCCTTATTTTGGACGTAGTCTTCAATCACTGACAAATGAATGGCGCCCGTTTAGCTCAATTGCAACACATAATCAATGTTTCTACTTACCTCCTTTTACTCTTGTTAGGTCTCATTACGAAAAAAACCGAATATATGCATTTTTGAAAATCAATTTTACTAAAAATGTTACCACAGATCTCATGATTTTCAAGGTGTAACAGAATAAAAAAAAATAAGTTAAAAAAATATTTAAGGAGTTTTATTTGTACAAATTTAATAATTACAACTAATAATAATCCTATCATAATTCTGTATGTACATCGGTCCGGTCTGAAAGTAGAAGTGTTAAGAATACAAAACCACTTTACCTTACCTACCTGAATGTGTATCTAAATTTTCTACTGGATCCGGATCAAGAACTCCCGAATCGATCTTTTGTTGTAACTTCCTAATGTCTTCATCATATCCTTTCCACTCAGGAACTATTCTCATAGCTGCAGTCAGTTTAGCCTCTTTGGTCATCGGATTGTTGCACTATAATTGTCGTAAAAAAAAGCTGGTAACTTTGTGTAAATTCTCACCAAATCAATTGTTTTCGCTTGAGCTTTAGATGCATCATCGCACCAAGTTTCACACCACAGCCACTCTTGCGGCAAAGACTTGATGGCCACTTGATGTATCATATTATTCGGTAAATCTTGATCCAAGTTAGATAAACTGTTCGGATCTTGACTGAACGCTTGATATTGACCTCTTAAACGATCTCCAGCGGCGACTCGTCTAAACCTCTTCAAGTCGACCACATAAAGGGCCGAAATATGATATCTGCGACCCTGTAGATGCGTACGCCAATATCCCTGTTTCCAAAACCGAAATCCGTCCATTTCTTTTCTGCTGTCACAGAACGGCGTGTAACCGTAAGGTGCGCCACCTAGATCCAACTGCTGCAACTCCTTCAAATCCGCCCGAACAACCTGATCCGCGTCCACAAAGATAATTTTTTTAACGTCGAGCGGGAATAGGACGTCGAGAAATAGGATTTTGTAGCCCCATATTATTCGCTGCTTTTCCGTTTGCGGGAATAACCATCGTGGCCACCTGTATTGGACTAGTTCGTACTCGAAACCGTACTCCTTTGCCATGTAAGGGAGGAAATCCTGCATATAAATTGTTACAACTTATCTAAACTGTAGCTAATTAACCTTTAGTTGCGGAGATAAATAATTCTTTAGGAACCAAAACTTGACAGGAGTTTTTGTGTGCTTAAGTACCGACAGCATCATTATTCGTATGAATCGTTCGTACAAATGACCTGATGCTAAGGAAAATATATTGAGTTTTTCATCTGATTCGTCTTCGCCGCCGGTGAGCGAACTAAAAGATTAGAAATATATAACGAAAGTTGATTGGAAAAGAATACAAACCTTGTAATTGAATTCCATATTCCAGAATTAGAATCATCATCAGCTAGCAAATCGACGTTATATTTTTCGGGTTTCTTCGATACCTTTAACTTAATCACATTTGAACGTAAGGAACTAATTAATACTTTAATATCAGTATCTTTATTAAGTAAATCCAATTTATCAAGGCTAAAAAGTGGTATTAACACTATGGTATGATTAAAGCAATGTACGTACCCAACTATATCATAGAGATCAGCACTTCTACCTTGTCGCAGTCTCAGAGTCCACGCCCCGGGATTTGCCTTGAGTTGAAAATATCCTAAATTCGACATAACAATGGTATCCACCACTATCGGTTCCTTTTTGGTACCCAAGGTGATTTGCAATCCTCTTGGTGGACTTCCCATGGTGCTTTCGAAGCAGTGGCCCTCTAATAGTAAATATTCCAATTCGTACTCGCTGGAATGCAAAATGAGAAATGGCAAGGAAGAGAAGATCAAGCTCACCTGTGAACCACACTGTCGACATTCTCTAACCGTATGTTATCAAGATCGTATACGGAACGAACGACTTCAATAAGCCAATTTTCCGGTACGTGAATATTTTGCGTGAAAAGAACGGAGTGGGGCATATTTGAAAACCTCGCAATCGGTCCCGGTACTTGCTTGCCTTCGCCATTGAACTGTATCTCCGGCTCCAAAACGTAACGATAGAAACTACAAAAACGCCAGTTAGAGAAGTAACAAAGGGAGGCTTACAAACCTTTTAACGGGCATATCGCTGTTCTTCTCGATACAGTTTAAAAAGACGCGAATATTACAATTTAGTGTTTCTTGTAAAATTTGCAGAACTGGACCTAATTTCTGTGCTCCACGAGAGACCGGATCGACAATGGCGGCGATATCAAAAACTGCTCTGTCTGTATTCGTGGTGGATAGTGACAGAACCGAATGTTTGTCGCCAGAGAAGGTGATGTCGAAGCGAGATTTTGTTTGTGGTTGCGAGATCAGTAGTGGTATCATACGGAAATAGGTATTGCTTGAGATTTCTATAAGAAAAAAATACAATTGTGCCACTGGGTCTCGTTAAATTTCGACAATCATGTAATCGTGTATTAGTCTAGGCTTTGTTTAAAAGATGTTACTTATTTCTCTTCAATCCGCGGACTTTGGATGTAGTTTTGGGTTAAAATTTTGGAATTGGAAACTGCAGAATGTGCATTTTTTAATTCAATTGAATTTAAAATCCATCTGGGATTGGTACAAAAAGATATTAACCAATAAACAATTAGACACCGCCATTCTGGGAGATAATCCGCCATTGTAGGCGTTCAAAAGTAACTAATGGGGGATCAGTTTGATTTGAAATTATTATTAATGAAGCTACCAAGAGGGAAGCTGAAATTTCGGAAATAATATTTTTTGGGTTCGACTTTTGTTAACGACAACCAAGTATTCGTTATTTGTTAAGATTTTTTGGGTTTTTTTAGCCACGAAGGTGTCGAGCAATTGTTTAACCAGAAATAATTAAACGTTACGTACTTTCAGAAATCGTAAACAAATTTCATCAGGAGTTCGATAATCTATGCGAAGTTTTTTTTGCGGCGTCGAAAATTCCAAGGAGACTATTATTGTTTAAAGAGAGGGAATACATTAAATAAACGAGCCTCTTAACAAATTGCCCCGAAAAGACATTCTATCGAATTACAAAGTGGAGCTGATTGAACGTTGTCGTTGTCACAGTAAAATATCACTTATCAGCACTTAGAACATTTATAAAAATCCTATGAAAAAAATTGACGGTATTGGAAATCTCTCCTATTACATTCCACAACAACAAATTTACAAAAAAAAAAACTATTTGCTGTACTTCGTTAGAAGAGTGACTAGTCGCTTATTTACGTCATGTCTAATTAAATTAGGAGGTATGGAGAAGGTTTTGTGTTTTTGTTGGTTATTTTAACGACGAAAGTGAATACAATAAAGGGTTGAAAATTCCTTTCGTTCAACAAAGTCTTGAAATTTTGAACTAAAACTGTACCAAAATGAAATGAATTATTGTTTGCCGTCGGTTATCTTATTCTTTACTAAATTTTTTACATTTTTTTAGGTTTTGCTTACTGTACAGTTTTCCCTTTGCTTCTTTGAAACTACAAAATTTTTAAACACCTTTGCACCTCTAACAGTGCCTTTTTGCACAGTACACCCTGTTTGCAAAACGGAAAAATATAAAAAAACAATTCAAGAGATCTCAAGAAAAATAATTACGCACAGTTCAGTTAAATAATTTCCAAATGATCTGGTCAGGACAATGGGAATTTGTATTAATACTTTTAAAAATCTTCCTATAAATTTTACTATTTGCAAACCTTGGTAATGTTATTTATTATTAACAATAATTAACTATTATTTTATTTATTTTGTTTTTGGAGTTTATTTTTAAGTGGGCGGGGTTTCCGCCAAAGGCTACTTTACCAACCCAACTGAAACATTTACAAATATCCATGTCCAGACGCGGATTTGAACCAGGGACCCTTAGTGCCGCAGTCGGGCTTCCACTCCACTGCGTCACACAAGCCGGCTTATTAAATTAGCTCAGCCTATTTGATTAAAATGGAAACCACTTCAGTAATAAATAAGTACCTTCAGCATCCTCAGCTTTAGCTAATGCACCCTTAACCTTATCACCATACATGGCGGCACTAAATCGGTCCATTAAAGAAAAATCGTCCAAAGTAAACTCTTCGTTCTCATCTAAGGGACCAAGCACACAACCGTTTGCAACGACACCAATATCATCTGCGGCAAATTTCAAAACTCGCTGAGCGTAAACTCTCAGCATTTTAAGAGATAACTCTTGGGATTTTACATGATCTTTGATGTCACTCTGCAAACCAATGGTTTAATTGTGTCGGAAAGGGGGCGGGGGAAACTTACGGGAACATCAAATTTGTCCACATCCGACCGTAGGAAATTCAAAACAAACTTGTACGCTTTTTCCGATGGTAACTGTTGCAAGGCTGCCAACACCACGCTATTTACATAGGCGTCTTTGTTACCATTAATATTAGGCATAAAGGAAACCCGTGTGTCGTCGTTTGTTTTCTAAAAGAAGCACAATAACATAGCCGCGGACAAGAAAATTGCTTACTAAGTGTTCGAGAGCTGCAATGAGTAACTTTTTCGTTTTCGGACAGGCTAAATTTCCGACAATCCAGTACGTCATGCTGTGATAACGCGTTCCCTTTCTGGGTAACTGGAAATATTTTACATTCTCAACGGCGGTGGCTGTCATGCCGCTGTGGGATAGTTTCGCGAGGCTTTCGACGGTCAGTGACGATTGCGGTTTTCCGGACATATCGAGGTAGAAACTTCTATCTCTGTTCAAAATTCGCTGATTCAGTCTCGGCATTACGTTCGGCTGGCCCATGATAAAATCGATTACGTCATCTTTGTCGGTTAGTTTACCGTGGAAGATCGCCTTTTGGAAGATGGACGTTTGTGACATGACTTCTTGCAGAATCGCCTCCTCAAAATCGTTTACGTTTAATTGCGAACTTTGTAATGGTATGCCGTTTATTAAGGCCTGTGGGGTGGTATGTAAGCCGGTTCGTTGAATGAAGTCTTCGGTAAGTTGGCGTCCAAAGTCGTAGGCGGAATCTTCTCCTAGTACTTCATCGTAGTCGACGTCGTATTTTCGTTTGAGTTCAGTTTTAACGTCTTCTACAGTAACCTCATTATTTGACGACTTGTACAACTGTGAGCAAAGATATTAGGTAAAAAGCTCAGAAATCAACCGTAAGGACCCTGATTTTAGAATACTTACTGATGTTAAAAAGGACAATGCAGATACTGGGTCGTGCTTCTGTGAAACATAATTAAACGCGCACAAGACTGCAACCCCTGCATCTTCGAGTCCATTAACACTTAATGTGGAGTTTGTAGACAACACTAATCCAACCCTTAACGGAGCAGAGTGCACAACTAACGATTCCAATAACATCAACACTCCCCGCATCTCGACGTCGACTGCCTTGATAATCAAGACCTAACAGAGCGATGAGTAAACGGCGTACAGCACGCGAAGACATACCAAGTTAAAAAGGTTTCTCCGAACATGCCTCAACATCCCCGGAAACGTAGGTTTAAGCAAATCCATAACACTGGAAGACCACCGGTTATACCTGCCATCCTGCTCGATATCATTAATCCAATTGATGGCGGAGTCACGAATGTCTATTGCGAAATCCTGCGTCTCGCTGTTTGTACTACTAAAATCCAGTGCCATAAGTGATTTGATACGTTCGTTATCAATTCCAATGGTGTGTAATCCCTGCATCGTCCTTTGCTCCTGGCGAAGTACATCGAATATGGCATAGAAGTCGATTAGATCGAGGTCGAAAAACATTCCGTTAATAAACAGTGCAGTATCGGAGGAGCGCAAATTTAAGGTGGAACCGAATACCTCCTGGTTGGCCTTGATCTCCTCCTTCATATCGGAATTAACGACAGTCTTCACTAACGATTTCGCCTTAAACATACTGGTGCAAAATTTCGGGGCAAATTATGGCTCTGTCGTACCTGCATTGGGAAATTCTGGGCAATATTGGTAAACACTTTAAGTGCTTCATCTTTCGGGGCATTCATGATGCGCTGCGCTGCTTGTAAACTTAGTTCTTGAAATTGCCACACTTTCAATGGGGCCATTTCGTTCGAAGTTTCTTCTAAATACTGTTTAAATCTGTCCAAGTCTTTCTTGCGATTTGGAAACAAGCCCCTAAAAAGATAAATAATGGCGGTTTCAAATAACGAAATAACATATAATTTATATTTATTATTTATTTATAATTTATGACAACCGTCTATGATTTGAGTCAACTGACACTAAATTTTATTGACGATTTTTTCTAATTTGGCTAGGAAATCGGTAGATTATGTTTGTATTATTCTTAAAAATAAAGCAAATTCCAAGGCGCTCGAGAATTTCAAGGTACGTCACGCTCAAATCGTCAGATTAATCAAATGCACACCTTTCAACATGTAGTCAACCCACCTTACTCCATGGTACAATAAAAGACAAGGTATGCCTATGCGTGACGTCATTGGGATAACTGGGCTCTACCGTTCAATAAAGTAATGGGGTTTGTGTAGTCCTACCAGTTAATAAAAGTGTATCCCCTTTACGGATGTGATAAGATTTGTTCAATCCATGTCAACTGCGTCAAGTTTCTCACATTAAACTTACAAAGTATCAATTATTGCATGTTATCAATACAAATATTTAAAATTACAATAAAATATGTAAGTAAAAAAAGTAAAAATTATATTGGCGTTTTCAAATAAGGACGAGACCTCTAGCGGCAATAAAAAAAACTTAAAAGGCTAATGAAATTTCTGAAATAAGTATATTAAGTGGTACTTCTCTGTTGCCTGATATTTATTTCTAAATGCATTTCGAGATGCAGTCAGTATAATTACTCAACCAACAATAAAGAGGTCATCTTGATCTGTTGTGACACAAGATTTCGTAGCCAATGTAATTTTGTAACCAATATTAAGAAACACTTTGGAGCACATCTATTACACATGACACTTCCGAGGATTGCCACCAAAGTTATTTATCCATCATTATTACACACTAATTGAGTAATTATTGCAATGGCACTTCTAATTCAAGTATGAAGCGTATGTCATTTTTAAACTTCGCGGTGATTCTTGTGACGTCATTGGGATAAAAACGTCATCTGCGTTTAGTTATAGGCATACCTTATCTTATTGTACCATGCTTTAATCTGACTCGGAATATTTCTAACGATCGCCATTTTTTACTATTCTGAAGGGCTGTCTTAGATCCTATATTAAAGACTTATACATGGTGTCCATTTTTCGAGTGCCACTATGGGGATCTCACTTATCTTAAGAAACAGAAAGTTGGTTAAATGGGGGCAAAGTTGCAAATTTCCGTGCTGAATAAGAATCTGAAAAGAAATTTGAAATACCTTCAATAGTTTTGAAGATACCACAAAAAAACGAAAATTTCTGATTTTCGTTTTTAATTTATTTATGATAAACTAGTCGTAGTAGACATTTCTAATTAGCACATTATTTGGACACTTTTAATGGAGATTTCAAATATCGCATCCTGTTTTTAATTACGTTCAAGATGGAGAAACACGTGGCAACTTTAGTTTTTCTTATGGGCGCCATATTGAATTTTGACATTTTGGTATTACATCTTTTTTTCTCTTTACAACGATATATCACACATAGTGGTTCAGTATCACATTTTTCCTAAAAATACAATTTTTAATTTTTTGAGAAGAGTGCATTGGAAAAACAAAACGTTCTTTTGTTGTCAACAACAGTTTGACAGTTTGATCGATCTGTCTGGTTGCAGCGTTGTCAGAGAAGTAGAAATTCGATTTTCATCTCAACCGCTTGCAAAATTGCCTGCTCATATTCATTGGGTCTATCACCATATTCCTGTCTACATCTTTTCAAAAAACCATATTCGCCCAAGTTTTTATGCAGCAAAGAAAAATACCTCAAACTAGGTTGTTGCCCCTCTGGATAACGCTGCAAGTATGTTGCAGCAGTCATGTGGGCATTTCGATGAGAAGTGTAGTAAATTTGGATCATATCTCTTTGATCTGCACTTGAAAAAGGCATTTTCGCATTACAACTAGCATAAACCTAAATGACACTACATGAAATAAGTCAACCTTTTGTTCACAACAAAAGAACGTTTTGTTTTTCCAAAGCACTCTTCTCAAAAAATTAAAAATTGTATTTTTAGGAAAAATGTGATACTGAACCACCATGTGTGATATATCGTTGTAAAGAGAAAAAAAGACGTAATCTCAAAATGTGAAAATTCAAAATGGCGCCCATAAGAAAAACTCAAGTTGCCACGTATTTCTCCGTCATCTGGAGAGTTATTAAAAACAGGATGCCATATTTGAAATCTCCATTAAAAAGTGTCCGAATAATGTGCTAATTAGAAATGTCTACTACGATTAGTTTATCATAAAAAAAATAAAAACGAAAATCAGAAATTTTTGTTTTTTTGAGATATCTTCAAAACTATTGAAGATATTTGAAATGTCTTTTCAGATTCTTATTCAGCACGAAAATTGACAACTTTGCCCCCATTTAACCAACTTTCTCTTAAGATAAGTGAGATCCCCATAGTGGCACTCGAAAAATGGACACCGTGTATGTGGTGGTAGGACTAGAATGCAAGGTATCCCTCTCTATGTTAATCTGTCGCTGTTGACTTAATTCCAAAATGCCCTATGGGGCTCCCCTACTATGATAAATAAGTTTTTAAATCAGAAATTTATTCAAAGGAAGAAGAAATCGGGAACCCGTAGAACTGCTTTGTTGAGACGGTCGTATTCTGCTGATTTGTTTTCCTCATCTCCATTTTCTGTATCAATGCTACAGCAAGTGCTCCGTTACTTTTTTTTGTTTTCCTCATGAAATTTGAACATTGAAACACAGCCAAAGTGTAGAATAACTTCTTGATAACAAGTTAATCCATAAGTATATTTTCACACTTTCTTCTAGTCTTTGAAATGTTCTCTTCCAAATGTAGGCCATCAAAGAAATCGAGTTAATTTGAAAAACTGACCCCTGGTGCCAACGCAGTGGGAGACGGCAAATTCCATTGTGAACATTTTTATGATCGGACAAAAAATTGTAGTTGGAATTTCAAAAACTAATTTTGGATTCATTGAAAAATATCCTAAATATAGGGATTTTAATTTATTTTATTTTATAAGGAGAAAATGTCCCATGAAATGGGCAAATAATGACTAAAAAATAGGAAAGAGTTAAATTCTGAGATAAGTTAATGAGACTCTGCTAGAACTAAGAACGTCTATAAAATTAACATTAAAATCACCGCATAAATACCACATTTTTAAATGTTAAGACGACTTCATGTAATCGATCTTCTAACAAATTGTTTAGTACCTACTAACACAATTGCATTTTTCGTAACCTTTTCAACGTCATCCTCAAGAACCATCAAAACCAAAATGGTGACACAATTGTTCGTTAACTATAATCAAATTGAATAAATGTATTATACATAAATGAGTATTTTGTCACGGTAAATTGATAAGGAAGTATTTCATTAGCAGAAAAAAATGTGGTTTAGATAAGGCACGGTACCTATTATTTAAAGTTCATTCTATAATCTGCTACAACGGGCACCAATGTTATCGTAACAGTCCTCATTTTTAGCTTCCTAGCATGTGCTAGGTAGCTATTGCGATAGCCGTTTTTTGAACATTTCAAAATTTCATCAAATATCGACGTTTTAGATCATTTTAAGCAACTTTTAAAGAATAAAATTTTTTCCGTCTGTATGTATGTACGTACGTACGTACGCGTTTGTTGGCAATTTTCTGAGAAAAGGGCTCGACGGTTTTTGTTGAAATTTTGTATATATGTTTTAGGCATACCGAACAGAAAAATAACGGGCCGGATTTTTGAAAAAAAATTTTGGAGCGTCGTAACGACATCGAACTTTTTTTTCAAATAGCAACCTAAAATTTTTATTCTATTAATAGGAAGACCTTATTTTCCTGTGTACAACCTACAAAAAATTGGGCCGGGTTATATTATCAAAAAACGGAGAAAAAAATTGTCAAAGTCAAAAAATTGTGTTGCATATGTGCAAAACGCAACGATCTTGTTTCTGAAGCAATTTAAGTGTGGTGTCACACTATGCGTTTTTACCGTTCCCGCTAAAACGGATGCGGTTTGACAGGATGAGATCTACTTGTCACACTATTCCGGTCTAACGGGATGCGTTTTTGCTATATTTTGGCAGTCTAAGTAGTGTCATGCCTCAATTATTGTTAAAGATGGTTTGTGCGTTTGAGGCGGAGGGGTTATTGCGAAAGCAGAATATCCTCAATATTGGATTGATCTTTTTAATTCAGGACGAGAATCTAATAATAAAAAATTCGAATGAACAAGAAAATTTTTTTTTGTATATTACCGTCCAAAAATTCAATTTCTACCCATGATTTCTCCCTACAGTTTTTATCTACATACTCTTTAGATTGTTTTTCCCACAGTGCAGTTTTTGCATGCACGCACTCGATGAATAAAACATTGTAAACCTAACAAAACACCCGATTGCAACGCTCAGTATGACAACTGATGACAACCAACATGCAACAACACGTGGTTTCATGTCATTGTGGTTGTCATGTCATCCTGCGCAGCGGCAGCAGGATGCGGTTGCATCCGGTTGGTGCGGCGAAAACGCATATATGTGACTGGTACCATTTAATAACGTGTGATATTATCATCCCATCAAACAGGAGCGTTTTAGCGGGAGCGGTAAAAACGCATAGTGTGACACCACACTAAACGAAATTTCTATGGTAAGTCCCTTTAATAAAAGCAAACAAAATAAATGCAATTTTCTTATTTATGTAACAATTAAAACGAAATTTGGATGGTTGGTAGGTCCTCCTAATAAAAGAAAACAAAAGGCATGCGCAAAAAATCGAGTTGCGCGGCAATTTTTGGTTTCAGCTAGGAAGCTATTCTGTCAAGAATTTGACACCTGGTTTCTAAACCACCTTGCACATGAATTTGTGTCACATAATCTTTACTTGGTATAGGATGATAGACGTACACAACTTTGCGCATGTGTCAGTCATTCAGTAGTACCACTATGTAGGAACAGGTAATAGACGTGTTTAAATAGATCTATACAAACAAGCACATTCAAATGAATCTGATTTTTGTGTGTTCAATAGATCCATTCCACAGCAATAGATCTGTTTAACTGATCAAGTCAACTTGCTTATCTAGTCTCTCTGTAACTCTGTTTTGGTCCAAGGACTTCTCAAACAAGACCAATGGGATTGTTAACACCAGCGTTCTTATATGGTACAACACATCAAATTATACGTTAATTGCAAAAAGCAAAGCCTCAACCTTGATCTCAAACTTCAATATCAATTTTGTTTTGTTAATCATAATCCTTACTAAATTTACTAAATAATACTTATCCTGACGTGTGATAAGGCCCAATGAAGTATTTGATTAGCTCTTAAAAGATTAATCTGTCAGTTTTTGGGTATTACACTAGTCAAAAGTACTAATAAATAATGCTTGAGCTTACTTGAGTTTGACAAAATTAAATCCTTCGATATCAACATCTTCCTCTTCCCCCGAGCTCTCTTCGGAACTGTGCTCGTCATGTATTTGCGTATCATCCTGAACTTTATACTCTGTCGACTTCATCTGTAGTTCTACACCATAGCCAGACAATCTCAATTGTCTATCCTCGCGATTCTAAGACAAATAATAGTAGCAGAATGATTTTTCTATGAAGCTGCCCTACCCTGACAAAGTGACGGAAAATGTAATCGATCTTTCTGTCTATTGCTAGCTCTTTTAGCACGGCATGAAACTGGGCAAACTGCTTAGTGCCCAGTTCTCCATACAAGGCTGCAACTATGTTTCGATTTTCGGAACCGGGATAATGAGTATCAATGTGATAAACGTCCAAATTTTCTTTTCCCTCACCCTATAAATTTGTGATGCCATTCAGAGATTAATACAAGATACAGACCTGGCTAACAAGCTCTTTAATATCCTCCAAGTTACAAGTAACCTTGTCTCCTACTTCAACTACAGTCTTACACTCCGGCAAGGCCTTTTCAGTGGCGATCTGGGCAAATGCCTCAATTTTTGGCGAATAAATATGAAGAGAGAGTCCCAGCTTTAACATGGCCAGTTCTGATTGCCCGACGAGCTTCGCAACCTCATTCATTATCACCTCGTACCTCTCCCTATCGTTCTCTAAAATAATAGCTTTAAGACAAAGGCCACGGAATCCCTCAGCTTCTACCTATGGCTTCCAATGGCGTACTTAAATTGCATATTGAGTCGATAAAATTCCAATAAAAATCTACATTTTCATCACCCAAATATTCGGCTACCTCCAAAACCAAAGGGGTCACTTTCCATTTCGCATCCAACAGTGTTGTCACCGATTTCGATTTTGATTTCGAGCTTGCATTTCCAATTAACAACAAAAAGCACCCTATTAAACTAATCACTAACTTGAAGTACATTCTAAAAAAATTAATTATAAATATTTTGCAATAATATAACCTTAAAGAAACCTTAAAAACAACCACTCGCGCGTTTATATAATTTATTTAAATAATTTAACTATATACATGAAAACTGGGAGATTAATTACACGCTTCGCTTAACCATCCCGTTGTTTTTAATTAAATAATTCTAGTTTAGTAAAAATGATTTTGAGAAAATCACCAAAAACCATCGATTGCCGGTTGTCATAATCCTGGGAGACGTTGACCAATCAGAATTGTACAGCGTGCTCTTGTTGGAGAGGTGGGCCTCCCCCTCTTCCCAGTGGCGCTTGTACAGGGCGATCCAAATTGAACACTTACTTATGGTAGCACCCTTTATTTTATACAAGAAACCATATTATACTTGAAATCACGAATCTTTGTCCCTGCGTCATTGATTTGTGAATCAATTTCAGACAAGTTTTTTATCGATTTCGCATACTTGACAGATATTACAGTGTTTTAGCGTATGTCTGAAATTGATTCACAAATCAATGACGCAGGGACAAAGATTCGTGATTTCAAGTATATAAAATACTCTTCTATGTGCCGTTTATGAAAACCGCCACAGGCGAAACGAATCCAATGCTGTTCAGAATCGCCAATCTGATGCAACAGGTGACTTTCACTCAGGCGCGTGCGTTAGACTTCACTGCTTGTTGTCTGAGTCTAGTCATTATTTGCGTTGTAAGTTTGCACAATAAGGACCATTTAGCGTAAAATTCCAAAACTTTATAGGTTCTAGAAAACCATGAAAACTCCGGAATGCTCTGGCAAAGGGTTTAAGGGATTAAAACGCGCCTAGAAGTATTTACATTATTCAGGGATCAAGTATAACTCTTCTAGAAAATCGAGAAAACCTTCTAAGAAATTAGAAGATGTTGGTCTTGTTAAAGTAAAGTGTATAACATCAACATCAATCTAACCTATTGTACATGTAGAACCAATGTGCCGTACTTATATAACTTTCAATTTTTAATTTGTATTTCACAAACTGAAGATGATTATTCGAAATATACACTTTACCTTTGCTCGAAACATCCTGTACAGTGCTGAGTGTCACAACACCGCCATTAATGATATGATAGCCACATCCCATTCAAAATGCGTCTGTGCGATATTTGTATTTATAAAATGGCTTCTTTTGTTGTTTGAAAAAAGAATCTCAAAAAGTCCTTAGTCGACAAGCATAACAGTATTAGCTGGTTTACCTTCGAGCAGCGTATTAGTCAAGTGTGTACCTTTGTTATACCAAAATACGAAAAATTGTTGCTACTGATGTTGCTGAATCAGTTTATTTGCTGTTAGCACAGTTTGTGTATCTAGGCTGCGGCTGGTAGTTGATACGGGCGCCATTTTCATACTTTAATAAACGGTTGGAGTCTTGGAGTAACTTCTTTCGTTTAAACATCTCAAGCATTCAAAGATGGATTCTGAAAATGGTAACTGGTTTCTTATAACTACATGTGTTGACTATGGCTGTTTTAGGTCTTCCGTTGGGTAAAAGGATTACCTTGCACCGTAATCCGAGTGGTAAGTATTGAACCACCCACATCTTTACTTGCTTTATTTCCCGATTATTTACAGTTAATAACAAAGTACAAGAAAATTTAAAGACGTTAAGATTACACATGGCAAATAAAAAGCATGCTCAAAGACTATATTATGATAAACCTGGGCGAAGCCCTTTACTTACTAAACCGATGAACAAAACATCAGTGCACGAAAGACTAGGTCACCAGAGGCGAAGGCCGATGGCATACGACTTTACCACGGACAATACTATTATTAGAAATAAACATTTCCAAAGGCAACAAAATAATAACGGCATTATCAAATATAAAAACAGACAGCCTCTCACTAAAAATTTAGGAAAAATGAGACTGCAGAAGTACCGGCAGCACCTCGCAGAAAACTTACCAGTCTTTTCCAGAATCAGGTTGAAAAGGAACACGGCTTCATCTCAGCCATTTAATTGCACTGTAGAAGTCAAAAACAATCATAGTGTTCACAACGAAATCGTGCAATTTTCTAATCGTCATAGCGTGAGAGGATCGGTAAACCCCAATCTGCAGGAGGAAATAAGAATTTTGCAATCTCAAAATGTGGTAGAACCCAATTTCATACCCAACGAAGCCATTCATACCGTAGGTTACGGTATAACAAAGATATTATTAAATAACAGATTTTCACTTTTAGGTTAGTTTCTTAATAATTGAGTTAATTCTTGTTTTTTTGGACATTATGTAGATTTTCTACAATTAAAAGTTCAGTTGACATTATACATTTTGATTTCTTATGGCCGTATGCATCGACAAATTTAAGCGAATCTTTATAAATAATCCATGGCAACGATCATTGCGACAATGGTTGCCATGGATTTTAAGCTCCACTTAAATTTGTTGGTGCATACAGCCATTAAAGGCCAATTCATACTGTAGCTCAGGTGACGCTCTGCTCACGCTCCACTCAAAATATTGTAACATGCTATTTCAATAGGAATATTCACATTTGACAGTCAGGTCTACGATTAGACGTAACATGTGTGTTATGCTGTGGCTGTATGTGGACAAGTAAGCTCAAAAACTCTGGTTTTAGCTTACTATGGTCTAATACATTCTCAAATTAATTGTGCAATTTGTTGTTGGGAACACTTCCATCATTTGAAGTGATATAGGTATTACCGCTTACAGCTAGAGCGAATATTTGGAGTAAATTCAGCTCTTTGAATATACTCACGTTACAATGTTTGTATAGACAGTGTGTTCCAATTAAAATGCACCATATAGGGAAACTGCTATGTATTTTTTCGCACAGGATCCAAAAGGGCTTTGAAATTAACGTTCAACGTACTATTCCAATCATTTTCTAGCATCAGACAAGTGCAATAACGTACGTTGAACACTAACTTCCAATACATATCAAAGGCTTCCTGAATCCTTTGCGAAAAAATACATCAATTCTGTTGGCCTATGGTGCATTCACCCTCGGATGCACGGTATATTCTTATTTATTGTATACTTTACAAATTCAAATCCACAATTGCAGTATCAGGGGTGTTGAACTTGTGAAGCATCCATAGGTATGTGTGATTGCAATGCAGTAGATATGCAGGCCAATTACTACAGTCCTCTTTTTAAACAAATTACCTCGTGACATATAGCAAGGCTACCAACCAAAACATTCAAACCAAAAACATTTAAAAATGCATAATGCACACGAGCTCAGAAAAGAAAAGAAGGATGTGGAAGTATTTTACAAAAATTTCGGAATGTACTACAACATGAATGTTTAGTACACTTCGGCCATTGATTATATACTAGTATATAATCAATGACTTCGGTCTATTTCTTATACTGCATTTTCACTTTTTTTTATAACTTGCGATTATTACATACTATTTTCATTTCCTTTCTGAAATGTTAATCCTATAAAAGTACCACACGTAATTGCCATATTGGGCGCTCTGAATATTATTATTCAAAACAAATAGCCCACCAAGAATCTGACAAATACTAAATAACAAGACGTAATACATAATGAGGTTTAATCAATAACATATAACATTGTTTATATATTTAAAAAATGAAAGTTAATAAAATACTTTATATCTATTCACAGGCCGCAATAATCTCCCAAAATTCTCTATAGAAGCAAATTTTTGTGCACTATATACAATTTCGGATAGTTAAGCATTGCCCAAAGGTTAGCTGGTTAATTTATTCAAGCTACAACTACGTGTGGTCGCCGAGAATTTACTTCTTCTTCTTCAACTCTTCAAATCTTCTCGTCAGGTCGTCAAAATCAATATCACTGCTGTGAGTTGGTGCCTGGGGCGTATCGGACGGTACAGACGGTAAATCGGGCAGATTAGGAAAAGAGTCCCCGGATATTTTCGGCTGAAGATTTTTAGCTGCATCATGATCTGTGTTCTGTAACAACAAAACTATCAATAACACTTGTTACGTTATACATACGTTTGATAAAAGCTTTATCGTTCCACCACCAAGATTAATATTTGTTAAAGAAAATTAATGTGACTTAATACTAACTTCAAAATTGTAATCTTGAGAGGTCGCCATACTGTAAGTCGGCAAAGAATCGTCCTAGAAAAGACAGCAGATGTTAGGGTGACCGTTCTTTGAGTTTGGGTGAAATAGCTACATTTTTAATTACAACCAGAACTTATCGTCACAATAAGCAGGGGTTTCTAAAGGCTATCTTCTTATACCTTTAATTGCGTAACCTACCTCATTTTTTTCTGTTGCGGTTTTGTTTAAAAAAAAATTTTAAAAATAAAAAATTCTGTGAAAAAATTAATCACAAAATAACTTATTTGAAACGTTTGATAAAATGGATATTTACAAAGAGAGATACACCCTTTATATATTCACGTTTTCCCTACTGATTTTTTAAAAATTTGGGTGTGCCACAATTCGCTGCAATTATTGTTTTCTATGCTTACAACACAACTATTTAACTTGATCATTTTAATAACTTTTTTGCTGATGATGTTTCCAAAAAAACCTTTAGAATCGTTTCATCATCCAATGCTAATCCGCTCCAGTGTGTAATTACTCATATTGGAGACGATTTCCCATTTGAACCAGTCACTTAGATCCAAATCAAAGAAACGTTCATAATCTCAAGAAACCACCAAATAGAAACCGATGTGATAAATGGTAAAATAGATCTATTCGAAAATCTGATCCAACCCTTGACCAAACTGTACAATTTATGCACAATGCATCATTTTTAAAACTAATGAAATTAGGCCCCAGTTAGAGGACTAATACAGAATACCTTATTTACTTGCTTACTTCCAACAGTAGAAAAACTATAAACACAAAAGACAAGTTCATGAAATCAGTTTCATTCTGTCATTTAAGAACAAAAGCAGCCCGCAAATTAGTAAGCAATAGAGGACAGCAATATCAGTGTTACAATCGCAAATTGAGAATATACCTGATGGTATGAGATATTCGACTCCTTTGACTCAGGTGCCGGTGGAATATTATAAGAGAAAGGTGCTCCAAATGGTATTCCTCCTTTGGGATCGTGCGGATGCCCGCCTACACTAAAACCAGGTGACGGATCTTGAGGCGGCAAATTCTGCAAAATACGCCCATCAGCTCATATCAAACAGCTTACCACACTCACCGGATAATTAAAAGGCGCTGCCGGAAGAGAGGGCGGCGTAGGATACGTGGGATATCCAATAAATCCGGCAGGCTGTGGATCTCCCAAGTTGTTCCGGTCGCTTAGGTCAATCAAAATTCCATTAGCTACAATGGGATGAGAAAAATTGGACCTTATAAACACTACCAACCTTCCTCCTGCATGACTTGTGGATCCGGCTCGTATGGAATGTTGTAATTCTTGGCTATTTCGATTAAATACTTCTCGACCAATAGCTTAGGCGGGCTTTGAACTGAAAGTTTATGCTTCAATTTTTCACTAATGGTCTTGACATCCTCTGTCCTGCAGCTCTCACCGTACTGGTGGCCGTATTTTGAAGTGAAGATTTCGGCAATCAACTTCAATTCCTTAAATTAGAAATAGCTATATAGGTGACTTTTTTGTGCTCGGACTTTAAAGTACGAATTTACGAGATACCTTACACTCAAATTCAGACTATAAAGTCTGCATTCAGAGTATTTGTTAAAAAAAAAATCCTGAACACTTTCCAGTGCTTTCTAGGTAATTTTGAAAGCCTTGAAACATAACAGTATTTCTCAATGTCTTCCCATAGTCTTTGAGACTTCACAAGATTCTCTTCTGGAAATCTCCAGATCAGTTTCAGACCCCTGGGAAGAACTTGGGAAATGCTAAAAAGCTTCGTGGACCTTTCCAAAGCAACCTTCACAAAACAATTTCACGGAAGAAGAAAGGCTTGGAAGAGACATAACGTGCACCGGAAGAGGTTGATACAGAAAATTCAAACTTTAAAGTCTGGATGCAGATGCCCCTTTTTATACCTGTACATCAGCAAACATTCGTGGCGACACCCAAATTAAGCTAGAAACGGCCTCGGCAATCCCATCATCTAACTCCTTCATTTGTGTAATTAAGCCAAACCTCGCCAACAGCAAATCACAATACATTTCGACGATTTCCATCGCTTCTACGAGATAGTCTTCCCTGAAAGAAACCAGTGACACAAGACTGTTTATTGACAAACTGTAAGCATACCTAATAATGTGCTCGACTCTAATCTTGGCCCTTTCGTATTTACCAGCTTGTATGTAATCCGCTATTTCCCTTCTGGCCTTCATGGTCAGTTCTGTTTTCTTCTTTTCTAACAGCTTCAACCGATTAAGGGCCAATCGGAGGTTGGTTTTTAATTTCGTGTAATTTGGCGAACTCGAGAACATTGCGAATATGATCTTGTAGTTGCAATGGGTTACAACAAATTATAGTTAATAACAAATTTATGTCCGAATTAGTGAATCATACTGTAATTTTTATTTATAACGATAGTGACTCTGATTTTTGATTCGTAGAGCTTAGCCTAAGTTAGAAAGAGAGAGTGATATTACTTTGTATTGATTAAAAATGAGACAGACGTCAACTTTCACAAGGCTGTCATTCATATATGTACAGGATGGTCATGAAGATTTTAGCAATTCTGGAAAAATTTCGATTTTTTGCGTTTTTGAAACTTTCTTGGAAATTAGGGAAACGTATGCCATGGATAAATTTCAGTGCGTTTATTATTAACAATATTAAGCAAATATTCGAAAAGAACTAAATATAAACCAGGTGCATAATGTGTTGCCTACTATCCTCTTTGAGTGTATCGTGTTAGCTTCATAGACATATGAGTATTAGCATATACAATGGTATTAGGTTAGCTGAACACTGCATTTATTTTTTCTGGCATATCTTCTTAAGTAATCGGAATTTTCTGAATTTCTTTAAATCATGGTAATAACTCTTTGTTGATCTTTTTTCTAATTTGACCATCCTATCTGCTCTGGCCCCAAGAACATCCATATCTTGGACACCGTGTATAGTTGTAAAAGTGTACAGCAATATTTTTTTACCCACACCATTGAATAAGTATGATTTTATTCAATTGCCACACTATTGAGTACTACTTTCAAAATATTAGGCAGTAATATCATGTTTCAAGACACACTCTACACCTACACCTACAGGATGGTGATATCAGATTTTTAATTGGGACGAATTATTTCAAAATGGCGACTTTCAACTTTTTAAAAAAATGGAATGCCATCATATTTTTGTTGTTACTGAGATCCTAGAAGCATTATTTTTACGGTATTTTCTTTTGTCTAGTACCGCACGAATGTTTTACAGTTTTTTTGTCCAAATATCAAGTAGTGGTCAACACAAAAGAAACAATAACGCTTCTTGATATTTGAAAAATTTTTTAAGAGAACAAAATCCTGTCGTAAAAAAGAATGTTTTTAGGATCTCAATAATAAAGAAAATGATAGCATTGGCTCACCGTTTAAAGATTTCCAATTGTGAGCTACGATTTTGAATCACCCTGTATTGTTCATAATCATATGTATGGAACAAAAGTGCAGGCATTTATAAAAACACCCAAGATATGCACTTCCAAAATTAAAGAAGTGAATGGGCCATTTATGAAACAAAGATTTAAGTTTACATTTGTTTATGGCGAGCAGGGAAAATATACAAATACATATCAATCCTAAGCCTAATCATATCATGTCACTCCCCTCAAAGGGTGATTGATATGTTTCTTTTGCTACCAAGAACATTAAAAAAAATTTATTAAAATTCTTTAAACCATTTTAATGAAAATGTAGACATTAAAATAATTAACGTTTATTTCTTTTGTTTGGGTGCAGCCTTCTTCTTAGCTTCCCCCTTTTTCGGAACCGCCTTCTTCACTTTCTTCTCAGCTCTAGCTTTCGCGGCTTCTTCCGCCTTCTTTACTTTCTCCGGATGCTTCTTTGCCAGATGTTTCTTGATTGCAGTCAACCTTCTTTCTTTAGTACGCTCTGCTACGACCGCCGGATGATTCTTCGGAAGTGTAACACCACGTTTCTTGGCGAGGGCCAAATCTCTGGCATTTCTGCGTTTTTGTGCAGTGAGGATGGCGTGACGTTTTAGTACGGCGGCGTAAGGATTGAGACGAAGCATGGTTCTGATGTTAGTAAGAGGATTGCGACGACGCACGCTTTTAACAACTTTGCCTCTGTAAATGAAACAATTAATAAGTAAAGTGTAAATAATGTGATTGTACGTACTGTGGTTTACGAAGTGCCTTAAGGATTTCTTCAGATTTCAACAGGCGAGTCAAATCAGTGTTGGCCATTTTCGGTTGAGGTAAATTGTAATCTGTAATTGCACGATTACAATAAAACCGCAGGAGAAATTGTGACCAATTACCTTTTTTAACTTCGGATGACGATGACCAGGTACCGAACAGTTTGTCAAGTTGTTCAAAAGCAGACTGAGTCCAAATAATAAAACGTCCTACATGGCCACCAGGTGCCAACTTTAAGAGATTTAACTTCTTAATGCATATCATATCAACCCCTGGAATATTGCGGAAAGCACGACGTAAACCTTGATCTTTGTTGTACACAATCAATGGTCCTTTACGTTGGATTCTTCTACGGTTACGCATTTTACCTTTACCGGCACGCATACGTTGTGACTTGTACACCTAAATTACAAGGAAAATTAGACTAAGTTTTGATTGTACATTAACTCACCTTTTGAATTTCATCCCATGCTTTAAGCCGTTTAAGAAATAGAACGGCTTGTTTTGTCTTTGTGAATTCTTCAATTTTGTCAGATATGACTAAAGGTAACTCTGGTACCTTCTCAACAACGTGTCCTTTGCTCATTACCAAAGCAGGAACTCCACTCGCTGCAACAGCTGATGAAAGGGCGTAACGACGTTGATTAATATTGATGCGTCTGTGCCAACGCCGCCAAACTTTGGTCGGTGCGAACATGCGTCCACCACGACACATGTTACCAAAAGCACCTTGACCAGAACGGTGAGTACCGCCACCACGTACACGTGGAATACGAGCCACTGCACGACCAGTACCCCAAGACTCGGCAGATGTTTGATGACCTATTACAAAACTGTGTGCCATCTACTCTCACTGTGCATCTGTAGCTTACCTGCTTTGTCGCTAACGGCATACGGTTGTCGGCTATTAAAAGCCATTTGCTGATGAACGAAGTTAACCACATCAGGTCTGATGGGTGCCTTGAAGACGGCAGGCAACGACACCGTAACTCCCTTCACATGCTCTCCTTTTTCGCCATAAACGGATATCAAAGGCCGCGCGGCGGCTAACGACTGCAACGAAATTCACTTAAAATGGTCCCAACGCAAACGCCTCTTTGCAATCAAAAGCACGTGGCGCCGACAACATATGCACGAAAATGTAATTTTTACCGTGCCAGAGTGAATATAACACATGATTAGTTAAAAGTAATCAACGAATTAATGGTTTTCATAATTAATGAGTAGTAAACTTACCATTTTAAATACTTTTTAACGTAATTAATTCACTAAACTAGACGTCCACAACGAACGCCATACAAAAGGATATCACGAATTCTTTATTTTTTTATTCCAAAGAGGGCGTTGCAAGTTTCCGCCGTATCGCTGTAAGCGTAACCACCGAGTCAGAAGGGTATGGAGTGGTTCGTCTACAAAACCTTGAGTTTTACCAAAATCGATTTTTTTAGATTTTACTTTTTGAATTTATTTTTATGTATTAAATAACAACTAATTTAAGTTTGAACATGAGCAATGCGTTTGTAATTGTACGAGCTAGATTTGTACTAGCTGAAGTAAATTGAGATCCTTGAAGAGCTCAAATTTAATTGAGAAATATTTTTTATAACGATTTACCTGGTGTCTTAAAAAATATGGCTATCAACATCTTCAAAAAAAACCTGTACACTTTCCTGCTAAAATGTCAAAGTTCCTCGTAGCGTGTGAGAAGTCGTTATTTATTTCTTATCTAATACTTTACTTCTTTACTTCTACTATTACTCTTCCACTTACTTATTTACTTGTTATTTCCCTTTGTCGTTCTTCTTACATAAGATTAATAAGAATCCCAAATTGTTTCAAATTTTCTTCATAATACGTTTTATAAGTTTATTTATATACCTAATGGTCAATACTATATAAGCAAGCACGCTTATACTAGTTATAATTGTAAATTCTTTTCCTTTTTTATATTCACATAATTAACTTCACATATAATTTAATTTAATTTCTACAATGCAAAGGGTTAAGTGGAAGAGCAGGGCTAATGGATTTCCCGTTAGCATCTGAACTTCGCCCTTTTAAATTGCGCACTTGTACATTTTATTATTAAGATATTCTTGTTACCTTATATGATTAGCGTGATTTAATAAACGACATGATTATTATTATTATTATTATATGCTTGGTTTTTGAAGCTCATTACATAAGGCTTGATAGCTTTCCCAGCCATTAAAATACCTACTTTGTTATAAAAAAGAAATTGAAATCCTTTAGGTTCAAAGTTCTGAGAATATTCCCAACGTTTCAAAATTAAAATGGTGTTTGATATTTATAAATAAGGATCCAAAAGGATTCCCCCAAGCATTTACATACTAAAATGACACACACAGACCGGTTGCACAAACCTATTTGATTCAGGTTTAGTACTAATCCTGGTGATAAGAAAGGTGTGTTTGATTAATTCTTTGACACTATCAGGTCACGGTATTAACACACCCACTATGCACCAAATCGAAATGGCTTAATGTGAGGATAAAAAATGAGCCTTTAACACCGGATAAGTTTTTTGTGAAACTTTTACCTTTAAATCTATTTAAATTATGTGTTGCCTACCATGTGCAGTAAACCAGTAAGTCCTCTGAATAATTGCGATTAAACTTGTATCACCATGACTGCTGCGATTAGTAAAACACAAACATTTTTAGTTAATTTATTTATTTGTTGACCATGAACAGGTAACAATGATTATACATTTGTATCTATTTGGCAACTACAAATTTCTTAGCCTTTCGATTTACAGACAATTTTTAATAGAATAATCACTATAATGCAATAACAATTTGTGCCACTTATAAAATAACATCATTAACCACTTTACAGAGAAATATTTGTAGTATTCCAGCCATTCCATTACGGTCCTTTTCTCTAATCTTGCTTCTGTCTTGAAGTATAGGTAGCTGCAAAATTGCATAATTCAGAAATATGAGAGGACAAAAAAATAAATATAAAAAATAACTTACATTCAGGCTTGGAAAAGTAATCATAAAAATATCATAAACACGGACCAAGAAAATCATCACTAATAATTAAAAGAGCATTAAAGAATAAAAAATACTTACTACCATTATAATTGGCACCTTTGACGCTATTCTTCAATTTTATTCAGTCCAGAACTGTAAAAAAAGACAATTTTAGAATGAAATATATGAGAAGAGTGTAAATAAGACTAGCCAAAAAAGTATCTTCAGGCTTGGAAGAATAATCATAAAAATTTCATAAACACGGACCAAGAAAATCATCATTTATAATTAAACTAGAATTAAACTTTAGACTCTACTTACCACGGTCTACCATAATTGACACCCTGCCTGGAATTATTCACTATCAATCCGGGCTGAATCTGCAAACAATGAGCATTTTAGATACGTATGGGAAAAGCAACAACAAATACAAGGAATTATCTTCAGGCTTGGAAGAATAATCATAAAAATTTCATAAACACGGACCAAGAAAATCATCATTTGTAATTACGAGTAATAATACATATAAACTACTTACTAGTACGCAAATTGAAATCTGGCATTTCCTTTACTTCACGAGACGTACACTTGTATCGAGGAGCTGCAAAAAGTTTATGTTTAGATATGTACGAAGCAGCAGCGTACTTAGAAAAAGAGTTGTATTCAGGCTTGGAAAAATAATCACAAAGATATCATAAACACGGACCAAGAAACTCATCATTAATGTAACATGAGCAAGTGTGTACAAAGCTAAACATAAGTTCATTGAAAAGGGGGGTCAATGATAATACCTTGCACATGTACAGGAAAGCTGTCCTGAGGGAACTACACCAAATGGAGGGGTATCTCCATGCCTGGCCCAAGATTTCACATTGCTATCATTTCCGTAAAGTCAAACTTCTGCTCCATTCTTCACTTGAACTTGGTACAAGAATTAAAGACCTGTAAAAATATACAGTTGAAAAATGCTGGGGGTAGTAGGATAGAGTGGTGGTGAACATAACCTAGAAACACGTGTTCAGTGTTGAAAGTAAATCTACTTTCACTTAAGTTATTTATGACTTATTTAATTAACGATAATGTAATAATAACTGTAAAAATATTTTATTATTTACCTGAACCATTTCAGTTTATGTTGTCTCTTGCAAAGCAAGAAACATGTGACCATTTGACCAAATCGCGGACCAATTGATCGCGCCAAAACGCCAAAAGCCAACAAATAGGAAGTGACGTGACGATTTGATTAAAGTATTTCTTAAAAGTTGGGTCAAATCAGCAACTTGCGAATTGTACAGGTCCGGAGTTGGTATACAAACATGAAAGCAATATAAGTAGCAGATGATTTTCATTTCCGTCACCTAATGCATTTCAGTAACGGCAAAATGCGAGAAGAAATTACAGACATACACTGTACAAAATATTAGTGAAAAATTAACTAAAAAAAATAGTCCATATAGGATTGTTTTTTATTATAATAACAAATTTAAATATAAAAGCACTTTAACAGACCCGTGTTAAATGCGTATCAAAACATTTATTTGTTAATTAACAAATCAGCTTTAATTATATTTTACTCAGTACATGCATCGTTACAAAAAATACCTACTTACATAAAATATCGTAGTCAGTATAGCTTTCTTTAAAGTTTAAATACTTCAAATAACTTATTTGAAGTATTTTGAAGTATTTGAAATTGTCTAATGTATAAGTACTGAAACTATTAGTTATTCTTATTACTTATATTAAATACTTAAAACTAAGTAAGTACTTCTATTGTAAAAACTACTGGGAGGTACATACTTAGAATAAATACTGATAGTGATAATTATCGGTAAAATGTTTTACTTAATCCTCCAAGTACCAGTACGAGTAGGTAATTGTTTTTGTAACTCAAATACTTTCACAAATATTTAGTATTCGAATACTTCGCAAAGTATTTGGATACTTCGTAAAGTATTCGAATACTTCGCAAGGTATTTGAATACTTTGAGAAGTATTCGAATACTTCGCATAGTATTTGAACCTTCCTTTTTTTACCAAAAATCGACTACTCCAAAATTTCTCGGGAAAACACTTTTTCTTATTAATTTTGGTGCGTAGAATCCAAAACAATTCGTACTTTTTCGATCAGACTTCTCAATCTAAAGTTATAGACTAGAAACCAATTTCGAAAGAAAATTCAAAGGGCTGTAACTTTTGAAATAGTAGCCCAATCTTGGAACGGTTTGAAATTATGGATTCTGCAGGCCACATTCTATAAGAAAATTTTTTTTCCGGGTCGATCTGAGAAAATTTTTTTTGCGGGCCTCAAAAAAGGCAGTGTATAACCTTCCTTTTTTACCAAATATCGACTGCACCAAAATTTCTCGGAAAACACTTTTTCTTATTAATTTTGGTGCGTAGAATCCAAAACAATTCGTACTTTTTCGTTCAGTCTTCAGTCTTCTCAATCAAACGTTATAGACTAGAAACCAATTTCGAAAGAAAATTCAAAGGGCTATTTCTTTTGAACTAGTAGCCCAATCTTGGAACTGTTTGAAATTATGGATTCTACAGGCCACATTCTATAAGAAAATTTTCCGGGTGGATCTGAGACAATTTTCTTTTCGGGCCTCAAAAAAAGGCAGTGTATTACCTTCCATTTTACCAAAAATAGACTGCACCAAAATTTCTCGGGAAAACACTTTTTCTTATTAATTTTGGTGCGTAGAATCCAAAACAATTCGTACGTTTTCGATTAAACCTCTCAATAAAAAGTTATGGACAAAAATCAAATTTCGAAAAAAATTCAAAGGGCTATAACTTTTGATCTAGTAGCCCAATCTTCAAACTGTTTGAAATTATGGATTCTACGGGCCAAATTCTATAAGAAAATGTATTTTCCCGGTCGATCTCAGACAATTTTTTTCCGGCCTCAAAAAAAGGCAGTACTTTTAAGTTATTCAAATATTTGAGAACAATTTAGAAATATTTAGGGAAAATCAAATATAAAAATCCGATACATCTGAATACCGAACTCGATAGTCGGCGTAACTTAAAAACAATATAGGGGCCTTTCTTATATCCTTAAAACCATGTGTACCAATTTTCAAAGCGATCGCACGTTTCTAAACAAGTTCTCATGCACATGGACAAACAGATGGTCAAAAATGGATCTGTTCCAAAATCGCTAGGATTAATTTCAGAAAGGCGTACGTATCATGTGCACGACGTACGATCGCTTTGAAAACTGGTACACGTATTCTTAAGGATATAACTGGTATAAGAAAGGTCCTGGTAGGTACTTCCTATATGATAATCGGCCCTATGCTGTATCACTATCGTTAAGAATAACGATATCGTTATGCGGCGTTACCATAATTTTTTAAAAATCGGTATGCTGTATCACTCGTAGCAAGTGTGGGATAACGATTATCGTAATTCTCTATCGTTATTTTGCAACCATAACCAGAAAAACTTAACGACAGGGTTCATGCTACCCGTTTGGGGCGTAACGGTCCTGTCAGCGATTCGTTTGGAGTTTAAGCGGGTGTTAAAGAGAAAGAAAATGAATAATTTTCAAGGATTTTTGCAAGTAGCTTTGTTTGGGCAATTGGAAAATGTAATAAGGAGGTGAGTTCTGTGTCTTTTAATACTCGTAGATTATGTTTTTATTGAGACATGAGGAAAACATCCAACGAAGAATTTTACGAGGCAACAGCGATCCGTTTCAGATGGGTGAAATTGATTTTCAAAAAAATTTTCGAGAATCTGTAAGGCAGTATTTGGTGGTCCATTTCCGCTGGCAAACTCCTGCCACAAATGTTTGATTTTGTTTGCCTCCAACGGTTTTGTCTTTCCGTGGAGGATTATTACTTTCAATAAAATATAACAAGTCCTCAAATTGTTTCCTAGTGGTTTTTCTCCGCCTCTTATTATTCTAAACAACTAGGTATAGGTACACGTACAATTAATAATACAAATAATTTTAAAGAAACGTCTGCATTTCCAAATCTGGCGGGCATTTGTTTAAAGATAAAGCGCGCACCACAACGCCCTCTTATATTTTATCGCTGTGGTATTTCACTCTTACACGCACTGCCGTTGCGCAGCGTTCCTTGTCTTCTAGAATGTGACACTTTTTTCCGAAATAGCCACTGCGAGATACCGGGCAACGTTACGATACCGTTAAAATATTGATACAGCATATCGCGTTTATCGATAGTCGTTGTGGTCATCATAACCTTTGATCGTGAATCTGCGATAACGATTGATCGTATAGAATAACGAGAGTGATACAGCATAGGGTTGAATATTATAATAATTTAATTATAATACTCTTTTACTCCCCTTAAATTTGTATATAACAATAGAAATATAAAAAAGCTAACCCCATACAAAGTATAACTTGTTTTTTTAAGTAGTATTAAGCCTTTTATCTAGAATACTATTTTAAATTTTTAATGTATTTGAGTGACAAGTATTTGAATACTTTTTACTGTATTCGAATACTTTTCAAAGTAAGATAATGAAATTTTTCAAAGTATTCGAATACTTTTTATAGTATTCAAATACCTTTGATAGTATTAGAATACTTTTGAAAGTATTCGAATACCTTTGAAAGTATTCGAATACTTTTGAAAGTATTCGAATACATTCTAAAGTATTTGAATACTTATTTTTTTAAGTATTTGATTACTTTTCAATGTATCTGTATCTAGTATTCACTTGTGCTGGACTTAAAAGTATTTAGTATTCATATACCTTTGATTTGTGTAAAGTATTCACTATTTAGTATTCAAATACTTTTTGAAAGTATTCTGCCCAGCTCTGGTAGGTACCTATAGTTCAGTACAATACAAATTATCACTTTATCAAGCAATAGGTACATATACTTCTCAACTCTCTAGACCCCTGGACTTTTTTATCGCGGCGACGCGGCAGTTACAAAAATTCTTGTTGTATCCAAGTGGTCATTTGTTTTTCCTTTTTAAAGATTTCATAGAACTGTTAAATGTAGGACAGTTTATCGTTTATTTTGTTATCAATTTTGCTTTGGTAGATCATTTAAGTGACAGTTCTGTTTTGGTAACTCGCACTCTGCCACCAATCTGATTTTACTTATCTACACGCTTCTTAACAACGCAATTTAAATTTAGCTGGTTTGGGTACTTTAACTCAAAAGAAAACTAGTTAGGTACACTTTACAGCGACTATGTGAAGTAGCACAAAAGAATGGTGCGTGGCCCTTGAATTTTTTTCACCACAAATCCTTGCAAATGCACGATATAAGAGATCTAGTCTGCGAATATAATTTTTTAACGCACCCAAGTAGTACATTTCGCCACGTGCCCGGCTTTAAACAGAACGTACTAAACTTTTAGGTCTGAATTTGTCGCAACCGCGCTCGCCTTCCGCAATACGTTTCATGTTATCGCTGGTGATTGCCAACATACTTTCGTTCACGTTTGCTATGAAGGGGTACATGTGGAAATTTTCCTATTCTGAAAAAAACACAAATTCAAAAAAATATTTTTTGAAAATGGCTAAGCGACCATTTGTTACAATTTCCTTCTCACAAAGTGCAACATGTTTACCTACGAGAGAAAGAGAGAATCCGAAAATACCATTTTTAGGCACTAATAATAACGGTCCGGTTATCATTACTTCTGGAATAACAGTTCCGTTTCCAAAGTGGAGAGTTCTTCAATCTTCAATTGGTTCCGGACAGGTTCTTTTCGGTTCCCCCGTTTCAAAATAGGTACCTATATGAAATGTCACACAAAATTCTTAGGTTTTGTGAGATGACGAGGAAAATTTTAAAATGATTCCCGGTAACATTTCTGAAATGTCCAAAGAAATCCCCATATTCTTACGAAAACGGGAAGATTACTGAGTGGGGATAAGAAAGTATTATTAAATGTGGGTGAAGAGCTGGCTTTGAGGCGCAAAATAGTTGTTTGAGGCCGATTTCATTACTAACACTTAGAAGGTACCTACACTATATTACAATAATAGCTATTTTCGTTGGACTCGCCTGCGAAATGCTATTTGTTCTTTTATTATCCCTGCTATATCTGAGCTTTAAATGTTGGTGGGGACGTATAGTATGACGGATTGACGCAGGTTTTTTAAGAATAAAATTTGCGGTGGTGAAAAGATAAGACAATAGATCTACACCTTGTAAAGTTGCAGTTTAGTGCCTATAGGCATACCCGTGATACGATTTTTTATTAAACATTGGAACATATATAAAGACTAAAGCTTAACATTGACGCAGGGCACTCCTTTGGATCCGGTACCAGTAACTTTAAAAACAGCACCTGCTGGAGCCGGTTGAGTTTTCCCATCGATGACCAATTGGGCACTAGTCACATACAACTCGTCCAAGTTTGGGCCACCAAAAGTCGCCGATGTAATCTATAAACATATGGATATAATAAATCATTTAAAATCACCGATAATCACCTGCTGCGCAGGAAAATGGATTGTTGTGAGTAACTCTGATGTATTTGGATTCACTTTTAATAATCTAGCACCACTGAAGACAGCAACCCATAAGTTACCATCACTGTCGATAGTCATTCCATCGGGTATACCAGGGATGTTATTCCTTTCAAAGTCAAAAATGACCTTTTTGTTGCCTAGAAGTAATTTATTAGAAACAATTACAGTAGAATGAGGATCTGTTACATATTTCGCCTTTGACCATGTCATAGTCAAATTGGTCGACGGTTCTGAGCGGGGAGTCAATGTAGTACATCTTCTTCAGCTGAACGTTCCAAGCGAGCCCATTTGAGATACTTATGGTTTTCAAATGGGCTTTGACTTGGTTACAATCCAGAGTGTACAATGTGCCTTTATATGGCTCGAGCTGTCCGACCACAGGTTCAGGGCCCATCGTTCCTAAAGCTTTAGGTTACTTTTAACATTTAGCCAGCCGTCCCATACCTGCCCATAGTCTCCCCGTAGGATCTGCTTTCCCATCGTTAAATCTGTTATTAGTAAAACCCTCTTCGTTATCAACGGCTGCGAGCGTTTTGGTGTGTTGAACATGACTGCTGACGCCGTCCCAGACAATTTCCTCAATTTTTCGACCAAGCCCAATTACAAACGTGTTCTTTTTCCCTTCGACTGGTACTGCAAAACCAATCGGCCCTCCTTCTGAAATTGCACTAGAAATATCTTACCCCAAAATTATTATAGGCGCATACCTATTCTAACCTTTGCGTGAGTATCAGTTGAAGGTACATATTTATGAAGGGTTTGGCCCAATATGTCCACATAGTAGAGGGTTTGAGTAGGAATATCCCAATGCGGACCTTCTCCCAATTTAACTCGTTCTGTCACAATATCGATAGTTGGTGACATGATTGCGAACGATGCACGAATAGGAATAGTTGAAAGCGTACTTCTTTTTTATTCTCCAAATCGTAACGAAGTTCTTATCAATTTCGTTTAATTATAACAATTTATTATCGGTTTATTGTTTTTATTAAGAGAAACCATAAATATAATCATATGTACGTAAACACTTTAATTATATTAGAGAACAAAAAGGAACAAAAGCACATCCTCATTTAATCGGTAGGTATTGTGTCGTACAAAGAAGTTCGATAACGGAATTTTTCCACGTTTCTTATCAAGTGAACGCGTAACTATAGCTTAATTCATCACATATATTATAATTATTCTATATACCTACTTAATGATTTCTTTGCTGGAAAGAGACCCTCCGCGTTCATATTTTGTGTTGATCACTTGCTTTTTAAAAAAACTATCAAACTATCAAAGACATGGGAAGCGGTTAGATAAAACTATAATTATTGTACAATGTACCCTGCTGTTACCATGAATTATAACAAAAAAGTCTGAACGGTAATTTTTATTGTGGTTTATTTGTAACTGAGGGGGCTTCATTTTGGAAAATTAGTAATTTTCGAGTAATTCGCAATGCAGGTTTGGTTTTAGTATGTACCTACGTAATATGGTAATACAAGTGACAGAAGGTGTAGTTATAGGTACTTTTGAGCTTCAATTCTGGTACCTATTATGTACAGGGTGGTTCAAATTCGTGTATAAGTTAAATGTGGCTTTTGTGACTAAAAACATGCATTTAAAATGTTTAAAAAATTTACTGAAAAACTGAAAATGTCAAATTTCGTCTTTATTTTCCCTACATCAAACGGTCGGGAATAGACTGATCCGGGATCCCGCTAGCAACAAATTTCTATGGGCACTCTTTTCGAGAACCTGAATCTGTTATCAAAATTTCCATAGCATTTCCATAGCACGCTAGGTGTAGAACTACTTTCTTATTTACGCCATGTTGGATTTTTAGGGATAAAGGAATTGTGCAACCTAAATTACCGTCTGTGGGTCTCTATTCACTCTATCCAAATATGCCTACTGAATCAACATTATGATCTACCTACTTATTTGGCATGCTATTTAAATGATGCCTAAACTTAATCTAACGTTAGAAAAAGACAAATTTTTAATTGGATAGTCATAAAATACCTTTTATACACACAAAATCGTCTTGGTGAACACTACATAGTACATACTTGTACTTAGACTGTCATCACGCACATAAATAAGCCACAGTTGCCAGGGCCGAATTTAGCCAGAATTTTGTACTATATTCTACCATTGTATTTATATATACAGGGTGATTCCTATAGTACCTGCCACCGTTTGGGAGCGTGTAGGTGGTGCGTAGGGGAGTATTTTGATATAGGACACTTGGGGTCGGAAATCTAAAATAAGGGTGCCAGAGCCAAATTTACCTTCTGGAATTTCGCGCCTGTAGGTAGGCACCCAACCGGCCGGCGGTGCACACGGAGCGATCTCAGGCGGCGATGTGTGGCTGACACTTGATCAGAATTTTGTTTAAACCCACGAAATCCCGTCTGCAACGACGCGTATCAAGTGAATAAACACTATGGCAATAGTATAATAATAGTTGGGTAGATGTAGGAAGTGCATTGAGAACAACGGTGGCCACGTTGAACACTTGTAAACGTTATTGCTTTTGACTGTCGTTTTCCCTCCTTCCCTCCCATGTCGCTTCCTCGCGCTAACTTGCTCTGCATCGCTCCGCGCGAAACGTCGATCGGTTGGGTTGCCTACATACAGGCGTGAAATTCCAGAAGATAAATTTGGTTCTGGCGCCCTTATTTTAGATTTCCGACCCCAAGTGTCCTATATCAAAATACTCCCCTAGGCAACCCCTATACGCTCCCAAACGGTGGCAGGTACTATAGGAATCACCCTGTATATACCTACAATGATTGTACTTATATTCTACCATAATTACAAATTACAATAACTCCCTAAGCAGGAACTATAAATTATTGGTAGGTAACTGCCCCTGACAATGACAATGGCCGTGACAGTGACGGTAACAGAGGTAGAGGTAAAGTGATAATGATAGCGCCTGTTACGCAGAAAATGAATAGTAACATATCTGTTTAATGTCTAATTAATGTGATTTAATACTTCACACTCAAGCGAAAAACACTGTTTGTTGATCATAAATGTGACATTCTTTTATATTTCTTTACACTGTACACAACATTTATTAAGCAATATCCTAGTATGGGTATATAACATTAGAATTGAATAAACAATATATTTGTTTAAAATTCATATGTAACTTCTTACCTTATTATAATTCTCAAGCATGGTATGACAATAAGGCAAGGTATAAGAAAATGTTTAGCATAATAAAAAGAGTTTGTTAATCTTTCTTGCTTGAGCGGTTACCGTAATGAAATAAATTATACTTACAAGTTGAATTTTTTTATGAAATCGATTTAAATTACCATTCTCACGTTTTGATAAGTTGTAGTGAATCGTTTTATTGTTGTGAGTTATTATTGCATGGTTGTGTTGAAATACAGTTACTCATTCAAATAAATGCAAGGATATTTGACACGATTTTTTCTATATACCTATTTTTAACGAATATGCGTTTGCAGGTTCTTTTCCAATTAGTGACAACGACCTTCCTTATGCTCTTTCATTACTGACCTACTGAATATTCAGATTATATAATACGCAGTTAATAAACTGAAAAATTGAAAAGCCTGTAACGTATTAATACATATATAGGAAATTATGAATTATCAATTAGATAATTTGAACTGAATTATGAAAGAAAAGTACCTGTCTCCGGCATAGAAATTGTTAAATATTTAAAATTAATTCAATCAACTTCTGTTAATTAAATTTAAGTAACATGATATTTAGAATTGTAGATTGTTGTGGATACAATTCTTCTGATGATGTCAGTCAGTTCTAACTGAAGATGTTAAAAGGTGCTCTTCAACTTACAAGTGATCGGTATTTCAGGCAAATTTTTGTTGCAAACATTTTGGCCCGCTGAACTTTTAAAATAGCAAGGCTCGCTTATTGAAGAACAAGGCCTTATGATTAATCTTGAAAAAGCACGGCATCTCATCTCTCTCTCTCTCGTGGACAAAATTACGGTTTCCCTCCGGATTCTCTGCAGTTTTCTTTGGTGTTCCTACTGAACCGGAATTCGAAGTTTTCACAGGAAAAATCTGTATTCGCGAATGTACATTTTTCAGTTTTTTTGTCGACAACTAAGTTCGCACTGTGCCTAAAATACTATTGTATATGAAATTAAGTAAACCATGTCTTTTTACAAATACTAGCCAATTTTTAGATTTTGAGACCAAGAACAAACCACCCTATAAATGCATATATAAAGGTAGCCCTTGCCCGTCTGAAAAATTATAATTTATTATTTTAATGAAAACTATCTACTTTGCGTAGTGATCAAATGACCGGAGTTTTTGGAAGAAAATCGTATCGAAAGTGTTACTTTTTCCGCGGTTTCATGGCATTTAGTCCTATCTATGAACAATAGCATCAATTTTTCAGTGACAATAAATGTTGAGTATCAATAATAAGTATTATGTAATTATGGGTTATTATAAGGGTGACTAAGCAAAACATTTCGTATACAACACGTTTTGGAAGTGTTTTTAACACTTATTTGCTGCAAGTTCACGAAAAAAAGGTGTTTAAAAACCACTTTTCAAAGGTTGACCAGCCAATGTTTTTGCGATAGTTTCGTTTAGTGTTTTTGTTGATTATTGAAGAATTCCGCAAGCAACTCTGCTTGATCCATTTCGAGTCAGAAATAGGTAGTATGCAAAGATTACTCGGACAAGTAAACAACACGCTAACGTCACTTTCACCTCGTCTCCAAAACTGTTGTGTAGTTGTACACTATTAGTTAACTTCACATGTCTTTGGTTTAGTGAACTTTAATCAATTATAAACGGAACAAGTACAGAGAGTTATCTATACCGAAAAAAGAATATTCTAACGAAGCAATGCCTAAACTAATCATAATATTAATTGACAATTTCCCTTTTTTTCGCGACAACGGCTATTTTTTTGCGGATTAATTGAATTTTAAATTAATAGAACATAATAATAACTTTCAAACTTATAGTCGTACCTACAAATAACACTATCGTACTTCACATATTTTCGTTTCTCTGTTTCATTTTGTTTACAGTGTCCACAAAAGTCCTTTTTTCATTATTATTATTATTATTATTATTATTATTATATAGTAGAAATGGGATTCGAACGTGAATTTATCTACAATGCAAATGTAACACACTAATAAATGGTAGGTACCTATACATTCAAAAGAGGGAACAGGAGTAACCGTTTATTAAAACCAGGGTGCTACAATTGCCAAAAGACCATCTCTAGACAGATAACAGACGGTTTCATTTACGTTAATCCTTTGAGGTAACTCATACGTACGATTTAGACATACGTTCGATTCTACCGTCCCGTTCATAGTTTGTTTAGAACCTGTGGTTTGCTGTGCATTTACCTCAATTTTGTCTGGAGTTACGTTGCATCGTATATCTTGGGGAGCAAAACCGTTTACGTTCACAATAATCTGAGGAAATTAACAAACTAACGTATATCTAATTCCATTAACTCATACCTCAACTCTGTCATCATGAAACTGAACATTGTCCATTTCTTGCTCCAGCAAATTTGGGGTACCTACACGATCCCTGATGGTTGATTCAAAACAAGTGGCTTTGATTTGGCAGTAAATGAATCAAAACGTGTTTACGAAGAAATTTGCATATTTTGGAAAGCTGTGGGTAAGGTGTGGGTCTTCCACATTTCAATTAGTAAATTTACTTTTTTGACATGGTTTGATTTATAAAAATCCCGTCATTGTCAAGTTTTAGTATATAATGACGTCCTGTACTTCAATTGTTTGTTGACAAGCAAAAACCACACTTTCTATGTCCAATTATCCAACAAAATAAGACCTGAAAACCGCAAAATTTTAGGTTTTCGGTAGATTCTATAAGTTCTTCCAAGATAAGTATTGATAGATAGGTATACGAGTATAATGCACTTAAAGTCAATCCTAACTTTCTTGCGTGATTCGTGGGTGGTAGAATCTCTCATGCTATTCTAATTAAAGGTCTCAACAAAGGGAACTGTTTCCTACTAAGTACAAGTCTTCTTTCTTACCCCTCGTCAAAATAGGGGGTTTGGGGTGGAGGGGAGAACTACTCTAATGAATGGTCGCTTCTGAAACCCTCATTAAGAGTACAATAGGTACGTCATTCAAATTAAACGACGAACTATTGTTCATTAATTGGATGCACCCGAGGATTATAACTGTTTGTGTTTGGCTTAGTTAATTTCTTCATCTTCAAAAATGAACCGAAATATTCAAGATAATTGAATAATTAACTGTATAATCTGTAATACAAAAATATAGCACCAAGATCGTTGAAACTAAATTACATTGTATAGCAATATGTTGCTAAACTGTTCAATATTGAAAATTATTTCTTGGAAAAATCAAAACGACTTCTAAATACTAAACTTAAGATTTGGTTACATTATGGAAAACTGTTCAATAGGTACAGAATGTTTTTTAAGGTGTTCCAGAAAACCCCCGATTGTCTATTTAACATCCACTAGGTACTGAATAAGTCTTCTGTCTTTCAAATGATTATTACTAAAATTGGATTTGTAGGTACCATATACCTAGAGGAATACGGAAATGTATCGTTTAGAAATATGGCAATGTTTAAAACACGTTTAAGGCACTACTTAATATCGGCACTACAATTAAAATGATTACCAAATTAGAACAAGTTAATTGCAATATTCATAAGGTAAAAGGTTTTATATTAGTTAATTTCCTCAAAGAGAGAGAGACAGAGGTTGTTGTACTAACTACGTTAAGATATCAAAACAACGCCGGTTTTACTAATATAAATAATAATATATGGGTGGACAACATTGCCACTATACATTTTCCCAACTGGTAAGAAAATAATTCAAGCTTTTGGTATCTACTTATGTAGGCATTTTTATTATTCGTAACTTTGGTGAATTTTAAACACTTTTGGTGGTGCAATTTGTTTAGATTTATACGATATCCCTAATATCTATAGAAAGTCGGGCGGCGATTTCAAATGCCGCCGTTTTCAGTGCAAGAATTAAGTGAACTGTATACATAATATGTATATTAAACTTCTACTGTATTCTTACATCAGAGTTATAAATAATGGATAGGTCATCCACGTCCAGTGAAAGGAAAAGTAACAAGATCCCATCACTTCTCCATAAAAAATTAAATACGGAAATTGTAATTGTAACGCAAATCCTATTTGTAATTTTTTATCTTCAATTATAATGATTAATTCGTTCATTTGTGTGTAAAGGGCATGAACTTAATAGTTTGACTTTCTTAACTATGTTAACTGGTAGATAATTACTTAATGCAAAAAAAACTTCTTTTTATTGCAAGTATAGGTAGTCGTAGTCGCATGTGAAATATGTAAATTCTGATAGATTCGAGGTTAATTACTCTTACTATTTACTATTCTCATTCATCGCATCGTTAGAGGAATTATTAAAGTCGTGGGTGGATCCATCATCCATGTGGTCATCTTAAACAATATTAAAAATAAAATAAGAAAATAAATCCCAGTAATTAAGTTGTTGGGTGTAATTGAATTCATCACAATGAAGCAGTTTCGCAATTTAGTAATCATCTTGATTACACTTTAGTACTTCATCAGTAGCATAATTATTGCCCAAGAAACAATGTAAGGTTGAGCTTCTTTTACCTGGCGTAATTAACACCGTCTACGAATTTGGTAATATGTGCAAGTGTTCTTCACGCGCACCCATTTCTTGGTGTTGCCCAAGTTCCCCGGATTAGAGTAATTTTTAATTTTTATTGCTTGTAATCTCATATCATTAAAATTGGAAACGTGAACCACTTGCACTTCTAGTAGGTACACGATCGTCTGCGCGTGATTCTTACGCTTCCTTATTAGAGGTTTTCCAGTTTCTTTACCTTGATCATATTCGTTTTTAGTTTGGTTTGGTACCTCAGCAACTGACTAATCCAATCGCATTAATTGAAATCAGAACTCTTCGCTGAGCCCTAGCTGGTTTTTTTGATGCCCTAGTTCGCTCTTTTTATTGAAATGAATTTTAGTTTTGAAATGTTCGCTGCAAAAAAATCTCTGTTCTCCTTTATCAAAGAACCTGGCAAAAAATAATCTGATTCAGATTTGACGAGAACTGATAACGGATGTGAAAATGTTCTTTGGTAACAATTAAAAAAGCATGTTCTAAAAAGGCAACAAAGTTTTGTAACATAAATAATCTGATTCAGATACATCACTGAAAGCACTTAGTTTTTAGCGTAACCCAATGTTGGAAGCGGTTATATCCTTCCCCCTTTCCTTCGAGTGTCTGTTACTCTGTTCTCGATCAAACTTCACCTACTGATTTTGCGATTTGTGATATGATCGCGTTTACGGTGTCTAGTTGTGCAAAGTCCGGGAAGGGGAAGTTTAGTAAGGGGAGGAAGGAGTTTGTTCTTTGTTTTCCTAGGTTAGATATCGTACGGATTGATGAACTTTTATTTTTTCTCAATCGAGTGATTTTATGCCGATAAAGAAAGAGTCCCAGCTATGCAGAGACACGGCCTGTCGTAAGAGGCAACTAATGAAGAGAGCAACAGGTGCTTAAGAATTAGGGATGTTTTAGGATTGGTAGTCTAAATTTGTCGTAGTTGCAGCAGGTCTCTTATAATTGCCCTTGGCAGTGTTCATTCCTGTGAAATGTAAAGTATAGTTGAATTAATGTCATGCAAAAAAGTAGATTACAAGTTTATATTAAAGAAAGGAAGAAATATGTTTTGTTACAGAACTGACGGTTTTATACAATATAAATGGAACTAGGTACATAGTGGAATTAATTAAATCAAATGGAAACAATAAAATTAAATGCGAAACATAAAAAGAAATCTGAACAGTAAATAGAAAACAATATCCACACAGTTACAAATACAGTTACTTAAATTCACAATATGATTCTATTGAGATTCACCACTCTGAAATGTCACGTGTGTATTGTCTCATTTACAAATTGCTATACGGTGCTAGATACGGTGTGTACCTATACAGATCTTCAATCTTTAGACAATACCGTCCGGATATGCATGAAGTATACATACAGGGTAGGGGTTTCGCAAGATCCCATAATTGGACCTCTTTCATGCCAGATCGGGATAGTATTTTCATGAGAGAACTATTACAATTACATCTAGTGACCCTACTAACTAAAAGTGAAGAACAAGTTAATAATTAATAATGCACTGCGGTATAAAAGTGGACTACTGCCAACAGTGCCGTTCCGTAGAACGTCCCGGCCTGGTCATGCAATCATAATACCCGGCCCAAAAAATTGAAAATACTCATACTCATATTTACAAAAAAAATATATTCTTTTATTAGTCCACTAAAAGTCAACTGAGGTTGAGTTAGCATTAATTAGCGTTTAGAAAGCAGGTAGAGTGGGTAAAGCTAAAGATAGGATGGCTTGCAGCCTTGCACTTGCGTTGTGCAGTGAGAACAATGGTAGATTTGTCGGTGACTCCAAAAAACATTTTACCTCAGTCAGAGTGAATAAACAGACTATAAAGTGCCTCGTTTATTATTTTTTCGTATGTGTTTCCCGGCCCTGCATTGTCCCGGCCCGGTCAACCACTGTCCTTTCATGACCTCGACGGGACGGCACTGACTGCCAATCAATCAATCAAGCTGTAAGAGAAATAGGCAGTCAGAACCAAAGTACAGATACCACTCAACAAACGATCGATTGAAATAATTAGAGAAATCTTAATTTTATTAAAGTGTTAATAATCCAAAATATCCGGTCGTAACTGCGATTCCCATCAAATCTTCCGAACCGAACTTAACTTCCTTGATTGCATTTAAATTTTGATTTAGGCGACACTGGGTTCGTTACAATTACAGACAAAAAACTTACCCTAACTGATACTTGAAAACCGAAAATCGTATAGAGCTGGTTTCATTTTGGGCTCAAATAATGTCGCAAACATATTCTACTTTACAAAAGAAAATTAAAAAATCGCAGTTTTTTTGCTACCGGAGCGCTTAGACACGTTTTTCATATCCGCAACTTCTACTTTACTATACCTTGATGCTCTAGCTCTAGTCCATAATGTTCTACCAGAATAATTGAAGGTAATCTAACTTAAATTCAGTTGTTTAATTTGATAACGCAAAATAGAACCCGAATAACTGATCTAGAAAACTGATAACTAAGAAAAACATCTACTTTGACCATGTCGTTTAGTCTTTTCTTTTTCTCTTAGTAGGTACGTCGCAGTTCACATCATTCTTTCGGTGTTTTTAATTCATTTCGTTTCTATAATTTTTTCTAAGCGCATAGCCCAGGGCCGCTTCTATTTTCCCTTCAGCGACTTCAACTTCTACTGCATTAGGGGTTACAGCCGCAAGTCCTTGTGTATATAATTAAAACTGTTCTGCAATAAATTTGAAATATTGGCGGTTTGTCCGCGTTCAATGCATTCGTTGGAAAATTTCGATATCGCCAATGGATAGAACAATACTTCATTGTAAAATGCCTAAAGTTTTTTTTAGCAATTGAAAGTTGCCCAAACCAAACCATTACAAATTCTTTGATCATGCTTACCCAAACATCCTATTTTTTGTGTCAGAAAATCAACATTTGCATCAACGTATATATCTTTTAATATCTGAGGGAAGTGTGCCTCTTTACTTTTATACATTGAAAAGTGTTAGTGATAGGAACTCTTGGTAAACGATTGTTTATTGTAAGAATCTTTGTGCCACAAAAGTTTTCTATCCACCCCCGAAGCACATTACCGTAGTGTAGGGTAGGTAATCTCAAATCTGTGCTATGCAAGTATAAGAAAGGGAATAATTAAGAGACTCATCTCTAAAATTAGTACGAAGAGAAAAGCGGAACCAAGGTAACTTATGTGTAATTACACACTTGCAAAAGATTTATTAAGTATGTACTTGAAAATCTATCGGTTATGGTAATACGACATCAACAAGAGTAAGCCAATGTTACCAATTATAAAATTCGTTACAGGAAATAAACATCACCTTTACACCTTAACTGCATTGTTTTGTATTCACCTACACGACTGTGTAGGTATTTATCCTTATTCACGGTTTTTAAAGAAATTGAAACTTGCAGGAAGGAAATCGGTTCGTGAGAGGCCATAAGCATTTGCAATAAAGGAATTGCAGGTGATGCTGATGATCCAACTTCATGCAACCTTGTTCGATTCAGAAAGAAAAATCTTTGTATAACTTTCAAGATGGGACATTGAATTTTGAACTTATTGGTCGATCCTTGACATACAGTCGAGTTTTGCAACACTATAGGCATAATGTCAAAAAAATATTTATGATTAATACTTTATATTCCATGAACTTCCAAAAGGCGGGAGTTGGTTACAACAGGCTCATCTGATACGATCTTGACATTTTCAACTAGTGTAAACAGTAATAAGTGATAGAACAAGTAATAATTATGTAATGAGTGTTTCTTCACCAGTGTGTATTGCACTGACAAATATTTGTTTTGGCAGACTTCCGAAATTCTTCCTCAAGTGAAGTCATTGTGACCTCAGTACCTGCCATCCTCGATTTGTATATCATACTGTTGAAGATCATTGAATCCATCTATGGGGATTATATTTCTTTTATTGATTACAGACACAAATCGTATTCAGAGAGTACCGGTAATTAGTTTCACAAGTAGTAAGGTAAGAGAAGAGAATGATTTACGAAATTCGTCATTAGGAAATATTTGTTATAATTTAATCTTAGCGGGGATTAGTGTTTTACTATGTAAGTTTGGGGGGCAAAATGTGTTTTATATAGAAAGGAGGGCCAAGGTTTTGATTTGACTACTATAAAAGCAAAATTCACCTCGGAATCTTTAGTCGCAAAAAGTAACATGAAGGTAAATACAAACACTTCGCTGATTTACAAAAGTGATTAACATCTTTATCATTGTTTCAGGCGTTTGTCGTTTTAATCTCCGTGGCGGCTATTGCTTCAGTTAAAGGTAGGTACCTAATTTTCTTTTGGTAGTCACGAACAATAATTAACTAATTAAATTATTAGCCTCGTTCGCGCCGATAATGAGGTACCTAATGGAAATTGCTACCCAATTTTCTTGTGAAATTTACGATCTTGCTAAACTGTTATATAAATAATTAAGTAGTAGAACTCAACCAAATACTTTCACATAGCATTCTTTGAAGATTAAACTTTGAAACTGTGAATGTTCCAGTTTGATTAGAATTTTGATACTTAATTGAAAGTTATTATCACACTAGAAAGCGCATTTTCTACAGCATCAGATGATTAAAAGGAAACACTATTTTTGAACTCGATACATAATTATGCTTAAAATTGATCTGTGCACACTAAATCACTTTTAACCCCCTGGGTGTTGTCGAGTAATAAGTTCATCCTCTTTTAGATCACAAAAATGCGCTCCTTACTAAGTATTTTAGTAATATGATAATATTGATGCAATGATGCGTTTTCCAGCTGGCTATCTCGGCGGAGGTGGTGGATATGGAGGAGGAGGTGGATACGGAGGAGGAGGATACGGCGGAGGCGGCGGTTGGAAGGGTGGTTTTGGCGGCGGTGGATTAAGTGGATGGAAAGGAGGCCTAGGAGGTGGATACGGGGGTGGGTCCGGAGGTGGATGGAAGGGTGGTTTCGGAGGAGGAAGTCTCGGAGGATTTGGTGGCGGATACGGGGGCGGAGGTGGATGGAAGGGTGGTTTCGGAGGAGGAAGTCTCGGAGGAATTGGCGGCGGATACGGGGGCGGAGGGGGATGGAAAGGCGGATTCGGAGGAGGTGATTCCTATAAAGTTATAAAAGTTGTGGTTCCCAGCGGTGGAGGAGGTGGATGGAAAGGAGGTTACGGAGGAGGCGGAGGCTGGCAAGGTGGACTTGGAGGAGGCGGTTGGCAAGGAGGAATTGGAGGAGGCGGAGGCGGTTGGCAAGGTGGATATGGAGGAGGATACGGAGGCGGTGGTGGATGGAAATGGTAAACTGTTTACCGTTTGCATGCTATGAACAATGGTTGTGCGTGTTGTCTGTAAATATGTATGTGTTTTCAGTATTCTATTTAATAAATTTTTGTAAACAGACAGTTACATTGATTGCCACTGTAATTAAAAGGTTAACGAATTAACGTATACGTAGATACCTACTACATCAATTATCTCTATACATGAACGGATTTATAATGATTTGACTTCTTATTTTTGTGAAAAATTAGATCATGGTTGGTAGGTATTTACGTTGCATTTTGTGTACGTGGAGGTCACATATTTGACAGCATCCATTTTTTAATGCATCGTCTAACAAATATGAAATAGGCCCAAGCGCCGGCGCAGCGATCCGAGGGGACGCTGCTAAGCTTCTAAATCAAATCGAACATTCGTATTTTAAGACAATCCAACTTGTAAAAAGTAGGATTTCACGGTACATGTGAAAAGTCAATGCCTAATTCTTCACAATTCGTATACGATTAACTCTACGACAAGCTCTCATATCCACATGCTTTCATTATGAAGAGAGCATGTTTTTTGGTACACAGTTTTGCACCTCCAAAAATGTTCAACAATCTAGACCTAATTTTATTCCACTCCAACCACTTCGTGTACTTGTACCATACCAATTAAGTTTCGGAAATCAATTCGGCGTCAGGGTTCAGTCCGGAATATGGTGGGTCCATGTGACGGCTCTGAAATCTGAATGTATGCACGATGGCAATTCTGACCACCTTATACACATATCCATATACATACTTAATCTTATTCATTTATTTTATTTATTTATTTATTCAAAAAACTTTGCAGAACAACAGGCAATGCCCAATAACTGTTCTGCATACGAATTTACAGTTAACAGAAAAGATAATAATAAAAATTTTGACGTACGGGACACTATCTGGTAGGGTAGTCATACCAGTCTCCACCTGAGTAACCAAAAAAGCGCTGGTACCACGAGTGAAATTAAACTTGGGATTTGTCCAATTCGATTGTGACTTTTTTAACGATTTTAGTGCCACCTGCATAAGATTTATTAATATTTTTAATTATCGGAATAGCTTATAGCGTAGTAGATGTAATGCTTGCTACACAAGGGTCAGTTAGTTCACATTACACGAAGGGGTTGCGGGAGGGGACCTAAATAAAACAAAAAAGTTTACCTTTCAATTTAATTTGGGGGAATTACCTTTCCCCTGTATACGTCTTCGAAACCCTCAAGGGTGCAAATTGAATGTTTTTATTTTCGATTCTATCTAATTTAACGTAAATTTTGATGTAAATAAATAGTACGATAGCATCTCGGATGGAACCGTAATTTCGGTTTTTGTTTTCATAATAATCCTTCATTGAAATTCGTAAAAGTCAAGACTTGAATTTGGCTCACCCTGTATCATTAAAGGCACACGGTACATATGTAAACATTTAGGCAACCAACCGTACACAACAGTAATCAGCTGTGTTTGACAGTGGCGCTACTGTCATGTTTCTACTTTTCCAGTTTCAACTCAAAAACACCAAAAAATACCTCCACTCAAACGTGTGTAGAACTAATTTGGTGGCGAATCGCATTTTTCTCAATCGGGAAGATGTTTTTTGTACATTAAATAAAATGTAATTGCTATTAAAAGCGTATACTAACAATGAATACTGTAATTGTGTAAAAGTGTAATTGTTTATCAATTTTTGTGCCTGTAGTGTTGTAAATAATTAAAGTAAGTTTACAAATTGTCCATGCTTACCTTTATTTTCACCCACCCCTCGTATTTTTCAAGTTTTCATTCACTCAAAGTGGTTTGCTTTTTGGTTATCTTGTCAAAATGACGTTTATCATTTAAGTGCAGTTTTTTTATATTTTTATTTATTTATTGCTGCAGGTATGAGTCTAATGCACTACTATGCTAATTTTTATTTCTGTTTTATGACTAATTCATGATATGTGCTTAATAGAATCACATTGTGTTACTCATGTCCTACGAAAGTGGTTAAGTACGAAGACGAAACTTATTAATTGCTCATATTCTTATAGGTTTACCATGGCTTCCATTTACATACCCGTCTGCCTATTCAAAGTTGCTTTACCAATTCTTCTAACAGTATGTAAGTACCTACAAGAATGATGTGCGTGTAGCTATTAGCACAGATGTAAATACACGTACATCTGTGCTATTAGGTAGCCTATTAGATTAATGGTAATTATAACGCGTGCCCCATTTCCCGTGCATTTGATAACTAGGTAAACTATGCCGGCAATTTGATTTGAAGTTTGTCGAGACTGGTTTATGATCAGAAATATGCATTCGCCCTAAAAATTTCAATTGTTAAGAACAGGAGTGTTTATTAATTTACGAGTTAATTTATTGATAAAGATTAATTGGATAGAATGATTCATTTATCAATTTGGAGATTGTGGTAAAGGGTAAACATTAAATTAAGCTTTATTACATGTGTGATTAAATTATCAATTTGATCTCAATTGAATCTGGTGAATAATTTAATTTAGTAATTAATCCAATTATATATCGTACAATTTCTTGTATGAAGTCATGATTAAGATCACGAATATACAGATACACAGTGAGCTAAAAAGTACAACAAGGTACGGGACGAAATAATTACTTTAATGCTCGCTTTAATGTATTTGCAAAGATCTCAAGCTAGCAACTGACTGGACTTTGACATAGGTAAATGTTGATTTTCTTACTCTAATAGGTATTGAGTCATTAATTAGTGATTGGCAGATATGTTACCAATTAGGCTCTGGAAGCTGCTCGGGAAGCTGTACAACTTAATTCTACCAGGTTGGATATTTTATCTGCATATAGTACCCATGAAAAGAAACAAGAAAAAGTTTTAATAAACATAAGTCCACAAACTAAGTGTTGATTTTGTGTCTTAATTTATATATTTTTTAAACACCCTGTATATTTGTGCTACTAGGAGGTATCAACTGTGGCATTATGTGTACCTCTTATAGGCATTATTCAGCAGTACTCATGCATTTTCTTGCATTACTGGACAGTACAAGGCATGTTGTATGTTTATTGTATGGTATGTAGCAAGCCATTGCTGATTAATTTCACAAACCTTAGATGCCTGCAAACGTGAAAAACAATGGTCCCCAATATGTAGGTGAATTTTCATTACTGGATCTATATGCTTTCACCTTTCCCTATGTCAAGGTGTGCATTTGTTGATAATAGCATAAATTCTGCAGCAGAGTTCAAAGTTTTTTTAACATATGCGCGGTTTGCGTCCCCTAGGGTTAACGTTAATTTCAAGTATCGGCAACGGCAACGAAACATTAAAACGTGATGTGAAAATTAATAAAATGTGGTGTCTGAAACACAAACGGTATTATTGAACTCGTACAACATTTGTGGTAAAGTTTACTAATAATTCAGATAGATTTAAAAACAACAATTTCCAAAAAAAATTATTATTTTAAAAACAACAATTTCCAAAAAAAATTATTATTTTAAGGTGTGTTTCTCATAAGAAAGCTTTAGTACAATATTAATAACGCCCCCTTAATACAATAAACACCCCTAACTTCCTTGAGGTTAGAACTGCACGCTAGCGATTAACTTTGTTAACACGTTTTTTCCACAAAAATTCTAGCGAATAATGTTTGACTTCTTTCTTTCCACAAACTTAGCGGACGACCTAAATGCTATGGCGACTTGATGCGCTGGTACCTATCCTCTTTTTCTTTTTACTTCGCTATTTATCTTGCCCCTTAGAAATACCTAAACGGACCCAACGAAAATCACACGTCTAGCGCCCTCTCAGCGCGATTCACATTAAAAGTGAGACCTCTGGTGCCAGCACATTGTCATTAATACAGGTGGGAGAAGATCGCCATTTTGGCCGAAAGTAATCAATGTTGAAGTGTTTATGGCTGTAAAAGTAAATACACTTGCAACAATATCATTTGCAATCAATATGATTACACCTTAAAGAGCAAGGATAGTTTTAAACGTCACATATCACGTTGCTTTCAAGAATGTCCCAAAAACGCAGATAATAATTTAGAAATACATTTCAAAAAAAGAGCGAAGGAATACATTGAAATAAATATAAGTGCTCTATAATTTATGTAATTCAGGATAGTTGACGCTAAATAAGAGAGGCACTGTTAATGTAGTATCTTGTTCGACATTTTTTGGGAAACAAAGTTTTCAGTTTCCGTATCCAGGGACTTCTGAAGAGGTTTATGGGTCAAACAGTTTATCGACGCTATTATTTGTAGGGCTCTGATCCAGCCGATTCGTCATCTTCCTCATCGAGGATTTGCAAAGATAAAAAACCATAAATTAAATGAAAGACGATAGCAAAACTATGAAGGTGGATTATTCTCTTATCTACACTTGTTTGGTATTCGGAGTAAAAGTTTTCATTATCCATATCATGGACTTTTGAACTGGATCATTTTGAGAGGCCTGTCATTTTCCTAATCCATCAGGATTTAGGTTTACCAAGATACAAAGGTATATTCCACTGGATTAATATTCCCCTTACTGCCCAAAAAATACGCAACGGTCTAACACAAATATGGGGATCGATAGGTCTTTCAGAGAAACATTAACTTTAAAATGGGGCTGGCGAGACATTGGTCAAGTTGCTAAAAAAAAGTTACAGTAATGGGCATGCAGAGTGCACGAAGTATATGGGCACGCACGTGTGCGGGGAGGGTAGCAAATTTTTCAGTCGTGTCGCGTATCTGCAATTACTTAACAAGAAAGAAACAGCATTAAATCAAGTTCGGGCTGGTCCATATAGTGCGTTTTGCCGTTGGTCCTACGAAATTAGAGATTAAAAATTGGTTGTGTGATAAATTACAAATAAATTCAACAGAAAGTGAGGTCATAGAACTGAACTCACTTGAATCATTGAATAAAAACACTATTTTTATTCAATGCTTGAATACTGATTTTATATTTGTAATGCGTTTTTGTCTTGGTTTTTGTTGCAGAATTTGCATTCAAAAACAAATTACAATGCTCTTGCCGATTATTAGATACCTACACGGCCCTGACTTATTTGGTAGATTCTGTGCATTAATGAGTGGGTATTCAATTGTAACTTCCCACTCCTGTCATTCTCATGCACTACCCAGTAAGAAATAATAGTTTTCTCATTTTCATCATCAACAGACCATTACAGCTTATGAAATTGTGAGACAAATGAAACGCTTTTTCAATGCTCTTTGCTGTAACTAAAATTGGAAAGACGTACAGGATTTTCCCACTAGTAACCTCGTAACCTTTAGCGTTACTAGATTCGTCTACTGGCGTTTAAAATGAGTAATTCAATCAAAGGTCGGCTTGTAGGTGATTGATCTTACCATAAAGCGTGAGAGATTATAAATATGGCAATTTTCAATTGCATTATTATTAACTCAGGATGTGAAACATTCGATTTTCAGGGAATTGCGGTAGGTATTTTTAAATATGAATCATTTTCCTTAAAGCAGACTTAGTTTTGTAAGGGGCATGGTAATTTTTAGCGCCCATGATTCTATCCGTGCATCTGAGGATTTGAAATCTCATTGAGACGTTGTCGAAAAGAGCTTTCTCGAGAACACCTCTGTACCTGTGGGAGTGTGTGTATTTGAAAGAATGTGTAACTACTGATACTGTTAATAAAGAAAAAGAAAAGCTAGTGGTCATTTTAAAAAATTGATCTACGCATGCGGTTAAAAGGTGTATTGGCGCATGCGCAAACTTACGTAGACACTCAGTTCCACTGTAATCCATATTAAAAATTTCTGTTATACGTTTCCTACTTTACAAACTTGGCCAGTGCTATGCTATACATATTAATTTAATTTGTTGTAAATACCGAGCAGAGATATTTCTATTCAAGCAAACTTGGATCGTGTCGCCGATGGAGGAATGCCTATTTTTAATTTGCTCAAGGGCTATATTTAATTACATTAGCAGACTAATAGATTGTTGTCCTAATTCCCATTATTTCATTTCCTGGGAATTGCTATTAGATTGTCTGCGGCATATCGCGTGGCGACGAAGGATTAAACTTTTCGCGTTAAATGTAAAAAAAACAAAGTTTAATCAATATTTACTTGGTGCAAATAACGATAAGGTTAAAATATTGTCCTGTCAGATTCTTCGCTACCATGAGCGGGCAAAATGACGCAAGTTAATCATTTGCTCAAGTTGTTATTGTGTATTTTTCGTAGCAGCAAAATTGTGAAATACAACTTGGGTAAAATACCTACCTGAAACTTTCCATTTGTAAAAGATCGTCATCCTTTTCACTTTTGTCATAATTTAAAAATTGCATTAGATACCCACACATGTACATTGGCAATTCTTGATTATGATAGGAGAGTGGACAGGGTCCACATCCTCTCTTTCGCTTCCCGAATGTTCTCTCCATACATTTACTTTCTCCAAATTTGTTCTCGGGAGATTAGGCTTGTGCATATTTTAAGAAGAAGACTGTGCATCCCTAAACGAGGGTGTGAATAAATCCTCATCTAAATTAATTTTTTGGAAATTTGAAAAAAACTGCAATTTTTGTTTGGAGAATCCGTTAATTTCATCCTCTTATATGATTCTTAAGAAAAAATTACAGGAGAAACATTTACCATTAATTATTGTGAATTTTCTTTGGCCGATAATTTGGGAAGAGGAAGGAAGAATTTTGTAACAGAAATAGAAAGGAATTTTATGGGTTTGGTGAATGTGTTTTCAAGGGAGAGTTTTCTTAGGTCGATTATATGAATTTTCTACATGCATTTCAGTAACATTCCAACGTCCCACCATACATTTCTCGAGCCGGTGGGAATGCAGGCAGTCTGTTTCTTCTTCCGAGAGGCCCACAAATTGACTTGCTTCAAAAGGAAATCGAGTTTGGAGAGGATTTCGCACATTACTTAATCAGAAGCCTACCAAATAAAAGCCTTTTGTCACTTGTAATTATCGGTCACCTAATTACCTTCAACGTAACTTGCGGTTATAAATAGGCCATGAAAGAAAAGCGGTTTCAAAACTGAAATTATCGGGCTCTTGAATTCCTGTTTTTTTTTTTACTATTGTTTCATAGTATGGCTATACCCCAGTCTAACTCGGTATACCGCATGCTCTGATTAACCGCCGACGCCAAGATATTAATTTTTTTCCGGTGCCTCTTACATTCAATATTTTAATCCCTTAGCGACAAATTGATATGAGATATTTACCGTCAATCGACAGACACGCATTTCCTATTAGCCGGATGTACTAAAGTACGATTTTCAAGTTTCTGTTCCCATTGTGTTTGTCTTATCGATTAAGGTAAGTGACACCACTAAAAGGATGTGGATAAATCGTTCTCACTTTTAAGAAGCGATTCATACCAGTAACCATAATACCAAAATAGAACGTTTGATCGATCTCGTTGATTTTGAGTGGAATTTTTGTTTCTCTCATGTTCTCTTAGCAAAATCTCACCTACACAAAACTCGTAAGGGTCAGTGGATTAAAGAAAATGAGAACAAAATTTACTTTGAAGGTGTTTTATCGCTTGTCTCGTTAGGAATGGATTAATAATAATTATCTGATTGTGACAAACCCAATAAAATCCCGCACAAACCAGTAGCGCCAAGCCTATTTTCGACTTTAATCAATGAGCAAAACCATCTCATTCAAGGATGACTACACCCTTAGATAGTAGTAAGAGCTGCCAATAACCTTTTATCAAAGAAAGAGATTAGGTATTTATTTTAAGGGCACATGTAAATCTGGATCACAGAGCGTATGACGCAAACCTGCCCATATCAAATAAAGAGAAAAAAAGTGTTATTTTACCGCATCCTACCCTTTAGGTTTAGATGGCATGTGCATGTTCATTTGAAACCGAAATGTCGCCACCCCTTAAAAACTCGGTCGATTCCAGCGTTACGTGATTCCCCTGTGGTTTTTGTATTACTCAAATATAACAATCTGACCTTATTTGTTACAAAGAACGTATAATTAAGTAATTGTGACCTCAACAGATAAGTTTACATATTATGATAAACGATTACTCAGAGTTATAAATACCCTTTCGCTTTTTAGGACATTTTTGTCATTCTTATTGGGCTACGGTACCGCACAGACGATCTGCGTCAATTTCATGTTTTAATTTTAGCATATTTAATGTATTTAAGCAACATTCCAGATGTTTCCGTGTGTGAATGCTAAATATGGATATAACTATTGAATAAAATGACACAACGGAAATAGTATTTGATGCCTGCGTATTTGTAATTGAATGACAAATATATACCTAAAGTCATGTAATTCGGAGTGCATCAAGGACGCAAACCAGGATCTCTTTTCTTTCTGATACCAAAGATCATGCTCTTTATAACTGATACCATTGACTAATTTGGTGGGTATTAGTCAATGCTGTGCTGATACTGATGCAAAGTGAAAGTACTGAGTAGATATAAATTAAAAATTCAGAGTTACAGTAGTGAACATATGCGTATCTCCATTGTATGGCAAATTCTTCCATTCCTTTCAAATGCATAACGAAACGAATATATTTACTTAGGTACTAATTGTCTTTGTTTCAAACATTCTATTCTCATCAAAAAGATCACCAAAGGGAATTTGTTTCACGGATGCCAACGATGGCTTTCTACTCTGTTTCAACTTACACTCTAGAATACCTACCAATGGTCTTTTAAGATAGAACTGTTTGAGGGCACAATGAGGGGCGCATTAATCGACACAAGGCACACATCTCTGCGAATATTTTTTTATAATTGCTATGTTGAGTGGAACTAGACCACTTTTCAGCACTTCGTTACATCCAAAATGCTCATAAAATCTCAAAGCAGTTCTAAAAGTTATAGTTCAATCGATTTTTTTATATTCCCTGATGTTGAGAAGTCCGCCGAAGGCCTGCTACTGCTGCGGATGATGAGTCATGTTCTTGCCAGGGTATTTGAATAGTAGAGTGTATTCTTGGATTATCTATACCAATCCATACTTAAAAACGTCTACTTAGACATAAGTGTCCCGTTTCTATGTCACTGGGGGCCATAATAATAAATGTCTCATTTCCCGTCGAGATTTCGCTTAAGCAACAAGCGGGGTCGAAATAGAGGGAAAAGACTGGTTGCCAAAGAGTAATATGAAATGCTCTTCAAATTTCGATTCTTTGAAATATTGATGAGATTAACTGCAATAGATTGATTGATTGAATCTGGTGTAACTCATCATTTGGAGCTGACATTCTAAGAACCTCTAAGTGGTGTATCTTCTAGTTCACACTACTGATAACGTTTTGTCTCTTTTTTTCAGAAGAAAAAGATTTGAGGACTCCTTTTCCAACTCTTCCCTATCACTGACACCTATCCAGATGCCAGCAACCTAGCAACTCCCAAAGTTTCATCAGTAGCCTGCTCCTATTGGGATTATAGAAATTCGGTAGCTTGACTCTTAGCGGTAACTTACCGACATCGGTTCAGAGAAGAAGAGCCTTCATAGAAGTAGTCTCGGACGTAGCCAACCTATTATCCTCATACATCCATTCTACACATCCAAGATCCAGTTCCATTTTGCATTAGACACTCATAAATCTAGTGTGTGACATAGCTTCAGTCTTATCGATACTGTTACATATTGTATATACGTAGATATCCTGATGTTTATGTAATGTTTTGCCGAAAGGCGTCAAATAAATGAATCAATTGTATACAGTTCAGTTTTTCTACAAGCTCTGGACTTCAGTGATGTGACCAACATAATAGTACATTGTTTACCAAGGACGAGAAGTGAGTTTTCACTGACAAGTCGGAAGTCCGTGGTAAACACTACATTTTTTTTTATTAGTATGCTAAAATTTCTTGTATATAAACGGCTAGTCAACACAGATATAATAGAAATCAAAGGAAGCAGAGAAGTGGAAAGGAGGCAGAGAAGTAAAATTTCTCTGCCTGTTTTCCGCTTCTCTGCCCCTAGCAACGAAACGATAGTTCGCTGTTTGAATATAATCAGCGAAATGTCACATATGACGTACTTATAAAAAATACTTTATTAAAAAATAAATGGACTATCTTCTAAAGATAAGCTTGACATTTTCGGATGAAAAATGTCACTTATTTTCCAAATACTTGTATGCAGAACGTGTTTACAAGTTTTAAGTTTGCAATATCAATATTGGCATGCAGTTAGATACCAAATAGCATTCTAGCAATAGATTTGCATATTTAATGTGAATTTATTCTGCTATAAATATGCAAAAATGTAGTAAAATATTGAGAGAGACCTCGGAGACAACTTAAACAAAAACCTGGAATCTACCCTACCATAGCCTTCTACAACGATGAAAAAACGTAATCCACCAAATCCCATAATGTAACAACTTTGCCTTTTGAAACAGTGATTTTTATCTCTCTTTCTTTCCTCTCTCTCAAGTCAAAAATCCATAGAAAATTGAACCTTCATCATCATTTAATCCACTGCACTTTTTCTAAAAAACTGCCTAATTGTTTTGTATTCCTTTCCCTCGTTTATTATCACATCCACTTCCTTACAACGGTCTTCCAAATACTTTTTCTTTGCCTGTTTTGCTTCCCTGTTTATTTCATTCCTTATTGCTCTGTACTTTCTTTTTCCTTCCCTTGTAATGGTCTCCCTTTTCTTTTCTATTTTCTCAATAATTTCCTCTTTTATCGACTCTTTTCTAGTATGTGCTTTCTGTCGACCTTGTTTTTGGGCTGTTTGTCATACTAGTTTTCAAGTTCACCAATCTATCCTCTATTCCTGTGATCACAGATATATTTGACGTTTTGCTATAGGAAACTAAAGGGTGGGGAGGGTCTAAAGTTTGTACAAAATTTGATCGTCTTTTCTTAGCATCTAAATCCGGCATTCTGTTCAGCAAAAGAAGAGTGTAAGTACTTACTACTGTCCTTTTATTTTCATACCATAATACCGCTGTTTCTAATACATGAGAGGCTTTCTCCATGACTCGATCATGTTTCCTCGTCTCCATTTTGTAATTTTTCATCATCCTCTTTTTCACCATAGCGACAATCTCATCATTAATAATTTCAAAGGTCTTAACGTCACTTCTTATACTAAGTCTAAGCGTCTTCCTTGTAAGAGCCCTAAAATCTTACAGTCATTTTCTTCCTATTTCCTCATAATGTCGCAACAACATTTTTTTGTTCCATCAATTGATTCCACTATTTCGAAAATTTTGTAGCGTTGGTGTACTGCACGCGTCCGCTACCATTGTACCCACAATCTTTCAGGGTAAGTCTTTAAAAAATGATATGACTCTTTCATTCCACATTTTTTCTGTACATTCGCTATATGCATTCTCAATTATCTCTGTATCCATTTGGTTGTATCAATGATGTGACATTAGGTGGCAAATATTTTATTTAAAAAGTAATCGATAGCGTTCAATAATTCAACATTAGAATGAGCAGCAGCAGGCGCATTATCCAGTAAGAGTACAATCTTTGCAGGTCTGTTTCTCTCTGAATCCTTATACTTCCGGAATAAATTCGTTTCGTAATCGTTCGCAAAGCAAGTTATCATCTATTCATGCGCTCTTTACTATGAATTTTCAATCCTGGTGCTGCTACTTTTCGTTTTGATGCGAGTGATTTTTGTGGTAAAGACCTCCAATTCATACTCGTCATCGAGCGCGTTCATTCATTAAAAATTCAGAGATTTGTTTTCCAAATGACTCAACAGAGTGAAGACGATGTATCACTAAACATCTTGTTTTCCTTGGATGTCCAGGGAGACAACATTTGTCAACCAACCTGTACTTGATTTACACTCAGAAGAATCGCACAACAGTTCCTTTTTTTAGGAAACCACAAGTACGCAGCTCAAATTTTAATAATAGATGCTTCTAGTAAAGACGTGCATATCGCATATTGTAAAAATCAGATGTGCGCATGCACAAACTGTGGAATGTCATCTTTCTAATTTATGGAGATATTTTTTTGAAATGGGTGTATGGGTCAAATACAGTAATACCTAGATAGGAACTGGTGGGCAGAAGTACTTTGATGAACAAGTAAACAGGTCAGATGAACAGACCTGTCACTGTCTGTGTGACGTGTACCACAGATATACAGATATGTGTATATCTGTGCCAGTACTAACCAATGTGTTTCTGCAGACTAGCTCGTAGACAGTGAACGATAGACTAGACAGGCAGACAGATGACTCTGTCTGACTCATATCCTATAGTGATTTACAATCATTAATTAAGAGACTAATTTCCTTTTCTCATTTCAGGTTCCGTATTTCGGCCATGCCTTTTATCCGGTTTATATCTTTTACTTTATTTTATTTTACCAATGATACCAGTGCCAACCAACAATTCTACGTCGCGATGCGCCGGAATCTACCTCAAAATCATAATTGCCCTGTCCTCGATAAACCTAGCGGGACACATCATTTTTCAAATGTTACTAGCATTTACTGATCCGCCTTATAGTGAAAAGTTGGTGGTAAGTGGCGAGAATAATTTACCTCTGTTATGTACAAAACTGTCGTTTTAGGGTTGTTCGACTTTAGAAAAAATTCTAAGACATGTAGGATTCGTTAGGTTAGATCACATAAATCCTGTAAGTGCAATTACGTGGCTTTCACCTGAAATTATTATGTTTGTCTCTTCGATTGTGATTTTTATTGTGTATAAGAAATTAACTTCTGATGAAGATACCGTCGAAACTGGTGCAGGTGGCAGTTCGACAAGCTTAGTAAGACCGAAAAGGAGACTGATTGGAATTTTAGTATCAATCGGTACGTTACACACCTCAAGTAACACTCGATAATTTCTGTTCTTATAGGAAAATATATGGTTTTAACATCATTGTGTGTAGCCGGTGTGATCCGGCCCTCAATTCCCGGAGGGATATATTTTTTAGTATTTCTTTCGGCAACAACATGGTGGGCTTGTGGAGGAACACTAGGAAAGAAGTTTGCGGGAGTTATGATATTTGTCACGTGTGTGGTTTTTTTACACATTTCTGCAATTTTTATTTATCAAATGCAATGGCCGCAGTTGTTGGTGCCGAAAGATTACCCGCTTTTAAGGTGAGTATTAAACGGTTGAAAGTTATTATGAAGTTTACTGTTTGAAGGTATTTTGGAATCTCGCCGTTAATGACTGTCAAATGTAAAGATCCTCGAAATATCCTATGGTCTCCAGATCTACAGTGGGACTCATTCTTAAATCCATTGGTACTAATGTGGCTGTACTTTTTAACAGTTTCGGAAGTACGGCTTCTCCTCATGCCTAAGGTAACGTTGGATGCAATTTTGTCCTTGCCATTAACCCATAATTAAATGTTGTTGTGATGTAAGTTAGTTCAATTGCTTGTGGTGAAAAGGATTTTATTTCCTTTACTTATATCAGACAAACACTTGTCTACTAATATAAGAAATAGAAAAAAACTTTAAATACAAGAGTTTGTGGGTTCGCCAGAAAAGTAAAAAAAACAAATGAATATCGCAAAGCTAGCAAAAAATGCCCATTTAGTAAATTTGTAATAGAACGACCTGTATATTTTTCAAAAATTGAATAGATCTGTTTTTTCTGATTTCAAAAATATATAATATATGTTTTTGAATGAAATTTTGAGTTTATTAGCAATACTTCGCGTACTTGATAAAAACTACAGAAAATATATTGGAAGTAATGGTGATCATGATGTCGATTCTAACTGATTTCGACTGTTGAAATTTTAGTAGCTGCGTCAAAATATTATTATGAATAACTTATTTACATCATTGAAACGTCTATTATAACCTTTTTACAGTTGAAATTAAATTCAACCATACAGCAGTAGTTGAAAATGAAATTTCAACATTGAAATCAAAAGTAGCGAGAGTACACCCTTTGGGAAGTCGCACATGGTTCACTTTTGCGTTTTGGCGGCAGGTTTATTATTGTTACGTTACAATTGCGATATCTAAAATCACATCTGAACTGGATAAAAATAATATACTAAATAATGGCCATTTCTTTTGTTATGGGATAATTGTAATAATAAATGCAAATGTATTAAAAACGGCTCTATCAAACATCAACATAGTATATATTTTTAAAATCAGAAAGAAAATATTAATTTTTGAAAAATATACAGGGCGTTCCATTAAGTAAAAATTAACCAAATTGCATTTTTTACTAACTTTGCCATATTCATTTGTTTTTGTACTATACAATTTCTGGGGATTTATGATAAACAGCACAACTTTTGTATTTAAATCTTTTGTTTATAAACGAGCTACGGCGCTGCCTAAATATGCTGAATAACCCTGTACTTGAAAAACACCTAACTTTTTGTAGCTTGACTGTGCCATTTAACAAAATTGGTTTTATTCCCATAACACAATTGTAACTAAAATAATGTTTTTGTTCTTACTCTAGTGACCCACAACTTTAACTTGATCTTTTGAACTTGATGTTGCAATTAGATGCATCTTACTTAATCTTGTTGTTAGATAGCAGTCCCCAAATGAATTTTTATTGTTAGCAATACTCTATTGGAGTGATACAGGGGCTGAAAGATGTTCCGTTACTTTTCATACAAAATTCAAAATGGAGCATGTTCCATTTTTTTCCCAATAAGCGGATTGTTTGTTTCCATGGTGTCATCTCTAAACCTTATGAATTGCATTATCAGTCATCTTTAAAAAGCACTTTTCGTGTGATAATATCATATAAATAAAACACTTCAAATGTTTATTTTTGGAAATGAGTAAGCAGAAATTAGGAATAAACAAAAAGTACTACTATCCTATAGATTTTAGTTGCTATTTTGCTTTGGCAAAGAAGTGAGATTGAATTTAATTTTTGTTGAAGATTATGTCGAAACGTTGGTAGCTGACTTTTCCAAGGTGTCTTCTTCCATGTTTCCACCATACAAAGCAACGAGAAAGCGTGCTCTAGCGTCTACGATGTGCTCTGGTCATCCTGATGTTTGAAGACGCTTTACAAAAATCTTCAAATTTCCCCCACTGTAACTCGGAACTTTAAGAAGTATCTAAAAAAATGTGAAGGCGTTTGTTTTCTTTAACTTTCATTTGAACCCTTTTTTCGTAAGATCAACTGCAGGGGAGTTATTTTGAAAAAACCAATTGTCTGTACCTTTCATCCAAGATGGCGGCACGAGTGGTCCTCCCCTAAGGTCAAAAACATGATTTTTGTTTAGGGTCCAGACCTCAATAACAACTAAAAAATTACTACTATACACCACCTGTTACAGGACAAAGTCCTTATTTGTGTTCTACTGACTGGACTATAAGAATTACTAAAAAAACCTTATTTCTCTCATTACCAATCCCCTTCCAAATTAATATTTTGGCTCAAGGCCTTGACTTGCACATCACTGATTGTTAGACTGCGTTTGCTAGGTACAGATGCATCTTATTTGAGCGCCCCGGTCGAAATCATAACATTTCGGTATGTGAGAAGTCAGTGCAATATTTGACGCTGTTATCTAACAACAATTAAGTATAGACCATACCACACTAGATAGCCGACTCATTTTTTTTCGCGTTTCGTAATTCCATAAAAAGGGTGTATGCAAAATATGTAGGCATCGCTGAAAAATCTATTGCCATATTACTTCTAAGTCAATTTGGTCTGCAACCATCCAGAATTCTTATTTTGTTTCAGTTTTCCTTCAGAATTGTTGGCTTGCTGACTTGATTGTTTGGTTTATAAGTAAACTTTTATATTGTTCGTATTATGTTTTATTGTTTATCGTAATTTTGTTGTACTCTACTGTTCTTTCTCTTTCTTTTCACAATTCCTCTAAACTGATGGTGTCGTTGTATATAAACATATTTTATCCTTTTAACTTTGATTTATTCTCCATTATTGATCTTTTTTCGGCCCAGTCAATTATTTTAGTTACCTACCTCAATTCTTTTTTTTATCCATAAGCTTCCGTAATTTAATATCTAATACTTTTCCTCTGATACAAACTTTACTTGGGTTGTTTTACGAGAGTTGGGGATTAAGGCAGGGCAACTATTTTTTTTGGCAATTTTGTATAAGATAACGTAGCCCAAAGTACATCAATGGTGACGATTGTCTCCAGTATGTGGTATAATGCTTATTGGGTTTCTTTCTAGCTTATTAAAAGCTAGCCCTGCAATAATCTTTTTCCATACCTGTATATTTCGTATCTGTACTTTTAACCATGAATAATCCCCATTTTACGGGAAAGTTTCAATGTCCTATAATTATATGTATTTCATGCACTCAGCAATGTATTTTTTGCTTATCCAGAACTTGAAAACTATTGTGTTAAAAGCATAGCCTTTATTAGGCGTTGTCTACCTAGTGTAATATGATCTTTGGTGTAGGTAATATTACCATTTAATGTGGAATAAACAGAAGCATGTCACATATCTATTACCAATAAGCACGAAACTAACTAGAATTAACCGACTAATTTTTTTAGGCGCAAAAGAAACAAGGTACTTTTTCACGCCTGGAAGCCAATGTTAATGGCCGTTTGTCTCGTCAAATCCCTCAACGTTTATCTAATAAGGGTTTGGTGCGTTCACGTACCATGCGTCAAAAATGGCAGACTGCTACTCGGAAAGTCCGAGTAAGAGGTTTACCAATCGATGTGCATGTTTACTTATTTTGAATTCAGGATGTTTCTCAGTACAACACTGCGCTTTATTTGTTTGAACTATTGAATTCTGTACAAAATGTTTGCTCATTAACATTTTAATATATATGCAAAAAAAAAGATTAAACTCAACCACCCCATTTGACTGAGATCTATAAAATCTTATTATTATATTACCTGTAAATTGTGGTCATGCGTTAATGCTGTGCATAAATTGCACATAATTATACTAACAGCTCTTGAACCAGAAGATAGTGTGTCTGGGAAACATCTTGTGATCTGGAATGTGGTATTATTCGCGCATTGGCCTCTTGGTGTTTTTATTTATTATTTTATGTCGATTTGTGCGATGTTTTTTGATTGGTTGATGCTTAGCTTGCTGGTTTTAGGTAAGCAATTCGACGGGGTCTACCGAGGCAACACCCGTATGTATTTTCTTTTTCTATTTATTATTTCAATTAACAGTTTGTTTGTATTAGTCTGAACTATGCTTATTTATTCATTTTTGCTTTTGTGATCTAACCCTAGCAAATTTACGGTGGGAATAAACGTTCGCCAAATTTAATTAAATCTTAGAGCCAGGGTGCACATTTTCTATTGCAAACATTTGGTTGAAATTATTGAAAAGTACGTGCACGCTATTATTGGCTGGTGGGCGTCTAATCGCACTAAGAGAATTATCGACAGATTGAGATATTCAGAATTATATGTTTTCAGTTAATCAACTCGACATCCCCTAAAAGACGTTATACATTTACTGGAAAACGGGCCGCCACCATTCTCCAAAACAGTCGAAGCGGAAGTGTTGTCGTTACCCAGGATTCGCCCAATGACATTCCCATGGAGCAACTTGGTAAGGGTAAGAGATTACAACACATATAATGGACACTAACACATTATTTTGGGCTTTAATCTCTAATGCTATGAACAAATATGCAGTTATAGATGCTTATTACCTACACGTGGTTTTTTTTCAAAATTATTGCCTTCGCTGATTTTGCTGATGCATTCCTTGAACCGCAAATGACTTGGAAATTGGTCCATATGCAGGGTTCCCTTTTTTCTCACCTCGTCATGGACATTTAGGTTAAGAAATATGATGTTGCTTGCATTGGAGTCTGGTTCACTCTCTCTCTCTCTCATGTGGCAATGTCCGCATACAAAATTTACCTAAATTTATAATAATAATAATAATAATAATCCTTTATTTGCTCAACAGAAAGACATAACCTTTCCAATTTCAGATCAAAAACAACATTTTACAACTTGCCAGAGTACAATAGAGTTAAAAATAAATCAAAAATAAAAAATATGTCTAGTAATATTGAAAATAGTACTTAAACTACCGAAACCAATAACAAAAAACAGTCAAACAAACAAAGAGAAAAAGAAAAAATTAGAAAAAATTATCTATCGGCCCTCTTGAATAATTACTAAGTGCGACTAATAATACTAAAAGTTTAATTACTCATAATTGATTATAGGAAAAATAATGTTCTATGAAAATATTAAAATTAATTACAGTTAATGTTAATAACCGAGCGTAACATTTCCGGTAAAGAACTGTAATGAAGATTATGTTAAGATATATGAAATTGTCACACGACAGCTTTTTTTAAATTATAATTTAAACTTCAATTAAATTTATCCGATAGATAACTTTCGATGCGAATTCACAGTGCATACATTATGATAACACCAAAAGTGCTTCCAATTTAAGCAGTATCTCTTAATATAACTGAAATCTCCATGATGAGGCGCGAGAAACAAATACTGGGTATTGCAAAGCGGAGCAATAACTGTACGCATATGCTTGGTTTCGTTGTGTATGTGTCCGCCCCTCCTTCCGCGCGATAATTCGTAAACGAAGGCGAATGTTTTAATTCTGTTTTCGTATCAGAGAGCTGAAACGTGTATGTTGGTTAACGTTTGGGAAGTAAACGGAGGGGGGAAATGGCATATCACTAGTTGCACATACTTACTGCGTTTATTGGATAGTTCAATAACCAAGCATTTAAGTATATTTGAGGCAATGCTCTTATTTGTTGTGCCACAATTTTAACTATAATTTTATTTAAAGCTGATGAAAATGAAGAAGAGCAAATAACAGTATTTGACAAATTTGTCGTTTGGGTGGATTCCCTGATTGAGCTTGCAATTAGATCTTCATATATTTTTACCAATGTCATAATGATGGTAAGTTTTAAGATTTATTTGTTACTTTTACTAAACGTCTTAATGTTTTTTAGGCATGGAGTATATCATTCCCAAGCTGGCTAGGATTTGTTCTTCTTCTTACCGCCAACATACTTTGGATGGTACCAAATCAACGCCGAGCGATGTTACGCTTCAGCCCATTTTTAATATTTTACGCGTGGCTACTATTGATCTCTGGTTACATATTTTCAATGGATCTCACAGACGAAGAGCTACCTCAGGTGGCCAACGGGGTCGACCTTGGAATCATCGGCTTTGAGAAAGTGTCGTACGTACCGTGCAGATTTCTCCTTTTAAAGTGCCTGTACACTGCTATGTTTTGGATCACCCTAAAGCAGTACTCTACGGAAAAAGCGGAAGAAAGACAAGTCAGCGCTCTCGTTGATATGGCAGCTCCGTTGCATGTCTCCGTAGGTGCAGCAGCAGGTACAAAACTTCTAAAATATTTTGAAATGAGATTCATGGTTTTAGGAGTCTCTCAAGAGGATTCTAAGGCCAATCTACCTTTGAAAGTTTTCGGGGTACATGCAAAAAAGTTTCTTACAAAGTTTTGGATTTGGATTGTTGCCATAACTTTGTTTGGTGTTGCTATCACAGGGCAACGAATGACACTTTTCCGCATAGTATATATGGCCCTGTTGTTATTGTTTTTAACAACATTTCAGGTTGATATAATCGTATATAAAAGGTTGCAGTAGTGCCAGGCACTGTGCATGTTGGACTGCGGTTTAGTTTATCCAACCAGCTTTTTTTTTTGCTCTTCCTTCTGAGATGTTGTTCGCCCATCTATTTTCCTTGGGTCACACTTCGAAAGCACTTTGGACCCATTGGATACTAAAACACTACAAGTGTTACAATAATTGAATAATTACTGTTTACAATACTTTTCTTATCCTATCTATGGCACTACTGCAATCTTTTAATACAATGTTGATATATGTGTAAGCTTGGCAAATGAGGTAATGAACTTGTTTTAGTTCTCATTTAGACTTTGGAGGAAGCTCATGTTCAGCTTTTTGGTTATCGTCATCTTATTTTCGATGGTAATGTTGGTACTTGTGTATACATATCAATTCAAAAATATCCGAGAGTACTGGTTGACATATTTACATATTACGAAGGAACAGTGAGGATTGTAGCCGCGCCTTACAACAACACTAATCTTGCTTTTTTAGGCAATTGGATATCGGCTTAGAGTATTATGCTCCGAAACAACTTTTTATTCGGCTAGCAACTCCTACCTTCTTTGTTATAATTGTAGCGATACAAATTCACTATTTTCATAAAAATTTTATTACATTAACTGAACCTGTAGTACTTTCTGCAGATACGACAGTCGAAAGTACTACCATCCAAAGTCCTGCTACTGCAGAGCCTGTCAGTGAAAAGACAGATTTGGATACGTCTACAAAGTTTGATATCACCGAATTAGGAAGCATGTATTTTTAAATAGTTTGATTCGTTATTAACTGAATTATTTTTTGTAGATATGTCCGGTGCAGAAGTCACAGAGAAGTTTAAATCGAGGTTTAAATTATTTTTGAATCAATTAGGTGACTTGGTGGAGTTAATCCTTATGTTCCTTAATATGCATTCACCTACAATTGTGTTGTTTGTTGCGTTCTTAATGTTTACATACGACAAGTGTGCCTTATACTTGCCTTTCGTCATATTTGTTATGGTTGCAGTATTGTTAGGTCATCGAGTACGCACACTAGCACTGTATATTACGTCTGCGTTCTCCTGTGTTGTTGTTGTCGGGAGAATGTTGTATCAAATTGAAAACATTGATCATGGTTTGTGGAATTCCACTTGTGAGGTAATAAAAGTACTAGTTTTACCTGCGACTTTACGTTTAATTACAGCGCATGAATTCTACTTTAAATAACGCTGAATGGCTGGGATTTAAGAAGCTGACATCTGAGACAACTTTGTATAATATCGTATTCTGGAATATTCTATACATATTTGCAACAACTTTTAAGTGTGTCATCTATTTACGGCAACACAACGTGATACTACCTGATGGGAAGCGCCCGAAGAGAGCTACGTTGATGTTTCCAAATATAAAGCGGTCAGATGCTGATAAGAATGTGTTAAATTGTGTGAAATATTTATTTAATTATGGGTTTTATAAATTTGGATTCGAGGTAAGCGGACAAATAGTTAATTTATAACACTGTTGCGATTCTCTGGGGTGGCGATACTAAATTAACATACAAAGCTTCTTTTATGAATATTGTAAGTGCTGTAACGGTTAAAACTATCTTCCGAGCACATTCTGTCGGTGCCCCAAATGCGAGTATAATTTGCTTGAGTTCGGTTGTCTCCGTATACATGATTAATGTCCATATGGGGCACCGAGCTGATTTGCCCCAGTACATGTTTAACTTTTGCGCGTGGCGTTGAATTCTTTTGTCTTGCTTTCCGTGCGTATTTAGGTATGAAACTTCTCAATTAGACGCAGCGCTTCCAACACAATGTGGAAGGCTCACAGATATTTAAAGGGGGTTTTAAACAAACTATTCAAAACCAATTGTTAGATGTAGTGTAAATTGATTAGCAGGAAAATTAAACGAAATTCATTCTGCATTCATTGCTTTGGAGGATATAAATTATCCCTCAAAGTTAAGTATGACAGGGCGTCCGTTATCAGTGCCCGATGAAGCGGTAGGCGAGCTTGTTCATTGTTTGCCATCCACAAACGATTATACGGTATTGGTTTGGGCGTGACAGTTAAGAGATTCTGCGGTCGCCCTCTTTCGTGCTGAGTTGGGTTTTTGGTTGGCGTGTGTCTTATTCTTTGCTTAAATTAGGAGTGTTTGGTGTGGTTTCGGTGGCTGCGTGTAGATGGGGATAATTGATTCGTAACAGCCTCCTCCCTTTTGAATAGGAGAAGGTCCTGGTCCCTATTCAGATGGTTTCACTTTGGCTTTCCTTGGTCGATCCCGTTTTGTTATTGGTAGGACAGGCTCATGGTCTGCTGTCTTTTGGTACGGCGTTACAGCTAAAGAATGGTAGGTGCCGAGAGATTTTTCAGGTAAATCCCTGTCTTCTATTTCATAACTTGTAGGGGAAACTGCTTGTAGGATCGTATACGGTCCGTCTTCATGGCGTGAACTTCCTTGTGAATCCCTTTTTGGCATTACTTAGGAGGATGTATGGTTGCCCAAACTTTGTCTCCAGGGTTGTAAATGGGTGCTTCCCTTTTTCTCGTATCTGCGTACTCCCTGGCCTTGGTTTGTGCCTTTTGTTGGTTCAACCGGGCTTAGAGATGAATGTAGCTGCCGCTATTATGGTTCGTTGGTCCCTAGTGCAGTCGCTGCGGGTCCCCAATTCTCCATCCATGCTTAGGTAGGCAGGGGTTTATCCTGTGTTGCATCTGGCGGTATTCATGGCGAAATGTATTGGTTCCAATTTTTCGGGCCAATGTCATCCTTCAAGTCGCAGTTCTTCCTTTCCACCGGATTGGCTTGTGGGTGGTAGACCGGTGTTAGTGATTGGGTAATCCCTAAACAATGTGTGACATGTTTCCAGGTATATATTGAATATTGATACGAATTGTCATAGGAGTGGAGGGCTAAGGCCCATTTGGCAAGTCTTTTGGTTGGTGACTTGAGGGTGAGGAGCCATTTTAACGGTTGGTGGTCGGTGGCTAGGGTGATTGGTGGAGTACAGCGCTTTGGGCGTACTGGCTGGTATCGGGCCTGATATAAAGAGCGAGGTCGGCTCAGCCTGTCGCAATATTAGTGCGGTGGTGTGGAGGGTTTGCAACCGATTGTTCCTTTGGCCATGGAGGTCTTTTCGGGGTCCGTACTGAGGCCGCCTGGTGTGACCTGACCTAGGTACTGATGCGGGTGCATGCCTAGTCAGTAGTCTCTCGAATGTATTGCAGATCCTGTAGGTGAGTAGCGAAGTCTCAGGATATAATGATAAGGTCATCCTAGTAGACTTAAATGGTGATGCCAGTTTGTAAACGATCGATGAGTTATTGGAAGGTCGAAGAGGCGTTAGGGCAAAAGACATTCTTTTAAATTGGCTTGGAGGTCGATGGTAGTCATAAGGGCGGTCTTGACAGTGTGGAGTAGGTCGTTCATACTTAGGTCGTGACCGAATTTAATTGTCGGCAGTCGACGCATAACGCTTGTGGAGCCGTTGGGCTTAGGTACCATGATGATCAGGGCTGCCCATGGAGATTCGCACTCCTCAATAACTTCCTCAGTTGTCTTTTTGTCTAGTTGTTGCTTCAGCGTTGTTGCTTTAGCGGCGTTCATCCGGTGTAGGGGGCGACAAGTACGCATCACGTATGGAGTGTGAAGGTGGCGCGATTGGCGATTAGGAATTTATTTAGCTCTTCTCTCTCTGGCTGTGATGGGGAGGCTCCTTTGGCGGGACGTATCTTCGCATGCGACCATGCCCGGGGAGGTTATAACGTTCGTTATCTCTTCTTAAGAGAGTGCGAGAAGATAGTTGGCGACATTAATGCAAAGCCTTACTCAGCATCACTAATGAAATCAAACGTGTTTTTAGACGCACTCTCGATATCTAGGAACGCTCCTAGGGCTACCTCCCCAGCAGACAGTCCCCTTTTCAAGAGCCAGGAATATCCCGTCATACACTCACTTATATAAATCCTCTAAATCCCTTTTCAAGGGTTCTATTATTGCAGTTTTTAACCGTATTAATGAGTTTTAAGTTGTACATCGAAGCTATATTTTTAATTACTTTGCATTTAGCACTCGCGTTTTCGAAATTATACGTGGCGTCAACAATTTGTGGTAGGTTAAAATCGCCTGCTATTAACACTTCCGATGAATGCAACATGTTTTCAATTGTTTCTAAACTTTTGGTAAAACTCACGTACTTATCAATACCAGATTTCGGTTGAAAGTAGACAACACCAATAATGTATGAAGTATTATTAATTTTAAGTTTGACCCATATTTCATTTAGATCACTTTGAAATTCCAATTTTTCAGCATTCAAATCGGTCTTGACTGCGATTAAAACTCCGCCTCCCATGGTGCACTTCATTTCTTCGTAATTACGGTCATTGCGAAAGACCGCATATTGATTGTTTAAATACTCAGCGTCATGAAAATTTTCCGTTAACCAGGTCTCAGTCAGTAGAATAATGTCGTAATTTGTAATTGCCAATTTATTTTTGAAAGATTGCGCTTTCGTTCGCATTCCACTTACGTTCTGATAATAGATTGAGAGCGTTGATCCGTACCTATTTCCTTGCTTGATTAGTGTTGGGGATGGCCTAAAAAATCAATTCTGCTTCTTTCTTGATCGAGTCGTTTTTTGTAGACTGGGCAATCAACACTCCAGGCCGGGTGCTGTACATCCAGTTTCATTTTTAGTTTCTCAACGGCGTTGGCACAGTTACTGCATTTAATTTCCGCGTCCGAAGCTTTACAGCTCGCTAGGTCATGGTCTCCCGCACATTTGGGGCAGGTAGTAGTTTTGCTACAGTCAGTTGCCTTATGTCCGAACCCATTGCATTTGTAGCATCTTCTAGTTGTCACAGCATCATAAATTCTGCAACGGTCCCATCCTATGTTAAGCTTTTGTTCACTTAGAATTTTCCGGTAACTATTACCGTCAACCTCAGCGTAAGCCAAATACCTGTTAGGATTTCTTTTATCTTCCGTTATGTGTACGACGTTTATGTACGCGGCTTCGTCGAGGAATTGATTCTGCGCGAGAATCATTTCCTTCATTTGGGTACTCCCGATCTTGTCATTGAGGCCTACGATTTTAATCTTCGGCATCTTCGGTTTTGGTAAGGAAAGAATGTAGTCGGATCCCAGTTTCGTTTCGGCTTCCTCCTTAAGTTTGGCTGCAGCTTCTTTATTTTTACATTCAACAACAATGGTTCCTCTACGTAGAGTTTTCATTCCAGTAACTTCTCGGATAATTGGATCGATATTTTCTTTGAGGGTGGTGAAGGTTTGCTTGGAGGGTTGGTTCGCGTCCTTGGGCTTAACAATGATAACTGGGTCATAGGTTTTCTGTTTCAACTTGTCCGCATAAGTAAGCTTCACTTCAGATTGAGTTTGGAGAACTTGCGCTAGATCCTTGCTGATGCTGACATTTTGGGTATTTACCTGGTCTAAAGTATCCTTTAATAGCTTCTCGTGGTTCATCAGTTTCTCGTGCTGACTTTCCATAACTCTATCCCAGTTCATCGTCACTTTGTTGATGTTAGTCAAGATATTCCTGAGGCTGTGTGATTCGTGGATAGCGCAGGGGTCACAGAACCAATTAAAGTTCTTTTTTGAGTTAATAAATTTAACTTCATCGTCACTGACTTTAACGCACTTCGTGTGAAAGTAAGTTTGGCACCAACTAGCACAAAGAATAACTTTATCTGTACGATTAAGATCCACCCGACAAACACCACAGATTGCAGTTGGCATTGCGGCGGCAAGTAAGGGTGGTACTCACCCTCACGATTTGGTTTATATTAACAAATTAGTTCTATTCTTAATTGACACTTATAATCGCGATCGACCACTGGTTACGACGGCGCGCACTCGAGAGCGCCCGGCTTGTTGGTCCTCCTGACAAGGAGCCCAGTTTGATTTTTTTGGTTTGAAATCGTTCATACAATTTAAGTGCGGAAGTGCGATCTCACCTGGGCAGAGCCGCTTGCCCAGGACTTGGCTGCTAAACCCTTCCTGAAGGAAAACAGCCACCAGTTGGACATCGTCTGGGGTTGGTATTCAAGGGGAACTGTTATCGACGCTGCACCCCAGTGCCATGCAGTCCTTGGTACGGTTGCTAACACCTTGACTTGGGAGGTTGGTCTGTGGCGACAACCTCTGTCGCTACTAGTCTGCGTTTCAACCCCGACGAGCCACTTATAATCCTCACTATCCGCACACGAGCCACTTTACAATCATTCAGGTGTCTGTGTGGACGTCCCCCTATCCGCCACCCAGGGACGCACCCGCTGGGTGGCTCCACCGTACGGGTTCATTTCCCCATGATAATGGATCATTTGTTTTTGAAGCAAAAAGTAAAGATACTTCAGTAATAAAACCATTCATATCCCCGGCATGTAAAACCACTTTTATATGTATATGTTTCGGCAGGAAAGCTGTCATGGTAAGTGAGGAAAGTTGATGATGACAGTTTGGCTGCCGAGAGAATAAGTGACCAAATTTTCATCTTGTTACTTTTACCTAGGCGCTCTAACTACTTTAAGTTGTAATTTTAAGCTAAAAATTGTTCTTTTCAGATGTGTGCGATAATGACCGTCATTGTAATTGGAGTAAGGCTAGATTTTTATTCGTTGTTATACTGCTGTTGGTTAATAGAAATTATGATAGTAAAACGGCCGACATTGCGGAAAATGTGGCGCTGGTTTTTTATTGCTGTAACGGTGGTGGTGCCGTTTCAATATTTTAATTTAGTTGGATTGCCACCCACTTTATGCTCAGGTTTGTAGTACAGTATACCAATAATGTTCTAATAAGTTTGTAAATATTTTAGAAATTTCTTGGGCTTCTACTGAAGTACTTGAGAGACTCCAGTCTTGGCTGTTTTTATTGAACTTTAAATATGATTTGATGTCGAATAAATTGCTGACTGATATGTGCTTATTCATATTCGTTTCAAGACAAGCTCTCGTATTTGATGTGGAACTGAAATATGAGAATTCTGAAAATAATACGTATCCTGGTGGTTCAAACGACAGCATTATTCATCATGCCGATGATCCAACTTTTATAAATCCATGTCCAGATTTTATTACATACTGTAGGTTAGTATGAATATCTACTAAATTGAAGAATTATTATTATTTGAAAACAATTAACTATCAGTGATTTTTTTCTCATAGCCGGGGTGATATTCTAAAGAACTTTTATCAGTACGATTCTTCCTCCTCTTTAGAGTTTAGAAACTGAAAGATACTATTTTCTATATTGCAGCAATAGTTGAAATAGCAAAACCTAAAATTGAAAGTTAGTATTTATTTTGACAAACTTCTTCAACAATTTTCAATGTTCCTTTCTACTATGCAACAACTGTTATGAGCAAAAATATTATATATGGTTGCAAAAATCCTATTTCACTGTGAAATAAGACATTTTTTCATTCTTTTCTACCATCATATATAAAATCCTAATCAAAATACATTTTTAGAACATACTTGGATGTTTGCAAACGTGCTGCATTTTTAAGTTGGATGTGGATATCACTAGCAATCATGTTTTTAGCCGCAACAAATCTAGTCAGTATTTTTTCTGTTGGATACCTTATTGGATCTTTTTTGTTTTTATGGCATGGATCAGATTTATATCTACGCCCCCTACCAAAAATACTCAAAGCGTACGTTGTGTTATTGTTGTACTCTATTTGAAAACAATCTTTTCCAGTTGGAACGTACTAATAGGTTACAATGTTTTTGTTATCTTTGTAAAGGCGTTCTTTCAAATCCCTGGTTGTATTTATCACGAAGAGCTGGACAAGTATGCGTGTTGGGTGGTTCAGCTATTTGCAGTGGGATGTTCAAATGAAAGTGTGAAACTGGGTACCACAGTGGGGGAGGACTCCTGTGCTGTTTCTGAAAAATATGTAGGCGTAGTTTGGGATGGCGTTTTGTTCGCATTTTTGATAATCCAAAGAAGAATATTTCATAGCTACAATTTTTTCCACATTATCAACGAAACGAAAGCTACGACAATTTTAGCATCTAGAGGTAGGTACTGTGAAGTTTATGTTTACTACAGCACTTTGTTTAGGGGCGGAGCTTATAGAAGAGTTGAGATATAAAAGGTTACTAGATCAGCAAGAGGGAGAAAAACAAGTTTTGGAAAAGATCAAGGAGAAAATGGAACGCATCAAAGCCAATCAGCAAAAATTGGTAGGCGCACATTATAAGGATACCACAAATCACCATAAAGGTAAGTTGGTCTTGAGTCGGAAAGCTAGATTTATTGTGGAATTCGTACTTGGTAATCATTATTTCTTCAGAACAACCTCCGTTGGCACATTCAACATCGACTTCATCTTGTGAATCCGCTACCTCCCAACAAACCCCTCCTGCCGGATATCACACCCCTATAGACGAGGAGGAGGAGGAAGAACCAGTTCCTCTAACTCCTCGTGCTGTTTCACTGATACAAACCCAAGCCCCTTCGCCGTATTCCGCAATTATGACCGGTTCTCTAGAGGGGTACCTTGAGCCTCAAAGAATGTCATTTAGTTCTCCTCCAAATTCTGAATTAAATCCGCGACCTCCATCGCCCGACGATAGCTTTCCCGTTTTCTCTCCCCCACCATACGAAGCCGCCCCTCCGTACACCGAAGCTCTACCCGAATCTTCTCATGTTCGCATTCATCGTCAGACAAGTCTTGGTCCGCCGTGGATGCAGGGATCGCTAGTTACACCAAGACAGAGTGTAATTTCGTATTCGTCGCGTTCCCCGCTCAGTCATCACACGTGTAATTGCGATTTTTCTAACAAATATAAATGGTGCGGTAAATAGCTTCCCTTTTGTTGTATATACACAATTGTGCAATGTATAGCAAACGTATTGTGACAAGTAATATCTGGATCTCAGTTTTGAGCTTATTTTTGCATAAATCCGTCCTCATGTGTACATTATCTCTCAAAATGGCGATTGTGGTGTATTCATTGAAACGTACTGTTAAATAAAAATGATTTTCTTAAATACTATCAGAGGAGTTATAGTTGAATTGAATTTTCTTTGATTTCCGTACTACTGCAATAAAACTCCCTTGAAATTTGGAATCAATTTTAATATTAAAAGGGCATGTTTGTTTGGATGAAATATTTTATACACATCCCCAAAACGTGTATGTGTACTTAATTTTCCATCATAGATAGAAAAATATACCTTCTCCTGAGATAAAATTTTATGGGAAAGTCTCTGGTGCAGTCTAACTTTCTCAAACCGTTTGGTCACTAGGGGGCGTTTTCTGAATTTAGTCGATTACTTGGGCAGTTTGTAATTGAAGATTATTGATTCCCAAAACAATGTTCTTAGAGCAGGTTTTGATACAGTGAGCTAATTTGGTTTGTTTTAATGATAGGTATAATTTGTAAATTGATAATACTAGATTTTTTATATATTTGGATAGAAAAAGGGCGTCCCAAGTCGAGTGCAATTTGCATGGAAAATTATTATTTATTTTGAAGCTAAGCCTTTAATGTTGCTTCATATTAAAACGCCTCTTTGATTCTTTTTTTATGTGTGTGTGTTATCAGAATATTCCTCGGCCTCAGTTTGAAGTTCATTATTTCTGTAAATTAGAGCCTTCATTCTTCAAAATTAGATAACTTCCATGGTAAGTGAACTCAATTAGGTTGGGCCTCCTAAACTGAGTACCTAAGTTGTACTTGGAATTGCATTGCTAGCCACTACACTACACAGCTCACGTTATAGATTTCTAATGGAAAATTGTAACTAGATAAATGTAATTAAATTGAGATGATTTCTTTAGATTTTATTGATATTGTTTGATTAAAATTTTTATTTAGTAGGACGTTTGTATTATCAAACTAATCAACTGAACTCCAAATCTTCCCCTAGTGGCCAGACGGTTTCAGTCAGTTTCTTATATAATTTGAGCTCAAAGAAGGTGGTGAGACTCTTAGGCGCAATCGACGGGCAGGTTTTATAATCTCACATGTACATTGCAATTGCGAAAATTATTTTGTATAAATAATTTTTTGCTTTTAGATACGATATTTCCAGATTCTAGACCGAGATGTAAAATACGTGAGCCGAATTCTCATGCAAAGGGTAAACAGATTTTGTAGGGTTGATTATAACAAACATTTCTAAAGATTGCGTTGCTTATTAAATCACATTCTTTAGTTGGTGTGCGGGTGTATTATAAACGTGTGGCATGTGTAGTAATATCCACTCTTACTCTTCTACTACCATGCACATTTCTATTGCACGAGAATAAATTAACACTGATACATGACACAGTCACACTGGCATGGCATATGTTTTGCAATGTTGGTATAATTCATTTGTTTACATTACTTCTATTGCAGCTATCCGTTCGGGGGATTATTACATGTTTGATGAAGTTAAAGATGAAGAGTTGGAGATAATTGAGCAACCTAGGGTTCCGTCGATCGACGATGATGACGAGGCGCAGAGTCTGGGTAAAGGCGTTCCACTTATGGAGGTAAGTATCATTACTTACATTTCTGATCATCACATAAAAAAGGGGCATTGGGTGGGTCTTATAGCTCCTTGCCACCGCATTGAAAGCAGACATTCCCACTGCGTTGAAGCACTCCGAACTTGACGTGCGTCGCAGACGCAGTAGTATGCCTATAACACGTCAACGATCTATCCTCTCCGCTCGTTCGCAATTGTCCGCCCCCCTCTCGGCCCCTCCCGTTGTGAGTTCACTAACTGTTTACGTTTTAACAAACTGTACAAATAGCTTATGACTGCGCTGTGTTTCTTATAGGTGTTATAGTTTGCAACAACTCGCTTAAGTCTCCCGATGTACATACGCATAGTGTCACATTGCTGTTGATCTTTTGTAATAAACACTTTTTAGGTGGAAATACATCAAGTCGCTTTCGTTGAACCGAAAGGAACAAAAGAGCCTCAACCAGGTACCAGTAAAGATGATGATGAAGACATAAGCGAGCTAACTGAGCCAAGTACCTACAATCTTGTGGATGTAAATTAATGTATTACAATGGTTTGTTGTAGAGGAGTTTACGACTTGTCAAAAAATTTTAAATTGGTTGGCTTTCGCTGGGTTGTTTCTTGAGAGCTGCTGTTTAACACTGACGATATTTTTAAACAAGTATTCCAAAGACTATCGGTATATTTTACGCGTACTCAATAAAGAGAAGAAAATATTAAAGGTATAAGTATTTTGATGCTGTTCATAAACGTTTGGTAGACTGTGCAGGTTTTAGGAACGAACTGAATACTACATTGGCTTGCGGTTAGGCAGTGGACAAACGTGGCGACCGGCGGGATCATATCATACACTAGTAAAAGAGTCACTGTAAGTAACTTAAAAGAATATGCCTTATTTTTGCAAGCAAAGGTAGTTAAAATTGTGATAATGGTAGTTTTAATGACCACATGACCAGTAAATATTTGTGTAGTGATGAAACGATGGATTTCCTTTCATCTATGCCAACCATCAGTCCATCAGATTCGTGTCAATTTACCCTACCTACGACCAGGTGTGTGATTTTGTTAAAAATTTTACATTACTCACATTATAATTAAGCACAATTTTCTTTCATTTTACTTTATTCCAAATTTAAGCTACTCCTAAAGTCCTCTGAGGCAATTATTGGACAGATACAGTAAAAGTACTACTTTCCGAGAATACAAAGTCACTGCATTGTGAACGTGTTCATAATTTGTTTTTGCTTTGGAGGAGAACTATTAAAACTATGTACTGTAAGTTCAACAGTAACCAATAGAACACAAATCTGCGTGCTGGTTTTTAAATTTTAATCACAATCATTATAAATCAAGTGACATTTGAAAACAGACCTTGCAGTGGTCTTGCATATTTCAAACTATTAATTATTGCAAATTGGTTTTACTGAGCGTTATCAAGAGTCAGGTATAACGCATATAATAAAGCTTAACCTCTCCATTTGAGCTGATGGGTTTAAAAACAATATTTATTGTACTGAGAATAAAGAGGCTCTAGAGTGTGGCTACAGCCAGGTAAAATAATAAAACATGGAAATGAATAGCAATATACAAATGCTATATAGATAATAATAGAAATTGTTTTAAAATGAAAACACCCTCATGAGGTTTAAGATTTCTTTCTGCTGTTTAACGGGAAACATAAAATGAGCCATCTTACACCACAAGTGACATTGGAGAGAAGCAGTTAAGACTGTAGAAGACTGTAGATTTTCTTAAGTTGATGGATACTCTGTAACATACACAAATGTTCGTCTTTCAGCCTCGGTCTCTACTCGCGAATTGTAGACATATTCTTAGAGATAAAATGGCAGAATCGCGCATGCTTAAGTGTGCGGGTGGTATCTGTGCTAGCCACACCAAATTATTAAACAATGTGCGCAGTCATGGAGTAAATAATATAAAGAGGTGTCATGGGATAGGATATTGTTGCAGTAGAAAATCTTGTAAGGAAGTGTTGCTATCTTGTGCTGTTCTTCAAGGCTGTTGTATCGCTGTATTACCATATAGCAGCATGTAACCTGTATTACCTATTTAAATATACTGGCAAGTTGAGATTTGAATTACGTCCATTAATTTGCACCATCAGACACAGACCATGATACTGTCAGCATTATATTTAATCACTGGAATGTGATATTATGCTTCCAATGCAAGGAGTTTAATTCCTTCAGGCCATAGACCTATTTATTTTATTATTTTAACGCCTTACCTTTACCCAATTACAAACTTTATTTGAATTTAGCTAGCAATGAAAATTAAATAGATACAGTGAGAAAATATAACTGATTATGCATATAATTTCTAACGTTTTTGTTGGATTGGCGGTACACGTAGACCGTTTTAACACTGCTTTAGCAATTTTGTGTGGAATTTACGCAAACAAGGTCCTTTTGCGCAATTCACTAATGTGGGAGTGCTGTAAGTATAGTGTATTTGTGAGAGAAAAGATCAATTCCATCCATACTACCATTGTAAATAAAGATGTATATTATATACAATGATACTTTTTTTTGGGCAAAAGAAAAGGCAGTGTATAACCTTCCTTTTTTCCAAAAATCGACTGCACCAAAATTTCTCGGGAAAACACTTTTTCTTATTAATTTTGGTGCGTAGAATCCAAAACAATTCGTACTTTTTCGATCAGGCTTCTCAATCAAAAGTTATAGACTAGAAACCAATTTCGAAAGAAAATTCAAAGGGCTGTAACTTTTGAACTAGTAGCCCAATCTTGGAACTGTTGGAAATTATGGATTCTACAGGCCACATTCTATAAGAAAATTTTTTTTCCGGGTCGATCTGAGACAATTTTTTTTTCGGGGCTCAAAAAAAGGCAGTGTATAACCTTCCTTTTTTGCCAAAAATCGACTGCACCAAAATTTCTCGGGAAAACACTTTTTCTTATTAATTTTGGTGCGTAGAATCCAAAACATTTCGTACTTTTTCGATCAGACTTCTCAATCAAAAGTTATGGACTAGAAACCAATTTCGAAAGAAAATTCAAAGGGCTGTAACTTTTGAACTAGCAGCCCAATCTTGGAACTGTTTGAAATTATGGATTCTACAGGCCACGTTCTATAAGAAAATTTTTTTGCCGGGTCGATCTGAGACAATTTTTTTTTTGGGGCCTCAAAAAAAGGCACCTTCCTTTTTTGCCAAAAATCGACTGCACCAAAATTTCTCGGGAAAACACTTTTTCTTATTAATTTTGGTGCGTAGAATCCAAAACAATTCGTACTTCTTCGATCAGACTTCTCAATCAAAAGTTATAGACTAGAAACGCATTCAAAAAATACTACATCGGAACTAATTCGGCACTGGGCAGTCGGCAGTTCCGCACAGAAAAATCAGGAAAATTCTCTCTTCGCTGACCTACTTCCTACTTTACGAAAGATTGAATTTCTTTATGGCTTGAAGATAAAGCAAAAATCTACGTAGGCGTAAATGACGATCACATTACAAGGCCATTTTCACTTTTATCTATAATAGAATTTGAAGTCGGACGTTTATGATTATGTAGATTACTTCTTATGACGTATGTGATGAAATTTTGCTGAAATACTTCTCGTCAATTTTCTTAGTGTAATTTAGTCCATGGTGCTACACACTCTGGATTTTGTTACATGGCAAATTTATCGACTATGGTGTTTCTAAGAAAATCGTTGACGAAAACCTCAAAATTAAACCGAATTCTATACGAAGGCGCCACAGCATTGAAATTTTTTTTTTTTTGTAATGATAATTAAGCTACAGAGCAAAGCGATACAAGCTTTATATAGGAGGTCGATGGTGTCCGTCTGTCCGTCCATGAACACGATAGGTAACTGCCAAACGCTTGAGCAGATTTGGTTCAAACTGTGCACAGTTGGCCTATACTTAATACTATATTTTATCATGTGTAATAAACTTATTAAAAACGGGCCAAATCCAAGCACCCCGTACATGCATGTATTTCTCATGTTCAAAAACATGCACACAATAAATATGAAATTTTTTTGCCTATTGTACACAATATACGAATTTGAGTTTTCATAAAATAATTGTTACGTAAATCAGTGATGTCATTTAAAACGTTATGCCGTCTTGCAATGCAAATATAAGATAATGTTCTATAATGGGCATTATCAAACGATATGCAAAAGTTTATTATTAAATGACAAATTGTGGTAGGTCAAGGTAAAGACCATCTTTCGTCAATGGCAGAATAAGCAGCACATTCATTGTAATGTTATGTGAGTAGCAAAATGTTGCTGATAAATAAAAGTATACATTTCAGGGTCGCCTGTCGTAACAACATTAACAAGCAGTGTTAGTAATAATTTAGACTAGATTACACTATTCTTGAATTCAGAGGGAGCGTCGGCATTTGCTTTTCGCCATCTATGTTCAGGGATAGTCTCTCACTGCCACAAATTTATACAGCATGGAACCTCTTTATATTATTTACTCTATGGCGCAGTGAAATGACACATACCTACTGCATGGTATTCTATTTTCTATTAGCCCTATGCTTTCAATACAAAATGGAACAGTCACAGATAGGGGGCACTGAAGTCGTGAGTATTTGAATTTCAGGGTAAACAAAAGCCACCCGGATATACCAGCTCACTTGTTCTGTTCTGAAGCAAGTTTCGCCCTTAGAGACGAATGTATAAAACTAAAAATTATTATTTGCATTTTCTATTGGTCACATTATTATATATAATTGTAACCAATAGTTCTTATACATATGGGTATTACTTGCTAAGATACACATATCAAACTTCCTGATGATACGAACATTTTCTAGTATTCATATCTTGTTATTCCATTGTCCAAATAGGTAATACTGTAATGGTAGGTATAACAAAAACCGTATCCTCTAAAATGTGATTAAAACTATAATTAAAGTAGGTACTTCAGTAAACGAATAGTGTTCCTAGTCGTACAAAGTTGGAAGCGTAACGTGACAACAAAACAGCAATAAATAGTCAAGTATAATGATGGTGATGAAACGAAACAATATAACAAGAATTGCGGAAGTAAGGAATGTTGCCCAATCAACAAGATAACTGCTACGTAATGATTTATTAATGATAACAAAATGAGAAAATTGCTCAAAACTCGGATTATACAAAGTGTTTTGCTCATAAGCGATACAGTTTCAGGATGTGTATGGGGATTATTTTGATGTGGAGTCACATACGGCTTCTGTTAGTAACGTTCAGCGTTCAGTAATTGTTTGGGTAGTAGTTGGCTGTGATTTTCTCTTTATATCATGCATGTAAAAAGAAAGAAGCTTGAAAGGTTGGATGTCAATTGTCAATAAATGTTATCTCGTCTGTCAATAAATGTCATCTTATGCACATACTAACAAAAACACAACGAAAACACTTTAAGTTTTGGAAAAAAAACTGACAAGCCGTATGTTTTTCATAAGAACTGACCAGCGCAATTACTGAACGCCCATTATTACAGGTTACCCACCCACACTTCGTTGTGCTACCTAACATTGTGCTGTACGGTCACTTGTTGATAGGCAACATCTGTCAAGTGACCTACATCATCTCCTGACAGGCCATACAGATTGCAACGGATCAACCATAACGTTTTAGCCCTCTTACAGACGCGCATGTGTAATCCTATGAATTCTGTATCAAAATAATCGCCATTGTCTCTTTTAGCCATAAACACCATATATAAATACAATTATAATTTCAGGAAGTAAGTACTAATCAAATTATTGCAACAGTTCACATATCCTGTGTAATTAAAATTCAAAGTAGTAAAAGGCCTATATTCTTTAGGAATCCAAGAAGTAAAGACACTTCCGATGAAAGTCCTAATATAAAAGGAGAGGAGTCTGATCAGGCTACCTCCACTTTGTCACAGTCGCCTAAATTTACAAGGTATTCAAGTTTACTTATTGACGAACTAACCCATTCATTCCATTGCAGTATTCAAACTGTTCGTTATACAGTGCATGTTGCGTCTATAAACGCTTTAAGCACTTTATTTTTACAAACCTTTGGTTTTTTACACGAGTATTATGATTTCGAGAGCGATCCCACAGTAAATTAAAGATTATCACGAAATTATACACTTAATGTGCAATTGCAAAATAAAATGTGGATGTATATACACGCATTAAGTTCATTTCACATAATCATTTAGTTGTAGTTCTTATCTGCTCAACATTGTGCAATTGCAATGTTAGGTCTCTTTAACGAATTTTCCCCATCCGTGCTCTTATCGCTTTACATCGCTACTTACTACTAATTTAGACGTAAATTTAGAGTAACCAATGTGGCATGGCATTGTGTTAAATATAGGCATCAGGAAAGTGTACTAACTGCTCCCGAGATTCGTATTATGGCACCTAGTATAGAACGCGGACTTGATTCACCTTCTCTTGCCAGGTAATAATTATGCGCACCTCTATGTGAAGAATGCTACACTTGCGCACGTTTTGTTGTTAGTCGAACACAGGGTACTTCTGCTTCACATGTATATGTATCAAAGTTACCTTTCCAACAACTCAGTCAAAATAAATATCTTTGTTACAGCGAACATTCAACCATCTGTAATATAAGCTCTAAGTTCCTTAAACCCCGAAACCACAAAGATATTTCTTAAATCGAATAAGTTCCATAATTTTTACACATACCACTGTAATAAAACCTGTATATTATGCACATAAGGTACGCATGTGCTATATTAATTGTGAATATGTACCTATATTATTTAAGAAAAGCATGATTGTTACAAACGAACGTGATTTTATCTAACTTTGCAGTATTTTCTGTGCTTATTTTAATCAATAAAACGATGGGCCTTCAACAAATCCCATACAATCAGAGAATTTCTCAAAAAATTGCATATTATAATTCCCTAATTCCCTCTATTTTTTAGTCGTGAGGGTTCACCTACAAACTTGATGGATGACGAAGAAACGGCGGAAATGTCATCTAAGGAGCAGCCGGTATTTATTCGACTTCTCCTGGCTCTTTGGCACATTTTATTAAGTCATTCGGACATTGTGTGCTACTTCATGATATTTTTAAATCAAATTAAGTCTGCCACTTTTCTGTCGTTACCATTACCATTCCTAGTTCTTTGTTGGGGTACATTGACAATACCTAGATCCTCAAAAACCTTTTGGGTTACAGTGATAGCCTATACCGAGGTAAGTTAAATTGGTACTAGCAATGTATGTCCATAATTTGTGGTTTTCAGGCAATTGTCTTGGTGAAATGTATATTTCAATTTGAAATTATTCCATGGAACAGAAGTCAAAATATATCTCCGTTGTTTCCACCGCGTATCATCGGAATAGAGAAGAAGGATAATTATGCGCTTTGGGATTTGCTTTTATTATTAGTCATATTTTTCCATAGGTATGTTTATTGCATATGGTGTCTTTATACTCAAGGTAATTTTTAGATTTCTGTTAAAATGTTTGGGACTCTGGAAGGCAGTATATGTACCTGCCGTTGTTTTAACAGATGGAGATTACCAAATAACCAAAGATGAACTGAAAGCCATTGAAGATGAGGGAAAATTGCCAAGGTAAAGAACTTTTGATGTTCTGAGAAAAGGATATGTTTCTTATGATGGCTGAGCCACCAACATTGAAATCTATCTAAACTCTTATACTTTAAGTAGTAGAACACGCAAACGACAAAGTTTAAACATATACTAACTCGAGCCCACATTTTGTTTTGTCAAATTATGAGACTGTGATACTAACTTTATACAATGGGAATCGTATTAAGTACATTTTTCGGCTTATCTATCACATTTGATGCTATCAAGTTCTAATTTTTTCAGTTCTATATAATTTGTACCATAAGTTTGACTGAAGAGAAATTAGGTCGTATAGTTTAAAAAAGTTTTTTAGTGCAGGCTCCAATAATGACTTACACGGAAAAGAAAATGTTGAGCTGTCATTTAAAATCAAAAAGTTAGGAAAGAGTAACTGTCTGCTTCCCACCTTTACGGAATCCTTACACAGGTATCCTTAATCCTCATCCTCCATAATTCCGAAGCGTTCTATTTTTGCACTCTCTAACAAACAATTGCAGTACCGTGGCACCATCTTCAGAATCGAGTGCTGACGTCCTACATCCAAAGCCGTTACATTTAAGAAAAGGAAGCGACCTTGAGAAATTGGTCGAAGAGCCGGATGAAGGTAATGACGATGAGGTTGAAGAAACAAATAAGGAAATGGTGTCTATTGTGACCAAGAAAGTAGCGCCAGCTGCACACCTGTCAACTGCAGTTCGCTTGGGGTATATCGCACAATAATAATATTAAAGAATAATTTTTTGGTTTCTAGAATCTCAAGATACCAAGGTGCTCTCACGTCATTTTTCCGACGTTTATTCGATCCTTCATATCGAATTGCAACCGATATTTACTCTTACATGTTTTTATGTGATTTTTTTAACTTTTTTGTCATACTACTTGGATATTCGTCTTTTGGGGTGAGTTAATTTTGTTGCAAAAACAAACTAAATGAGCGAAAAAATTAAATTGGTTGGCAATTTACGATTACTGCCCTAACAAATCTTTCTTCAAAGATTCTGTCAATAATTAATGAACTTATCGTAAATTCAACCTATCATTCCACATCTTTTTCTCTGGATTATGTAGTAAATTTTTATTTTATGGGCACAGTTCTCATGGGAAACATTTTGGTTTATTAAGAAAAAATGTTAATTTTGGGCCCCTCTACCATTCAATCTTCGTTGACCTATTTGCTACAGCTTTGTATATTAAACAGGCGCTCTTTATAATTTAAAAGTTCCAAATCAACAACAAAAACTATAAATTTTGATGGTTGATCAACAAGTCATGCAAATGCGTTTTGTTGGGAGCCCTTAGAATACCGCGTCCCTTTAATCCAGGGCTCAGAGAATAAGATTTGGAACAAAATTAAGCAATTTGAATTTTCAAAATGGTTATGACAGATTCTTTCCAGTTAATCTGATGCAAATCTTCTGTTTCAGCCGCACACTGGTGATGAGAATGTTTCCGATTACTTAACCGAAAATCGAATTCCGGTTCTGTTTCTTGTAATGTTAATCTTACAGTTTTTAGTTATCATTGTCGATCGGGCGATATTTTTAAGGAAACACCTACTTGCTAAAGTCGCGTTTCAATTTTTACAAATAGTGTTTTTGCACATATGGCTTTTTATTCTTTATCCGTTGATAACTGACCGGTACGTTATAAATTTATAACTCTATCCGCTTTACTAGAAAAACAATTGCAGGGTTTTCAACTCCGTGTTAGCTCCGCAAATCTATTATATGGTTAAGTGTTTCTACTTACTACTGTCAGCCTATCAGATTCGATCAGGGTATCCCACGAGAGTTTTAGGAAACTTCATTTGTCGCGGATACAATTACTTCAATTTATTCATGTACAAAGCATTTTTGGCTGTTCCATTCCTGTTTGAGTTACGGATGATAATGGATTGGATGTGGACAGACACGTCGATGACCATTTTTGATTGGATGAAAATGGAGGATATATTCTCGCACATTTTCCAAGTCAAGGTACATATCAGGTTCTTTATCATCATAATTCTGTTACGTTTGACTAGTGTAATCGATACTGTGAGGAGCAATTCCCCCAACCAAGAGGCGAAAAGAAGCCTACAATTATTAAGTATTTGATGGGAGGTGGAGCTTTACTCATAATATTTGTAATTATATGGTTCCCACTAGTATTTTTCGCATTAGGGGACGCTGTAGGTTCATCAAATATTCCGTACTCCGTCACAATGGAGTTGAGAATAGGACCATACGAACCAATCTATCGAATGACCGCACAATCAAATTCAATTACCACGTAAGTTGGCAATCAATTTTCTCTTTGTCTCATTTTTACCACCCTGTTGTAGCTTTCTAGAAAACGATTACAACCGATTACTTGGAGTATACGAGCAAAATAAAAGTGCCCTCACATTCATTTCAAATTATCAACCTTCTGATATCGCAGTAATCAAATTCAGCAAACATTCTGCAGCAACATGGGCGATCTCACCACCAGATCGAAAACGCATGATTGCGGAGTTAAATGCAACATATCCCATACGCATGACTCTTGAATACTTTGTCTCTCATAAGAGTAACACAAAGGAAGACTCTGGAAACATTAGGGAAGAGGTTGTTTCATTGTTAGAGGATTTGGACACCCATCTAGAGTTGTTGGACATGCTAGTTTCCAATGAACTTCGTTCACCAGTTATTTTAAAGTATATGGTACCGCAATTTATCAAAGTCACAAACAAGGGTACCGCAGCTCCTGTAGCTCAATTAATGAGGGTAATTAATGATCCAAAAGATTCAAAGTTCAGGGATATTGAAGTGCAACGTAGAACTGGTGGTAAATCTCAGGAATGGTGGAGGATAACTGAAGTTGCTAATGATACAAATTTCTTAAAAATTCTACAACATATCCCCTACTACAGTGCAGGCGATGTGCAGATCTATTCTTTCAATGAGAAGCTATTCCCTCAAACGTTGAATTTTATTACAGCTGGCGGGTAAGTTATTTTATTTTTGCTACTGGAAACTGCATAGAATGCTCTCAAACTGAATATAGCGTTCCTGTTTTCTGTTTTAATTGTACAGGATTAAAAAGTACAATGGCTTTCAACTGTCGACCGATATTTTTTTAACTAGAAACAGTCCTTCATTATTTGGAATCTGTTTGCAAATTTCCCAAAATCCTTGACAATTTCCATTTCCATATTTACGTTCTTTCGACAAGTAAAATTTTCTTTTCAACAAAGGTGGCTTCAGAAATTTTATTGTACTATACTCTTAGACCATATAGTACATGGACTGCTAATTGTAACTAAAATATGGTCAAGGACATCGCCTGGGTATGTGCGTGTTGAGTGATTAAAATCTAGGTAGCTTTTTATCAGCGATAAGAATGCGTGGAGGAATCACATACCCACGACTACAGTGCCCTCTATCCGTGACCATCCATTTTGTATTGAAAGCATAGGGCGAATTTGTTAAAAGACTATACTACACTGGAATTATATACGACCAATCAGCATGGTGATTGTTTCAAATTAAAACCAATCAGATGATTTGTTGAGTGATTAAAATCTAGGTAGCTTTTTATCAGCGATAAGAATGCGTGGAGGAATCCGTGTAATATATTTTTTGTTAAATTTATTGCCTTTGAGTTAATCTCCCTAAAATACATACTCGTATATCGATGGGATTGAAAACGTCTTTCTCTTTTAGAACATGCAAAAGAGATTGAAGCGTAAGATGTTCTAAAATACAAACGTAAACTGCTACACAAATATTAATTTAATATAATATAATCTTTGCACAGTTGACCTAAACGCCTATCTACATTCAACCGGTGTTTTACCTTACTGTGTCGTATGTTATAGATGGAGCTCCGAATCGCTTTTTGTGTGAAACCATCAACATCGCTAACAGGTTTCATACATTGTTTTTTTAAGACTTTCTAGAGGTTTACCCGAGATTTGTTAAATAGAAGTTACTGTTCGCAGGTTAATATTTAATCCATCTGCAACTCTTTGTGAAATGAAACTTACGTATATGAATTCTTATATTACTAAAGTAATCTTTCTTACTGCTGTGACTGGTAAAAGTGGACCGCCATTATTTCTTTCTCGTTTAAAATAAATTACTTACTTTTTTTTTGTAAACCTAATTCCATTTTTGGGCCAGACAACTCTTGGCGTAGAACATAACAGTGGGACTTACAGAAGTTATGCTTCTATAATTGTTCGTTATCAAACTCTACCCTGAAGGTCATATGTAAAGATTTTTGCTGAACTAAATTTGCATTTTGAGCAGTTTTCAATAGTGACACACTTTCCATATGTCTTTGCCTAATAAAATAATACTATCATGAACGGCTTTTCAATAATAGATGTCTCTTTGTACATTTTCAGCATCATAGGTGTATATACCACCATCGTGCTTGTATTAGGTCGATTACTTCGCACGTTGTTCTCGGGAGTGTGCTTCAAAATTATGTTCGAGGACTTACCGAACGTCGATCGCGTTCTCCAATTATGTTACGACGTTTACTTGGTGCGTGAAACGCGAGAATTTCCATTGGAAGAAGATCTATTTGCGAAACTAATATTCCTATTTCGTTCGCCCGAAACGCTTATCAAATGGACGAGGCCTAAGGAAGAGATGGACGAGAGTGATGAAGACGATGATCCTACCGATAAATGAGATACTAACGTATAAGTTAATGAGATTAATGATGAAGTGGCGATTTACTGCCCTGTCAGAAGTACTACTTTTACAAATCAGGGAAACTACGTGGACCTGAGATTACTTAAGGGAACTTATTTTAAGGGAAATATTCATTTAAGAGTTGTGATGTGCTTGGAAAGTCATTTTACATATATTATAATTTTAAAATATACTCAAAGGTGCACTAGACGGAAACAATTTTTTACTTAGGTGTTATATAGTTTTAAGAAGAATCTGAGGTTTTAATGATTTGAAAGGACCGAAATTAAATTTAGCTATTTATTACAGAAACAGTGTTTAGCATCCCAAGAATGTTTAGATGTGCGAATGATTGCTTATTAGTGGACATACCTTTTACTCTCACGATTGATGGCTGCACTCAGATTTACATATTAATGCAAAAGCAGGTAACCTAAATAACAACTAAAAGACAACCGGTACAATCAAATCAAATCGATAAAAAAACAAATATACTGGTTGTGGATCAGAACTCCTTTTAATAAAAAATATTCAGTGTTGGGGAAGGAATTCATAATATATACTATTTAAACACAAATTGTTATTTTGTACCGGCATTGTATGCTTCTAACAGTTGGTATGTGATCGATGTTTGTAACTTTGTGCTTTCTTATTGTGATGTTTTCAAGATAGTGATTCGCAAGAGGCTAATAATTGTATAATTTGAAGGCTATGTAGATTCCACATTTTCTTATGTTCATTTTACTTAAAACTTCTTTTTTTTTTCAAATTAGGATTACTGGTTTATATACAATACACTTTTTTCGTTTTGCACAATATTAGAAAGAAAATCATAATGGCGGAATTGGTCCAGAATACTTGTACCCAACGAGGTACTATCATTGGATTAAATGGAGATTTATTCAGCGTTCGAGTTACATTAATTTGAACGAGTTAGAGCAAGATTTGTTTGACGAACTAGATCTCACCCTTATTGATTCAATACCAGTTACACGATCTTACCAAAGCATAAAGGTTAATTTTTGACAGTGGCATAAAATAGTGAATGTTTAGTAAATTTATTCTGCATCCGTCAATTGTAGCTTTATTTTTACATTGTACCAATATTCTTTTAATTTAAATAATATACTATATTTTGATTAATTAATTGTTTGTACAAAGTAGTATTTTATATCATTGTGATAAATATATGCACTTGAAATATGTTCTTTTTAATAATGTAATAATATAAATATGGAGACGCGAAATGAAAAATACGCTATGGTATAAAAGAAAAATTAATTAGGAATCTAATTATTAATATAAAATTACATTGATAAGAAACAAATTCCAATTTGATAGAAGTTTATCAGGAACATATTGAGTAAGACTTATTTAAAAAGGCTCTATACCAAGGAAAATAAGTTAAGGCATAAATACTGCGCATGCACACACCTGATGTTTTAAATATGCGATACGTTTGCCTTTACTAATAGTTGTGGTCAAAATTTCAAGAAAGTAACTCCATAAATTAGAAAGTTGACTGCGCATGTGCACATCTGATTTTTTCATTATGTGATATGCTTATATTTACTAGAAATATCTGTTAAATCGGTTAAAATATTAAAAAGTATCTCCATAAACAACAAAGTTACCTTTGCGCATGCGCAAATTAATCGTCTAAATTTTTCTTGGTTTAGCTGCCGGAATGCAAAACGAACAAACTAAACATTTTGAAAACTGCAAGAGTATTGTTGAGGCCTCAGACGTATGGAGAAAGTGTAGCGCCTTCCAACATGAGTTGGAAAATCGCTAAAAAACCAGGAAACGTACGTTCAGTACGTACATGTGTTGACGATTATTCTTAAATTACAGATGAACTAGTGAATTTCTCCAAAACTTCCTACATGAATTAACATCTGTATGACCTATTAGATAGACCTAAAAAATGTGAACTTCACTATGACTGATAAAGGTTTGTTCATAGTTTAAGCACTCAAAGAGATTGGTTTTATGGTGCTCTTCAAGAGCATGGATTTTAAATACCCAGATAATTTCCCTATGAACCAGCATACACAAAATCAGGGTGAGAGATTGTCTTTTAAATAAATTATGCATGAAGTTGGCAGAGTAGCATCATTGTGTATATAAGGTGTATATACAATGATGGCATCTACATACCACCCACTTAATTTTATGTATTGCTTGAATGTCTCCTGTTATTAATTAGGTACCTGAAGGTGACATGACTGGGGCACTGACCAACAAAGAAAGTGCTTTGAGACCAACCTGGATGTTATGGTAAATAGGGTTTTTCATTGGCTTGAGTCACAGTGTTTGATATTGCAGGATAGACAAGCATAGGGGTGCACATGATCAGAGCAGACTACGTGTACCTTTCCACATACATACAGAAAAATCAATCCAACACATTGTATCCAGCAACCTAAGTAGGCGTGGATAAAGTTGGAGGAATATTCACCCTCAAAAAATTGGCTCTGAACTACTATAATTCTTGGAAAATTTGATACAGCAATAGGTATATGCTGTGTCCAAGATAAAGATGTCTATCATAGGGATCTCTGAAACCATAAATGATACAACGATGATCACATTAGGGCAACACACAAAAAAAAACAAAAGTTTGAAACTTCCACCACTTATTATTGAGCTGGCGACGGTAAATAAAAATGCGGCTATATTAGGGACACTGCACTGTCATCGGTTGGCCGTTTTAACCAATGAGGGTGCAGCACGTTTTTATTTGCTGCCGGATGTGCAAACGGCGCGTCGCCACAGGGTGCAAAGATAGGATAGGAAACTCACCACGACATTCTAATCATATTTTTTATTGACTTTCCCAATTCGACTAGTAGACTATTATTGCAATTTTTAAAATAGACACTACCAAATTAACAAAACATAAATAAGGATTAATATTATATTGCAATGTATAAACTATAGTTAAAGTGTGCGGTCATGGGAATTAATTGCTGCTACCAACTGCCTATATCCATCAATATACGTCATAGATTCTCGGTACGTTTTAGGGAATATCTCTTTAACATTGCTTACTGATTCGTATGTGAAGTGAAAAGTGTTAGACGTAAAATTTTGCGCGGCTTTTGTGTCCCACGTGTTGGTATGGACGCTGATCTGATAAAACTTTCCCTTCGTGCAAACAAGATAGGCGTGCATGTGTATTAACGAATTGAGGGAAATTGGTTTATTGAAGTTGATATCCGATATTGTCTTAAATAGTGGTCGAGAATTGGTGAAAAGGTATCCCAATCCGAAGCTCACTTCCAACGCCGCGCGCATGATGAAACCACCGAAAACGTTATTGTGCAAATTTCGATGCTCGGGATGAACCACTATTAAATTTGACAACGTGTATTTTTCCATCCAGTCGCAGTTCGAAGGTAGTACTTGTTTTAAAAACACACCTTCATTGACATTTAAGGTGCGCATAAAGAGCTCGTGAAGTATTTCCTGTTCTTTTTCGTTCGGAATAACCTTCGTTAGTTGCTTGGCGAGAGTACGAATTCTTTCTTCTTTTCTGATTTTGCCGCCGTCGATTAATTTTTGTTCTTCCGGTGTTGTAGCTTTAACCGCGTTGATTATAGCCGCTTTCATGGTGGTGGATTCTCGGACTGCCATCATAAAAACAGCGCTCAACAGTAAATGACTTTGTTTGCCATCCAATTGCTCTAACCATACTACCACTTCTAAAGAAGAAGTCCCTACCCAAGTAATGTGGCCAAAAATTCGTATGTCCTTATCATGCTGGAAAAAATTTAGATGATAACCCTCGACAATCTTGATAAAGAGGGGTTGAACAGAACATCAAAGTGTTAAATAAATGGCGTGTACAGGAGACCAGTGACAATGACTTGGACTCATTTAATTGTCACAAAAAGGTTAATATATCGTTCCAAGTTCACTTCACCAGTACCACCAGTGTATCACACAATACACCACCTATTTAACACCACCAAAAGTATTCGACTTTAATTTTTTAAGTAACGGAAGGCTTTACAACGTTAAACGCTTTTGCTTTATCCAACTCTATGTGCCTGATGTATACCTTTGTAATGACAGAGGTTAAATTAATTTTATCCACAAGAACTGTAACTACTATGTATGGAGTGGGCTCGTTTTTTGGCATCTTTGGATTGAGTATATGCCTCAAACACACATAAACTAAAACATGTACGTTATTTCAAAATGACTAATGTAATTTGTTAACCGGCAAACATATCCATATCCTCAAGCAATCGCCCAATTCGGATGGTGCCCATAATTGCAGTGTATTTAATACGTATTTGCGGATCACTCGATAACGGTATGGTTGCGTACACAAAACTGTCATCTATTGTTCTTATTGGTAATTCTTTTTGATTTTTTGCCATGAACTGGGTTAATTTTTTTCGAGATTGAAATCCTGTATCGTGAGGATCGTAACTTTTGTTGTCGACACCCATTATCGTTTCCACTTCCGTCGCCACTAAAATCATCGAGTGAGTAAATTGGGAACTCTTGCGTGAATTATACCATGATCCATTGTACCAACATTAATTGCTTTAGTTCGATCATTTTTGTGTAGAATAGATCTAATTAATACTAATGCTGAAATCTTTTTTCTTATGCGCCCAAAAGAGACTTACCTAACAATTATTTGCATAGCGAAATTACAAGGTTTAGGTCTACGTATATAATTGTTAATAAAGAAGTAAAGACTCATGGTCGTAGGTTTTATCTAGTTGCCAAAATTGTCAATTTCGCTGACAGCTTAGGGCATGGCCTGAGCTTTTTATTAATTATTTTTTACTAGGGAAAACATTCAAGGTCATAGGTCCTTCCTGATTTCCTTCATTGCCTTCGTCCAGTCAGGTTTGAGATAGTCCACATGATTAGCATAAAAGAATCAAACCTGTAGTACCCATATTCGGTCCCCTTCTCTTTTCTTCGGCCAATTGGCATCACTTTTTTTTCTTTTGCACTATAGTACATTATGCAAAATACCTAGTAAATGATCCTTCCATTATTGTGTAGGTATTTGGCGCCTTCCGCCTGTGTACCTATGCAAAATTACCTCATTCCCATATCAGAATTTCTCGAAGTATAGCCAAATATCTTTTTACATGTAAGTACCTAACAATTTAAAAGGCAATTTTCATTGTACTTCCAGAACATCTTGCAATTTATTAGGTAAGTGAATACTGAATGATAACTGCAGTTTAGCACCAATTCAAACCTTATCCTGCCTACTCCAGAAAACTGCTCAATAAAATTTTTTGAAATTTAATTGCAAATATATACCTAGTTATACGGAAGTGAGAGAGGTGATTTTTATTATCTGCCATACCCTCTGAAAAGGACTGCAGGTATACCTCTAGTTAAGGACGAATGTCCACAAAGTTGCATCAAACATTTGATGATAAGTACCACTACATCATGCTTAGTATGACTGTAAAATCAAAGGGGACATATACATTCTGAGCTTAAAAGTGCTTCAGGAAAATGTCTTTAAATCAAAAAATTGGATATGAGCATGATGTCTGCACATTAAAATTACTAGGTCTACCAATGACAAATTTTGACACTTTATATAGTTATCATCACGATATTCACACTTGAAATTTTTATGCCACAAAAACTTCAAGTCCGCCTGGTCTTTCAAGATATCAAGTAAATAGGTATATTGCAAAACATTTCAGAACTTTAAAGAGTGCTTAATGCCGCTCTGCTCGGATGGACAGATGACGGACGGACAGAACGCAAACAAAGGTGTATTAGACAATTTGGTTTGCTAAAAATGCGCGTGGGGAACTAAAGAAAGACGTTGAGGTTTAAAAAAATCATGGATTAGGTATAGCTCCAAGTTTATTTTGAGGTGACTGTCCTCAAAACGCCTAGTGAATAGGGACAGTTGCTTTTATTTATCAATTTCAATTAGGATATTAGTGACTAAGGTATAGAGATCGCGCCGACGTTGACCTCTACCTGTTATCGCTTTTGACAACAGTTTGTCGTGCAGTAGTTGACGAAAGTTTACGGTGCGGTGCATTTAGCGTCAATCTAATGGTAAATGAAGCGAATGGTAATGGTTCTTCCTTTCGAAAGACTGAACTAGAAGGACAAGGGTGAGTCTTTATTTTTGTTTAATTAGGGTGCATGTATAAACTCACTATACACCTCAAAAATTACGGAAATGTGATATACGTCCCCTATTTAAATAATTTGTGTTTTTTTAAATCTGCGTTCCACCGTTGGAGCGTACAAAAGCGCAACAACCGAGGTGACGCACACCTTACTTTCTTTAGCAAAATCTTCACAACGTGCGTGTTTTTTTTACTACTATTAGTACTAAATAAAGCTAAATCTTGTTGCTTGAATACAATCTGAAATTGCACATTGTTTTAAGTAACATGGTTGGTTATGAAAACTTTTTTAAGCACCACCATGGGATTTGGCTTCGTGGTCCTGGCGGGTCACTGGTCTGTAGCGCTTCCTTTTACCCCTCAGGACGACTCAAAATTTGGCACAATAAGCTACCTATTCGAAGATGCCCAATTTATTCCAAACGAGGCAAAAACTACCGACTAATGAGATTTAAAAAATACGCTCAATACAAAATATGGGAGAGTGAGGACGAGTTAAGGCCCAAAAAAGACTTGCAAATCTTGAGTGGCTTTGGAAAATTTAAGTCTCGCAAAGTTGACTCATTTCATTGTTTCATAAGCCTTTAAAAACCACACACTTTAAACTTTCTGAGCTTAACAATGCTTCAGGAAAATCGCCCCTCAAATCAAAAATTAGTTATCGCGATATTCATATAGGTCCAAATTTTTATGCCACAAAACCTTGAACGCCGTTTGGCATACTTTCAAGATAATGAATATAAATAGGTATATATCGCAGAACTTTAAGGCCCATAAAGCCGAAGTGAATGGGAATCGTTCTTCATTTCGAGAAACTGAACATAGAGGGGTAGAGTGATATTTTTTTATTTTTGTTTAATTAGAATGCATGTATAAGCTCATTTCTTTTCCAAAATCTTCTCAATTGCATTTTACAGATAATAAGATGTTAGTCAGTTGATAGGTATAACAGGATCAAAAACTATTTTGCTTGAGCTACTATCCCTAAACAATTCCTGTTAAAATACAATTGAAAATTAGGTCTGAAGGTGGCTTTATTGCCTTGCGCTGGTCCCTAAGGTACGCCTTGGTTCTGTATCCCCATATCGACGGCTTCGAGCCATTTTGACAAGCATCGCACGGTAATTCATAAAAAAATTTCATAATTGCTTGGGATTGTTATGGTCACTTTGAGCAAACGTAACAAAATTACCTTGAGATAAGCACACGATAATCTCAGTCGAAGTAGAGGTAAATAATATGGGTACACCAGCCAAAACGAAGCAAAAAGAAATATACTTAGTAAACAATATCAAAACACCGAAAACAACAGAATTACTACTCAAACAAATATAGTACTTAATTAGTTACATTTAGATTGTATCAAAAACCAGTATAGGTATAATCAGACGTTAGGTATATGGAGTCGTCGATAAAATAAAAATATTACTTTTGAACTACAGGTTTCAACCTTTTCGAGCTCATAAAGCGCGCCTTTTTGCCTTATCTGAAACATGAAAAAAAAACAAGAGTGATAGTGAATAGCGCGGCGTATAAATATTGCGACAGCAAATGTCTAACGTTCGACACTAATTAAATCAGGTAGGTAACTCGAATCCTAAAACTAATCTCAAGGATACAAAGTAATCAAACTAACATGAATGAGTCTTCGGAATGATAAAAGTAACGTAGACGAAATTAAAGTATTGGAAGATATTCTTCGTAACGATAAAAATGTTGAGTCAAGTGTACATATCTGCCTCACAGCTGACTACTTGCACAAATAAATCCGCTAAGCGTATTCAATGGAGTAGCCACAACACATCAGAAACAAGAGAGAAAAACTCCAAAGAACTATGATAGGTAATAGCCACTAGCAAGTTTACCTACACATTTGGTATACTTCTTGTTCTTATACTAGTGCATATTTATCAATAACGAATTAATTAATTAAGCTAATTTTATTAAAAAATAATAAATTTCAACAATTACATACATTATTAAAATTATCAATAAAATGGCCTTACGAACAGTTTCCCGTTAAGGTGAGCTATATGAATATCACAAACATTCAGAGATTAGTTCAGTTGTATCTATTAAAAGTACCTACTTACATTAGTATTTGCAAAAATGAATTTTTCTATTGAGCCAGAGATAATTAACAAAAATTTAAATCGTGCCCGCATGACTTTTTCGTATAAAATGTGCAGGCGATTTTGCCACGTTAAATTACAAACTTATTTCGTACCATCAGTATTTTTTGCGTGAACGTAATCATTGACATTGTCGTTTGAAGTCATGACATTGTAAAAATGTCTTCTCCCATCAATATACATCATCGCATCTTGATAGGAACGTGGAAAAACCTCCGGAACCTGATCAGGTACTTCATAAGTGAAGTGAAACGTATTCGAAGTTGCAGTCATGCCCGAACCAGAGTCCCAACATTCTGCATATACCGTAACCTGAATATACTGCAACTGTGTAAAAACTACATAGGCATGCATACGAATTAACGAACTAACATCAACTGGTCGATTAAAACTAATATTGCTAATACTTTTAAGTGCAGGCCGGTATTTACTAAAAATATAGCCTAAGGCCCAACTTAACTCCATCGCTTGCCGCATAAGAAATCCACCAAACACCTTGTGGTGCAAATTTCGGTCTTCCGGGTGCGAAAAAATTATATTCGACAGAGTGCAGTCTTCCATCCATACGCATCCGGCGGGTAATTTACGGCTTTTTAAGCTGACTTCATCTACACTCCGTACGAAGAGGCCATGTATAATACTTTGTTCCTCGGCGTCTGGAATGACCTTGGTCAAGTGCTGGCTCTGTTCCAATTTCCTCTGTTTCTTTCGCGTTTCGCCACCGGCAAGAATCTCTCGCTCTTCGTCTGTGGTAGCGATTAATGGATTGATTACGGCGGCCTTCTGTGCCATGGGATCGCGGGCGGCTATTAGAAAAAGTGCCCTCGTTAACTTCCGCCAAACTCCGTGCGATTTCTGCTCTAACCAAACCACTACTTCCATTGATGATGTTCCCACCCAACTCACATGACCGGACAAACGAATATCTTCATTGGGCTAAAACATTTCAAACATTAATAGGTACTTAACGTTTGTGTAAGAGATAGCATCACTTATTGTTAGTTAGCAAGGCTGAGTATTTTTTATTAATGATCTCTATGCTTTTTTTTGGGGCTGGCTTTTCTTTTCTTAATATGTCATGCAGAAACCTATTCCTTCGCGTACGTTCAGGAAAGAATATTTCTACTGCAGAGGGTACTGCCGTGTCGTAAGGACTAAACAGCTGCAGTCGTTCAGCACCCCTGATTCATCGGGGGAAAAAAAAAAAAATTTGAGCATACATTCCTGATTCACAATAACTTGGCACCAGTAACTTTTTTGTGCACCTATCTTGTTTATACGGGGCGATAAGATTCTAGAATCTAGATTAAACGGCAACCGGTAAAAAGTTTAAAGACGATTAATTGTGCTTTTGTTAGCTACCCTAAGTATAAAAAGGAAATTTGCAATTGGTCAACTATTCCAGTGAAGTAAACAAAATTTAAACTACATGGATCTACGCGTGTAACACAACGGACACCGCGCATCCTGACAGCACAAGGCATGCTACATTTCATAAGTTGTCTGAATATTAAATCACGAGTGTCTCCATTTTTTGTACCTATACCAACCATATTCACATTGTATGTTGTTGTCCAGTAGGTAAATGGATTGCTTTTTTTAAATGTCTTAAACATTACATTTGTAAAACAAAAGGTGCATCGAGTGCCGGGTAAACCTGAAGAGATGCTGGAAGTTTCAATGTGCTCGGATAGATCGTAATGTCACATATAATATTATTTGACAAGTATCTCGCGAAATAAAAGAGATATTGAGGTGACCTTATCTCTAACGGACTGTGTATCAAAGATAGAGCAAATATGATTAAATACCTAAATAGTTCACTATCAGTATAGATTATTAAGAAATAACCAATAGAAACAAAGCTTTATTGTGTATGGGTAACCAATACATAGTCCATTATGAAAGTAATGAGCATGTTTTTATTGTGACGCGACTATATCCTTTGCAGCGTGCGGCTTGGAAAGAATGCAACGGAGACATTCCAGATGCTTCAAGAAGCATTCAAGGACGACTGCATTTCAAGGTCACAGTCCGGGATGTGGCACAAGGCGTTCAAGGAGGGTAGGAGCGAGGTCGCCAATGAACCCCGTTCTGGAAGTGCAACAACGGCCAGAACCTACGAAAACGTTAATCGTGTGCGCGAAGTTTTGCGATCCTACCGTCGCGTCGATTAAGCATCCAGCACATCGTTGACACCCTAAACATGTTCACATTTGCGGTACATGACATCAAAGACATGGTCAAGCTCCACCATGACAATCCTGGCCCTTAGCAGCATCCCGGTGGTTCCCCAACCCCCTTCCAGTCCCAACTTGACTCCGAGAGACTATTTTTTGTTTCCTTGACTGAAGAAAGAGCTGAAAGGAACGCACTAGGAGTCCGTGGAAAAGATCCAAAAGAATGTTACAAGGTTCCTAAAAGAGGAGGACTTTCAGGGTGCAATCCAAGCGTGGAAAACACGTCTACGCAAGTGTATTGATGCAGGGGGAGAGTATTTCCAGGAATTTTAAGCATTTGTACCGGTACGATTAATGAAACTATTTTTCCCCAAAAATGCTCATTACTTTCATAATGGACCCTGTAATAGTATTTTATTTGTTACTCAGTTGTAAACGTTGATTAACAAGACAAAACGCAAACTGATAAACGTCATCTTTAAACGCTACTGACTTGTAAAACTGACAGCTGACCTGTAAAAATTTTACAAGTTAGTAATCTAGTAATTTCATTGGCCAGATTTAATGCGAAGTCTCTGTTACATGGATAATATGATATTTTAGACATTTCTTCGAGATCAATTTAAGAACTAATTATTTACGTTTACAAATGAGTAACAAATAAAATATTGTACATTATACGCCAGGTAATAGTTTTTACTGGCTCTAGGAGATGACAGGCTCGCCTGACGGCTCGCCAGTCAACTTCTCCTATCGCCAGTAAAAACTCACTTACTTACCTGGCTAATAATGTAAAATACTATTACATTATTAGCCAAGTAAATGAGTTTTTACTGGCGATAGGAGAAGTTGACTATCGAACCGTTAGGAGAGCTTGTCATCTCCTAGAGCATCATGAATAATCAAAGGTCTTACTTAAATAACTCAGTAGACCAGCATAAAAGCGAGAAGTCGACAATCCACACTTAACTTCAATTAGGTACCTATGCAGTTTGCTTGGTATAATAAACTCATGCCTGTAGTAAAACCTTAGTCAATAACTACCTATTGACAATCACAATACCTACCTACTGTTTGACAACTGTTCAAAGTATTACAGGCAGGGGAAATAAGCAACCCAATATACTAAATCACTAAAAATCGAACACAAAGGTGCTACAGTAAAGTGTAACATATTATATTATTTTGAACCTACTTGAATTTATTTAGTCATACATGGTTTTAACACATATCAATTGTAAAATTAAGTGTATATTTACTATTTGCCCTTTTGCCTGCCATCAACCCGTCATTTTATTGCATATTATCGCGTTTTTCATCTTAAGTGCCTAGTGCGAGTGAACTTGGTAAAACATCTGAAAATATAGCGTGAACAATTAAAGTTTTTTGTCCGGAATATGTTTAACAGGGATCACTTTTTGTTTACACAAACGATTAGGTATACTTCTTGTGAAGCAAGACAGGCTTAACTGGTATAATGCTACCAAAACAGCAATTATTGGAATTGAAACCCTGACTTTTTTTCACAAATATAATGATTCACCCCATTTAGATATCCATCACCATTTCTCATCAATCTTTCCATCACATGGATGGATCACAAATGATCAAATGCAGATTTTGAACAAATATGATGTCTAATAGGCAAAAAATCCAAATTTTCAAATTTAATGAAAAGAAACTCAATGTCAATACCGAAATAAATTATTACCTACTTTTATACACATTTGTTGTTATTTTTAATAATTGCTTCAAATTCTAGGCAAAACTTCTATATGTGACTGTGATTTTTGGATGTGGTGTGGCTGTTTATTTTTTCTTTTCATATTCCTTTTTATCTTTAAATACCTAACGCTACGCAAATGTAGCAGTAGTGTTTCCACTATTCAGTTAAATAGCCAAGCAACATTAATACAAGCAGTAGCACGTTCAAAAATTTAAAAGTGTAACAATGTAGATCTGTGTGTACCACAAATTTGCACTACCTATGTTAATAGCAATGTATAGACGTAACATAAACAAGCTCTAGCACTCAGACAAGTATATATGATGGAGTTCTATTCTGTCGGTATGTAATTCTTTAGGACTCTCATAAAGTTTATTGTTTGAATAAAAATCCTACATCGATCGTATGTACACACTTTGCCACTTGTGAAAATAACAATGCAAGCATACTAACATTAATTACTTACTTGACACTGGTTGATGAAAGAGAAAAAAAGAAGAAAAATGTTAATAATTAGATAATAATCATAGAGAACAGATGTAATCACCTACCTTCGGCAAATAATCGGTAAAATCAATTTTATCAACTAGTGCAGTTACAAGAGAGTACGGTGAATGCTTTTCTTTGGGTTGCTTAGGATTCAATATATGCTTTTGGGCAACGTACACTAAAAATGCAACACTGCTGTATTATCACGCACAGCTTAAATATATCTTACCAGCAAAAATGTCCATGTCTTCCAAAAGGCGGCCGACTCTCACATGCCCTAGGAACGAAACATACTTATCCTGTAATTCTAAATCACTCGAAAGCGGTATTAGAGCGGACACAAAACTATCACTCATCGTTCTGTCCGGTAGCTCCTTTTGCTTTGTGGGTAAATACTGCAGCAGGTGGGTACGACTTATTGTTTGGTTAAGAGGTTTATATCCACATTCTACACCCATCCAAGCGGCTAATTCTTCTTTTACTATTCAATAAGTGGACGCTAGTTAATTTTGTAGAGGTTCGTCGTACTTACAGTGCTGAATCGTGCCAGCGGTTGCGAGCTGAGCGTTGGGGTCGTGCCGCGAGCCAGTGTAGTAAAATTTCCATTGCCGACTAAATAGTGACCAATGACATTTGAATTGTCGCAGTTCAACTTACCTCTTAAAACAGTTATTGAGAGTGTACTGTCTACAAACGTCTCTGGCATAACAGAGCCTTCGAAGCACATTAAGAGACATTTTAATATTTCTTGTAATAAACTTTTATTAATTAGTTTCAAGCATAGGTAATTCGTTTCATTTACAAACAAAAATGTACAAGTTCATTTAGCATAAGTATACTAATGCGTGCTTATCATAAATGCATGTATAGGTGGGATACAAGAAACTGTGGTGGGGCACATTACATCCGATTACATCATATCATTACATTACAGTGACTGACAGAATTAATGACACTGGAAACATTAACATAGTCAGTGGTTGCAAATACATAAGGCTACAGCCACAGGGGGAGCCTCTGTGATCAGTACCTTTATGAAGGCATAAGGTTAATTTACTCCACGGATTAATGAAGTTTTTACATATTTCTCAAACCACCAAATCATATTTTCCGTGCTCACAAATCAGTCACAATTTTTTTTTAATTTTAATATTCAATGGGCCATTGATATATGAATAAAAATTCAAAGTAAATACTTGTAAGAGTGCTCCTTCACACTGGGCGACTTGGCAGCGCTGCTGAGCAGCGGAACGGGACGCAGTGCAGGGCTGCTGAGCAGTCCAGTGTGAAGGGGCACTTACGAGTATTTACTTTGAATTTTGCAAGTAAGCACCTTTTATTGATATGGGCCATTGTCTTAGTTGCACTCCATATGCTGATTGATTTACACTATGTGGAAGCACTGGAACTGCCGTACTCGTTGAAGTTACAATAAATAAAACGAAAAGTCGTCGAGAAAAGCATGACGATTTGGTTTGAGGGCAACTCAAAGAGAACTTGAGATGGCGATGTCAAAGAATATTGAAGAGAATTTGAGGTGCAGTTTGTGGTGACAAACCGCTATTGTTTGGTACACTTTACATCCGAAACGCATTGTGTAGGTATACAACAATCGTGATGCACATAGTATTTATAGTTATTGTATTCACATAGACAGTTCCTTAACTCTTCACTGTATATGTTACTTCCTGATCTCGTGCGGACTGAAGCTTTTGTATCTTAGCAATACGAGAATAAGGGGGGCTGTCCTAATTAAAATTTTGAAACCGGTATTAGTTTGACTTTGCCCAGTAACATAGTCAGGCCACTGCTAGCGTAGCGTTTACAGATAATTGTAACAGTGTAGGTTTTGTTTTAATCCAGAACAACATTGCTAATCATAGTCTACAACATAAGTGACGCCTCTTTTGTCTAGTACCAAGTCATTTTGTTCTTGTGCTCTAGGATCATTTTTCCAACAGCTTATGAGAAACGCAACACACGAAGTGGTTACTCTGGATGCTAATCCTCTACACTTTCTTTCAAGACCTTTTGGATTGGTGTCAATACTAAATTTACACGAATGCATTGTTTATAATTATATTTGTTAACACTATAAAACACATTTTATCTTTACAATGATTTTTCAAGCTAAAGCTATGTGTCACTGTTCAACAGGCACCGATTTGAATCAGTTTGATTGGATATCTAACCACTAGTTCCGAAATGTGCACCTAAACCTATTTTATACTTACGAGTAAATTGTAAAAATATTACATAATCAGTCATTTGGTTACAGTTAAGTACATCTGATGACTTATTTAAGATAAAAAAAAGACATATCACATCTAATGGAGAAAAAAACGCGCTGCCTGTCTTAAAAATAGGAAAGCAACCGAGAGTAATAATTATCACTATTACAATTATTAATCTACCTAACTCTACGTAGTTAAAAATTGTAGAACGTAGTTGTAAGTAGGTAATTAAATACGTTAACACATATAAATATATCCTAAGCTACCCCAATTGACTGGCTGACGTAATGATTGACAAACGTTTTATTACGACTTGACTATAAAGATGTGCCACATTCGCACGGCGAATATTAATGTGTATAAAGCATTACCTCTCTGAATTTTGGAAGTACAATCAAATACAATAATTACACTATACTGAAAATGTGTTAAGCATTAAAATAATGAGCAAAATTCTTCTATAGGGGAAACTTTATGCGCTTGAAAATTGAATTCGACTTTCAAATACATTAAAGTGCACCCATCGTAAACGAAACATTGCACACACATGTGGCAAATATCGTAATCGAAGGAACTAAGAGGATCATGTAGCTAACTTAACATAAACGAAATAGGAAGATTATTAAGCTGCATTTCGAATAGTATTCCCTAATTTTAAGTTGTGTGCCTCTTACAAACATTTTTTGAGACAATGACGATTATTGCCTTACATAATATCGCTTATTATGCAAAATTTTATACTTCGAGGGGGGGGGGGGGAATTGTTTTACCAAACTATGTACAAATTTAAAATATATAATATAAACATATCAACCGCTATATAAATTCTATCGCAAAAACTTGTACTTTACCGTTTCCTAGCAACAGCCTTAACATATCTAATTAACACAGCTGGCAATGTAAAGTTGAAACCGTTGTTTAGTAGATGTCATTGGGACTTCATACTAACCAGTTTTCTACTTCTAGCACGCACCTCTTGCCGCGTATTTGTGTATTCGAACCAAAGCACGTTCGGTATGAGTGTCGTGTCGCGCAACAACAGAAATTCCGAAATTTTCCTGAAAGAATAATTACAGAAAAAAGGTACCGTCGTAACGGACGCTCACCAGGTGACGATTTGTGGAAACAATGGCGTAAATACGAAATATGTTAGCGCAAACCAGAACGTTGCGAATACTACGCCCACCAAAGCGCCGCAGAGCACTTGACTTATGGAATGATACTCTAAATAAATTCTACTGAAGCTGACTAGTAGCGCTACTAATACGGATGACGAGATAATTAGTAACTTTGATACATTCTCGATAATCGTGTTGTTGTTCATATGGTGAAGCCTGTAATGACGAAAATGAACACTTTGGTCTAATTGTAACTGTAAGTTATGAAGGCATAAAGGGGCTGCACAGATTTTTTTTGTAGCCAGATTCTAGTGTTCCAATTTGGAGTTTACATTACAAGTGCCCATTGTCTTAATTTTTAGTTTACCATGAATTGACATATGTGAATGTAGGTAAGCATTTTCAGAAAACCAAAACTCTTCTTTTTTTTAGTTTTATAAATGTGAAAAACATTAATACAAGTGACAATATAAAATGGCGAGCAATAAATTAAAGAAAAATCAAATTAATAAACGAATTAAAAAAAACATAACCGATCCATTAATACTAAAACTAAAAATATTAATAGAAATTGCTACTCCCTAATCATTGCATAAAAATTCACTATAAAACATTTTTGTTATATGGACATTTGGGTTTAAGCCTAATTTTCGTTGAATGCATTATGTGCAGTCCTAATTAATTATAATTTAAAAGAATGGCATGTAGAATTTGATGCGCTATTTAATTATCTACTTATGTTTCATAATTTAATCCCCAAATGTCTACATTGAATTGTGAATTTATTTATTATCCTTCTGATGGTTTTTTAATTTTAAATTGATGTTAAAAGACTAGTAAATAGTAATAATGATAAAAATAATATCGATAGTTATCGAGTTATGAATATTATGGCCTTTGTGGTACAGTTGAGTTGAAGCTTGACTGTGGTCCCTGGTTTGGACATAGATATTTGTTGGGTTGGTAAAGGAGCCCTTGGCTGAATCCACGTGCACTCAAAAATAAATAAATATATCCAAAAAAAATTCCACTGCTCTTCCACTTAACCCATCTAACTAAATTGTATACCAAAATGAAAATATATAAATAAAAAATTAATTAACAATATACATGTGGTCTATTAAAAATGACCAAAGTATCTCAAAAGCTCTAAATAGACAAATCACTTCATGGAACGTATTTAAAAGGCTCTGGAACGTGATGAAAAATCTGGAAAGCGTTGTAAAGATCTGGAAAGACTACTTTTCAGGACGCTCTAGCACCATCTCAATGATAGCTTTTTAGCCTTCCATCAGGATTGTAGTTCCCTTCATTCCCACAGCTTAAGAACATTAACAACAAATTGCAAGGGTTTAGAAAAGTTATAGATCACGGAAGGTAATCTTTAAAACAAAAATACAGAGCTTATAAACTCCAAATTGAGACTTCAGTCTTTGAATTCGAAAGTCAAAGTTCGATGTCAGAGCATTAACTTTGATGTCTGACACAAGCAACTGTGGTCCTTCTATGTCTTCATAGCGAGTTACCTAATGAAGACAAAGTATATGATGTACGTTGCAAAAAACCAAACGAACTGAGCATGCGAAGATGGCATTCCATATTCGACCATATCATCCGGTCGCAACTTCGGTCTAGCCTCACATATCGAGTGCTTTAATAAATAATTGAAAGCCTCCGAGCACAAAGTTCCTACGAAGAACGTGATCTACAACTCAACCGATTACCCTTCCATCCCACTTCGACTGAATATACGTACTGTATGTAAATCTCTTCGAAATAGTATTAATGTTAAAAATCCAGACCCGATTCCAAAGGGGGTTAGACTAATTATAGCTAATAATTTTCCTAGGATATCATCTGGAAAATTTCGGAAAATGTAACACTTAAGTATTACAGGCATCGGAATATTACCTTTTGGATATTCGACTAATGTTAGTGATAAAGGAACCCATTTAGTTTTGTCATTTTCTTTTAAAATTTTTGAAAAATAATTTTCGTCCCCATCTGATAACGCCATTTTGCATATTTTCACAACTCGTATTTTGCTTTTACGATAAGGGACCACAGAATACAGTGCCACAGAAGCAGATCATATACACAGAGTCTGTGATCATATACTACTGTAGCGCTTAAACGACTCTTTTATGAACTACTTATAGGCATTATGGCCGTGGTGGGTATTTTCAATAAATCTATTACATGTAAAGAGTAGCATTCTATGAAAATCGGTTGAAATGCTTCATATTTCGCGCTTCTTTCATCTTTTTCAAGATAAGTTCTAAACTATGCGCTTTGTTAAAAAAAACATGTCCTATACGCGTTCTTAAAGACGTAGACTAAAATTGCTCCAATTTGAGACTAGAACCAATTCTGTGGGTTCAATACTTACCGAGATACAACGCTCCAAACATTGACAATTTGGCCCATTAATTAATAATTTAAGTTTCTTGTTATGGCAAAAAATCGAAAAATGGAGAATGCACTGGCGTTCGCTTATTTGAAGTGCGCGTAACTAAAAATGCATCTGAATGGGTGTTTTGCATGTAATAATGCCTCATGAAAAATGTAATGCCAACGTGCGCAATTTCATGTAAATGCACCAATGAGAAACTACTTGCAATCGGTGTATGTTTGGTGAATGCGCCTATCGCGTGAAAGTTGAACGTAACCCGGTACTGGTTCGGTCAAAAAAATTAAACTTGACAGTTTTCTTTTTGAAAGTGACACCAGCATCAAAATGGTAAGGATTTTAATTTTATTTTTCAATTCTTTTTCATCCGAAAATACCAAAGTCATCGACTATGTTTTAATATTTGCCAACGTTTAGACTTTCTGTCTGTGACTTTTTATAGACTATTTACCGAAATAAATTCTTCTAACATTTTTCTAACCTAAAAAAAAATGTACAAAACTACAGCATATTTCTTTACAGTCGCTCGTAATACCAGAGAAGTTCCAGCATATTCTTCGTATCATGAGTACGAATATCGACGGTAAAAGGAAGGTTATGTTTTCATTAACCGCCATCAAGGGAGTGGGTCGAAGGTACGCAAATATCGTACTAAAGAAGGCAGATGTAGACTTAGACAAACGTGCTGGGGAATGTACTGAGGAGGAGGTAGAGAAAATTGTTACAATTATGTCCAATCCTCGTCAATATAAAATTCCCGACTGGTTCCTTAATAGACAAAAGGACATTGTCGATGGAAAATACAATCAGGTATGTTGAGAACATGATTAATTGTGTGAAGAACTTCTTCAATGCGTTCAATCAGTTCTTTGTCTTGTTCTTTCTCAGTGGCACAGTAAAACGACATCTCATTTCTGTAATGTACATGTTGGTAGCCTGTGCAATATTATAACATTATCATCATCAATGGAAACTTTAAAACAGAAATTTTACTATGTGAATCAGTTAGAAATCCGTGAAGCATTAAAATTTATGTGCTGTTTCCATTTTTGATAATGTTACACATACATTTGAAACTTTCTGTGTGTGGCTAACTAATTGTATTTCAGTTGATGTCTTCATACCTTGATTCGAAATTGCGTGAAGATTTGGAAAGAATGAAGAAAATCCGTGCGCATAGAGGTATGCGTCATTACTGGGGTTTACGTGTCCGTGGTCAACACACGAAGACCACTGGACGTCGTGGACGTACTGTTGGTGTATCTAAGAAGAAGTAAACCTTTCATTCTGTATTTTTACATTATTTAATAAACTGTTAAAGTCAGGCAGGATTTGTTTCTTAATATGCATGAGGTTTAATTTTAGTTCTTTTTTTTAAACTACATGTTTTGACATTTTATTGTGCATAGATGCATGCATATTTTAACGTTTTTAACTGCATACAAATCCGAAGCCTAATTATCACTGTAATTTTTACTATCTTGTCAAAGGATCATTGAATAAAAATTCTATCGACCAGTGGTTCCCATAGTTGATTGGGCTTCGATTCATGCAACAAAAAATTTAAATTTTGGTCCCGTAATTTAAGTTTATTAACATTTTTGGGAATTATAAATAGCTGAATGAAGTATCAAACATATTACTCTCCTAGTAGGTCAATTCAATATTTGCTCCCTACCCATAGTTTGGGAATCCAACTTTTCTCCTCGCCTGTAATCGTCACTTATGACAACTTTCTGACGTAATATACTATTAGAAATCTTGCATCCTCTTTCAATGTAATGTGCCTAATTATTGTATTGAGGATTTTAGCAACAGGGCAGGTTTAAATGGTATAATTTAGACCATCTCATTGATTTAATTAGGTATTCTAATACTTACAGAATATGAAACAAATAACAATAAGAGTTATAAATATTATCTAAACTTATCTATAAATAATGGGCTTAATAAACAGTTTTATATTTCTTTAATTCCACCATAATCAGATGTATATTTGTTAATTGTGTTCTTGTGTTTGGCGTGAGTAACTTATGAAACCTATGATAGTATTGCACCAGCTGTGTTAACGCCAGCTGTAGTAGGCTAGATCCGGTAACGAGATTGGGGAATGATATGACAACCTCACGGTTTAACTCTTCCAGAGATTTTTTCCAAGTACTAGAGAAATTTTGAACTAAACTCAACGATTTGGCATCGTACTTCTTTAACTGCTGTTGTTGCCCTTTTTCGACCAGGTGCTCGCATTCCTTGACAAACTGCATCATTTCACCAAAGTGAGGACTGAGTATCTCTTCTACATATTCGCCACTTTTCACCGCTAATCTACTGCGAAAACTTTCCGCTTCTTTTGAGTTATCCCTCGTTCTCTCCATTATGATATTTAAAACCATATCGTAATTATTAATGAGGTAGATCAATTGCTCTTTGCGCTGAGGAAAAATGGCAGCCATCCGCAGTATAAACAATTCGACCTCCTCTTGCAATTCTGCCAGGAGTTTATTAACTAGTTCGTTCGGGAAATTCTCGCTTATACCGACTAAGGCCGCACTAAATTCTGCATAACGACGTGTTATCTGCAAAAGTGACCATCAAACTACAACCAATCGGATGATTTACTTACATAGTGAGGTCCCATTTCTCTGTTAAACTTTGTGGGGTCACAGTCTCTAATGCTGTTGATATTCAATCGAAATACCTGCTCGAATCGTGGCAGTATAATGGCCTGCAAATTTTCCCAATATTTATCTAGGGCAGGGACGCATCTTTTGTGACACATTAATTGATAACGAAGGATTAAATGGAAGCAAAGGAACAATGCTATCATATCGTAACATTCGGCGACGAAGGTTTCCAAATTTTTCTAAAACAGGTCTTATTTACTTTGTATCAACATAAAAAATGAGGAGGTCTCACGGAAGTAGTGTACCACATTTTTGAACAATTATATGAACTGTTCAGTAAAAGTTGAGTATTAAAAGGCGGTTTCTTTTTCAGATGCTGATATAAGCCCTGGAATGAATATTATAGTAACAACAAACTTGATTCCACCCTGTAACATCAACGGGTTTATGATCGGCAAATGGCGTTTCTTTGTAAACTAATTTCAAACTTACAATTTAGTCAGCAATTAATAACAGTGGTTTAGCATTAAAACCATAATTTCCGAAAGAGAAAAATGGTGTACACAGTTTCAAGACATGAGACACTCCTTCATAAAAAAAAGTACTAACAGTTAATAAGCCAATAGTCTTCCCCATAATATAGTTAAACAGATCCAGCGCTTGAGGTCCTCGTACCATAAAAAACTCGCTAACAAACAGATACTCTCGGCAGGCATTGTCAACCATCGCATACTGTTCACTCCGAAACAACGCTTCGAATGGGTACTACAATTCATTATGTTACCAAAATAAGTTAATTTCAACGTACGGATTATTACACGATTCTTCATTTGAGCGTGAGGTACGATTATAGGTTCTTCCAATTGCTGTGCCAACACGCTGCCTCTGTTTCCTATAGAAAACACTGTGGTTTTATGTTTAAGAGAAGTTTTATGAAAAAGCCCTCTGGAGGCGGTGTCCTCAATACCCATCAAGTCATCTTTTGTCGCACACTCCTCGTACTGTAGCTTCATAATTCTCCCACAATAAGACTTGAAGTACGAAAAATACACTTTGCTCATGGTATCGACGTACTCATTGCAAATCTCCTGTGCAACATTACGTTCGTTCGACAACACGAACTCGTAAAAAAACTTGTGCTTCAAGAGCACATTCTGCGGCACTTGGTAGTTGGTCATGGGTTTACGAAACTTGTACACCTGCTCCAATAGATAGCTACGAATTTTCGACATGGCCTTTATTTTCAATTTCTCCAAAATGTCTTTAACGTCCAAACATGACTTTGACTCCTTAAAACTCTGCTCTTTGACAAAGCTCAATTTGTGATTCAAAATTTGAAGATGAGTCAAAAAGTCCTTGTCTGTAATATTACAATCTAATACACCGGTTATTAACGATTCAGGCACAACCATGTCGTCAATGAATTGACTGAGTTGTCCCCGTACGGCTTGTCGGTTTGCCAACTCCTGACTCATTGAGACCGATTTACGCTGTAAAGACAAAATTTCGCTACTAATGCTTCCCAAGTCATTTTGAAAATCGAGCAACATAAATTCCATCCGTTCTAAAATTTGATCGCAAGCTGAAATTTGATTATGGAGACTCGCAATATTTTGACTTTCTTTAATGTAGTCTTGTATCGACTTATTCTCAACCTCTTTCAATTCCTTTTCGATTTGTTTTGAGTACTGTCGTAGGTCAGTTCCTGTCTTCAATATATCCTGTACGACTTCGTCTTCCAAATTTTGTTGAATTTGCGTCTTAGGTTCATCGTGTGAGGCATTTTGAGTTAAAGCACTCATAATAGTTTTAATAAACAAGTTTTAAGAAAAGAGTGATAGTGAGGTTATGTTACAGCGACATGCAATGTTGTGAAAGCTAAGTATTGAAGATATGATATTCTTCAATTTAATTGAAACGATCTCCTCTCTTGCAAAAGCCGGGTAAATATTTGAAATATGTACTTAAAATAGTGCTATTTTTTATTCTGTATTTTATAATATACGCCATACAGTAGAAATTTTGACACTTGCACTACCCTGTAAAGCCGGGTAAATATTTGAAATATGTACTTAAAATAGTGCTATTTTTTATTCTGTATTTTATAATATACGCCATACAGTAGAAATTCTGACACTTGCACTACCCTGTATATTAAAGCACCGGATGCAGCTATAGGGCCACCGCCAATAACCACAGACGTTTTCTCGTACAGAGTGGTGCATACGTCAATTTCTCTATGAGGTTTTGTTTTATTTTAGCAATCATGATCATAACATTGATTATATGTGTGTATAATCAATGATCATAAGATCACACTTCGAAGGAACGTGATTTGACAATCCAAACCCGTTTGGATCACCGCCTAGGGTATCCGTTTACATGGGGAAACTGACATATGCGCCACTCTATATGTTCTGACTGTCGTAACGTACTCTGGCTACATACAACAATTTTGAACATCTTTCCAGTGGTTTCAAGGTATTCCAGTTTGTTTGGTAGATTATACTTTAATAGTTTATTTTCCAGACAGAGGTACTGAACAATTGAAGAAAGGCCATAATATTCGAAGATACCTCTGAAGTATTCTAGCGTCTTTTCAAAACTATAACTGTTCAGACCTTTCAAGTGCTTTCAAAGCTTGCATATCCTAAGGAATTGCTTAGGGAGCGCTTTTAATTTCACTTAAGAACTTGAGGGACTCTTGAATTTTCACCAATATGCTGGGTTGAAAAAACACCGTGAAAACCGATTGAATGCTTCAAGTATTTTCCAAAGTATCTTAAGAAGTGTGTTCGCGAGACTCTTTAGAGATACCCTTGCAATGGCTTGTTCCAGTAAGGTCTATATAGTATTGTAAAGGGTTTACAACGTTTGCAAAAACCCTAGCGGGTTCTAGAAAAGGTTTAGAATTATTCTGCTGAAATAGACAGTTAGACATTTATTTCAAACCACGCGGCGTGGTGGATACAATTAATAATATTTACTAATTCAAATGGTTCAATATACAAGTGACAAGTTAATGATATTTTTAATATATGACATTACTATTTATTATATTGTGTAGTTGTGCCAACAGAACCACACAAAACTAGCACAATTCATTTGCAAATGTTGGTGTCAATCGAAAACATGAGTTCTTAGTGTTAAGCTGTAACCCCAATTTCGTATCTGGGTTGACGCATAAAACGCTAAATGGCGCAAAACGAGCACAACTCATGATGCAAAATTGAAATTGATTGGAATTGTGTGCACACAGGCGTTACTAAGTGCTAACCCAAAATCAAAAAAATCGATATCTCCTGTATCCGTGACGCACAAAACGTGGGACAGTGTGCATAGAATATTGTGTTAAGGAATTTTGCATTTTTGGGTTTGGGTGAATAAACTTGTGAATCCCCTTGTACATATTTTTGCTGCACTCTAACCACAGAGAACAGACTGTGTGTAAGTGATATGCTCTGAGCTCTGCCATAGACACAGATAAAATAATCAATCACAACAGTGTGGGGGTAGTCTACTCACTGCAAAAATCAATTTATGTTTACTTGAATAAATTACTTTTCGTGTTATGTGACTTGTCTACCAAATTATGGATGAAGATGTGCAGGAAATCAAGGATTGAAATAATTGCGTATATTTCAATTACCACCACCAGCTAAAGCCCACCCACCCACTGTATGCCACCACTTGTTTTATGAGTCATTTTTAATAATCAATAAATTAATGGCTAAATTCAGTTCGTAATGCTATTACTTTAAAATCAGTTCGTTAAATCTATGATAGAATAGAAGAAATTGCATTTACAATGGATTTCAATGTAAAAAAAATCGTAAAAGATGCAGGTGCTGCCATAAGTAGGGTTGTACAGGTAGTCATCGGTAGAAAACCCCATTATAAATGATTATACTATTCACTTGCAGTACACGGAAGAGAAACTAGGCACCTCCGAGAAGACAGAGTTGGACGCTCACTTTGAAAATTTATGGAACCGCGCCGATATGACAAAAGTATGTACAGAAAAAATCCTTCGTAACACCGAAGCAATTCTCGTACCAAATCCCGGCAATCGAATCGAGGATTATATATTTGACAAGATTGAAAAGAAGAGGCCATCCCGGCTAAGCAACTTGGAGTACTTGGGGCTGGATATGATCGAAGCCGGTAATGAATTCGGACCGGGTACGGCGTACGGAAGCGCCCTCATTAAAGTCGGACAATGCGAACAGAAGTTGGGTCAAACAGAGCGAGATTTCATTGGTTCTGCTGGTCTCTGTTACACTCAACCATTGCAAAAGTTTCTGGAGGGCGAAATGAAGACGATAATTAAAGAGAAAAACCTACTGGAAGTTAAGAGGTGATGTTTTGAAGGTTTCATCGGATGATTTAATTTTAATTTTGCATGCAGGTTGGATTTGGACGCCTGCAAGAATAGAGTTAGGAAAGCGAGGAGTTTGTTGGGAACACAAACGGTAGGCATTACTAGTAATTTGTTGTTTCGTGTAATTTTAATTTTAATTTTGTGTACGCTATCATTTAGAAGGATGGAATTCCACCTGAAGTAATGCTCGAGCAGGTACATCTAGTTAGATGTTCAGTAGCGATAGAGGGTTTTTCTGGTCTAGATATTTTTGTTATTCTATAAGGGAAAAATTGTGGTAATGGTGGAGCTATAGGTACAGAAGTTTGTTTGGTGTGGTGGTTACACTCATGTGATTTGTTTGGTTTAGAAAGCGTTCAGCATGGTTTGTTTACACTACACAATAAAGATCAGGAGGGGGGAGCACTAACTTTCCCATGGATAGTTAGCATTAAAATGAGCTAATATTATATTATTATGTACACAAATTTATCACATACAAGCGTGAACTTCACTAATAATCGCTTCGGCATTTATGTTTCAACTTCATTAACCACTCTTCAATTTGCTTATATAATATCAAACGGAAAGTTAGAAAAAATCCAAAACATTCTCGAAGAGTCTAGAAGGCATATCGAAGAATGATGTCGCATCTGCTTCCATTTCTTGTCGCCGGAGACCTATCTTTTATTGACTTGATGGCGCCCTGATGTCTGGGATACTCGCTACAATAGTTTTTTTCCTGCCATTCAAAAATGAAATGATATTTACAACAAAATTAGCTTCAAAAATTCACAAAACAATGCTATAATCTAGCTACACAACTGTTTTTCTGCTAGGATATTAATGTATAGTTTCTTCCTAGACACTAAAGTATACAATAATAAATAACCAAGGGTTACTAAGGTCAAGCTTTTATGTGTTGTATGTATTTATACAGAGTGTTCCCGATCTATCGGCATTACATTGGTAATTTTGTTATTAAGTTGAAGTTTTAGATTGTTAAACAATTTTTTTTAATCTTGATGGATCGACTAAACAATTAATTGTTTAAAAAACAATGTCGTCCTACTTGATTCAAATGAAAAAATAATTAATTTTACTACTATTCTTTGCTCAATCATATCATATTTTACATTGTTTAATTTAATTATTAAATCAGTATGGCATCTTTTTAAACAAAGGAAGTTGATACCATATATTCGAAATCTATAGATTGCCAACCATCTATAGTTGACAGTTGCACAAAAGGTTTTTCTATATTTTTTTGCGAGGAATGAGCTAGGAAAGACGGACGCGCAGTTGCAGGACCCTGTGTACAGTACTACCATCTAGACTGAAAAACCCTTTTATTGTTTGATAAATTAGCAATACTACCATCGTATACTTTTTAGGCAGAACGAGATTTGCGAATCGCGCAGTCTGAATTTGACCGACAAGCTGAAATAACAAAGTTATTGCTAGAAGGAATTGGAAGCTCACACTCTACACACTTACGCTATTTGTATCAGTTTGTAGAAACTCAGGTCAAATATTACTCTCAATGCAAGAATATTATGGCAGAATTGCAACAGGAACTTGCAAGGTAAGCTTTCGTAGTAAACTGAGTGTGCCTTCCGCTTTTGTATGTTGGTGGCATGTCCGTGTGTTTCAGTTCGACGAAACCAGGTCCGGTTTTACGCGTCAATAGCGAAGATCTTGAGCCACCTGCTTCCAATACATCTAACGCAACTTTTCATTCTCCTGCCGTACTAACAACTCACGATCTTAATACTACTTCTATTTAAACTATTACATAATTCTGCACTTATGTATTACTGTAAAACTGTTATTCGTTACTTAATGCACTGCAGAATTATGTAGCGCTTGCTATCTTGTGGTTCTTTATGTAGTATGGAGTTTTAGATGTGTAAAGCTAGTCTTTAGCAATAATTTTTAATAGTTTATCTGTCATGTCTGGCGCTGTGCAATATCGACCTCTGGAACTGGATGGAACGGAAGAGGTAAATGGTGAGAGGAAATTGCAAAAGGCACGTGCTCTCTATGACTATGATGCAAAGGATGTCACAGAGCTCACACTTATGGCCGATGAAGTAAGTAACCTAAGTTTTATTATTAAATAATTGTGGCCCTGATATACTTCCTTGGGGCACTCCAAGTTTGTTTATATATTACTGTTACAACATTGCGTTGTTGTTTTTTAGATTATAACAGTAGAGGAAATGCCAAATAAAATGGATGAAGATTATTACGTAGGTAGGCGCGGTCAGCAAAGCGGAAAAGTTCCAAAGGCGTTTGTAGAATTAATTTCATAATAATATTACAGTATGCTCTCTATGCAATTTCTCTGTGGTGCTCCATGTGATAGCATTCAATTGTATTGTTGTTCGTTAATGATTTCACCGTAATAAATTTACAATATGTGCTACCTATAGTAATGTAACTATTATGACTGAATATTGTCATTCCTATCTGATTATTTCCGTATAATTAGCTTTAAACGATAGACTGTGAGGTACCACATGTAGCTGATCTGATTTTTTAAAAATCAAATCCATTTTTGTATGTGCAATAAAATTTCTTTCTATTTATTTTGATACCTACCAGTGTTCTGTTATATGTACTTTACGAGTAATTTTTAGTTATGTAGTGGTGATTAGATATTTAATTCTGTGTTTGTTGCTAAAGTCATTGGGTAGAATAGGCTTGTTCTATATTGTCAAAGTAACGTCAATTTTATGGATGTACGCTGGTGAAAATTTTCCATGGTAGATAACGCCTGCCTTTTTCAGGTAATGAAATAAAAATTAAATTTTAACTTAATTGTATCTACTTTTGCTATTATCTTCGTGTGATACAGTTCAAAAATATCCAATGTAAACAAAAATGAGAATGAAAAAACTTGCAAACAAACGTAGGGTTATAATGTTAAGAGAAAATAATAGACAATACAGTAGTGTTGTATTAATAGAAAATGCGTTTATTCAAAGTTAGCAATAAAAACGTCATGACAATTTTGAAAATATGATCTTTAACTATATGAGTAGTGTATACAGATTTAAAATTCAAGTATGGCCACTATCAAACCAACACATCCCAGACACACCTCAAAACATCAGAATTGCACGTGATCTGATCGTCTGAAGGTAAATGTGTAAGAAATGCAGTTGAAAAAGAAAACATTTAATACAATGTTTTACTCATTACTTACCCTAAGCCTTATTAGTGGGTACGTACCGTGTGCCCCAGGGAGAACATAGGGAAACAGAATTAATGTATTTTTTCGCGAAGGATCCAGGAGGCCTTTCCCATAGGGAATGGTGCGTTCTACGTGTGACACACTGTATATGAATAAAAGCAACAAATATGTGCAGCATTGTATTACTAATCGGAAGTAGAACCAAAGTTCTGGGAGACCTGCTCCGGAGAGAGATCAGCAGAGACATCCAAAATGGGCTTTGTCTTGTGACTTGTCGATGAGGCCGGCTTTCTCAACAAGGTCTCCAGGGATTTTGGAGAGATCGTTTAACTCCCATTCAAGTTTTATGGCGATATTGACTACCTTGTCTAATCGTAAGCCTAGACTTTTAGGGTCTAAGACTTTCATGAGTGCTGGCTTTGTCTCGTCGGTTGCCTTTATGACGTCGGGGGATTTAGGTACCACGATGACATTGAACCTAGGAACAGGCGCTACAGATTTCCCAGTAGGGATTTTTGCGCGATCGGAAATAGCTGTTCTGATACCCTCCTCTGCCTCCGTGGACATAGCGGAACGGGAGGCAGAAGTTGGTCGCGACAGGGTGAGTATATGCCATCCTGCTCCTAAACATAACTGGCACAAACACAGGGGTTTCCCTTTTTTGCCGTACTCGGGAAACTGATGCCAGACAGACTTACTGCCTACTGTGTTTCGTTATCCGCCTTTCACCACGACACTGTAGAAAACGGCATTTTTAAGGAGAGATGTATTATCAATTTGTTACCAGATCCTGCACGTCAATAACTGTATGTTATTTTAAATTTTTTGATTCGTGTAAAAGTAGTGATCGATTATTTTTGGTAAGTTACACAATAATTTTGATATTCCTAAAGAAATCGACCTATAAACATCATTTGCTTGAATCAGCCGATCACACACGAAGGTTGTTTGGTTATTTAGTTGCATTGATTCCGTCAGGTAATTAGTATAAGAACTTTTTTTATTACTCATCTAGCCGCTAATGTAATCGAAATGGAATTAAAGAAAGCAAAAGTTAAGCCCTTTGAATTTTCTTTCGAAATTGGTTTCTAGTATATAACTTTGATTGAGAAGTCTGATCGAAAAAGTACGAATTGTTTTGGATTCTACGCGCCAAAATTAATAAGAAAAAGTGTTTTCCCGAGAAATTTTGGTGCAGTCGATTTTTGGTATAAAAGGAAGGTTACACACTGCCTTTTTTTGAAGCCTGAAGAAAAAATTGTCTCAGATCGACCCGGGAAAAAATTTTCTTACAGAATGTGGCCTGTAGAATCCATAATTTCAAACAGTTCCAAGATTGGCCTACTAGTTCAAAAGTTACAGCCCTTTGAATTTTCTTTCGAAATTGGTTTCTAGTCTATAACTTTTGATTGAGAAGTCTGATCGAAAAAGTACGAATTGTTTTGGATTCTACGCGCCAAAATTAATAAGAAAAAGTGTTTTCCCGCGAAATTTTTGTTTAAAAAAAACATCAATAAAAATTTTTAAACTTTTTTATTGTATTTTTCAATAGTTACATTTGGGAAATTTATAATAAAGTTTAAATATAGATTCTCTTTTTATTTAAAAAAATTTCGTTTGCTTTCACAGTTTTCATTGTTTTTTTGCTGGGGGTGGGAGACTATGTCGTGTGATGAACTAGTGCCAGCTGCTAGCAAAGTGCAGTTAGGGCAGTATAATATTATTCTAGAGATGAACAAATGAAATAAGTTTCTTTTTTTGTATTACAAAGATCTTCTTGTAACAGTGATAACTTAAAAAATAAATAACTTGATACGTATATTTTGTTCTCAATTGAAGCTACTAGTAGTGAAACACCATATAGTCACTTTGATTGACTACTAGTAGCTACCTTAAGAGTACACCTCGATGGCGGATGGACCGGAATGATGATGACAGCGCCGAATTCGAAGTGGTGATGGTGAATAGTACTCATCCCTACAACAATAAGATTATCCAGTAAACGTGTAGACAGGATTTCATTGTCCTACCTAAGAATGTTGGTCTTTGTTGAGAATTGCAGAGTTGACTAGTTCCTTCGGTCTTCGCATCGGAAGAGTGTCGTCGTTTTAGATAGCTAGCGATGGAGGTAGGTACTGCTTGAGACCGGCTAAAAAGTGAAGTCGGATTAAAAAAGATTTTTTGATGGGTAAGTATGTATCCCAAAAGAGCCGAGATATTTATGAAATAAATCAGATCAAATCTGTTGAATTTGGTCTGTAGAATCCATAATTTCAAACAGTTCCAAGATTGGCCTACTAGTTCAAAAGATACAGCCCTTTGAATTTTCTTTCGAAATTGGTTTCTAGTCTATAACTTGATTGAGAAGTCTGATCGAAAAAGTACGAATTGTTTTGGATTCTACGCACTAAAATTATTAAGAAAAAGTGTTTTCCCGAGAAATTTTGGTGCAGTCGATTTTTGGTAAAAAAGGAAGGTTATACACTGCCTTTTTTTTGAGTCCGAAAAAAAATTGTCTCAGATCGACCCGGAAAAAAATTTTCTTATAGAATGTGGACTGTAGAATCCATAATTTCAAACAGTTCCAAGATTGGCCTACTAGTTCAAAAGTTACAGCCCTTTGAATTTTCTTATAAGACAAGCTGAGCGTGAAAAACAAAACGCAGGATTATTCAATTGTCCATTTACCAATGGGGAGTTTTATGATGCCGACACTGCAAGCCGAAGTAAGTACGTTTTCTTTATTACTACGGCACACTTTCACTCAGTCCTTAACTATCGGATCAACTCGATTTTTAAATAACAAATTCTAGCGCTAATTGTTTCGTATAAATCGCAATAATTGCACTCTATTAATGTACGTGGCCGCTATCAGAGAGCGAATGAATCTTTTTCTTTCCCTCATCTCTTGACTCATTAATCATATATTGTCGGGATATAATCGAATCCGTTACTTACTATGTTAAAATTATCTTACCTAACCTACTTTAATACATACACTGTTACTTAAATTTAACTTTTATGTTACACTGTCAATATTAAATTCTACCCTACTGTAGAAGCTAAAAAGAAAATTAGATTTTAGAGATGGTAGGCCATTACAGTTTCGATGTCATTTGCTAACTTCTTAATAATTAACATCCTATTAATTTTATCCGAATAATTCCCCATAAGCAAGCTTCACTTTGATACATCGTAAGGAACCATTTTTTAAGTTAGGAAATACTTTTGAGCAATAATTTTAATCCGAGTGAAAGGCTACACTTTGATAATAAGAAAGTTGGATTTAGTAATATTTCACAAGTAGATGGTCAAGTTTCCAAATTTCAAAGTGCGATAACTATTTTTTCAAATGGAACTACCAATTTTTCTCCGCGATTCGGAGTTTTTAGGTTATTCAATATTTTTCACAAAAGTACCTCGTGGAACTCTCTCGTTCGGACGCTGCTACGGCTCTATGGAGATGCTAGCTTTCGTCAATTCCATCTCGATACTGTACAGATATATATTTAATGTCCTGCGGTTATTCTGACAATCACGCATAATCAATTACCTCATTCCGAATATATACAAGTAAAGCAGTGTTTATATGATCCTATTCTATTTACATATGAAATAAATTTGCATTTCTCACTGGGACTTTTACTTTTTATTCCTAATTCCCTTTTAGCCTTCTCACGGTTAAATAATATTCCAATTCGGGTGAAAGTAAATGAAGCAAATATAACTTCCTTCCAATGCTAAGATACAGACATTCGTAGGTTCAAAGTTACAAAACACAAGAAATAAGATGTAGCTACAAATCTAAATGAAGCTTTTCCCAACGAGTGAATTGGAGCAAATGGACCCACAACTGTTGCATAAACAATTATTAAACATGTAATTAATGTATGGGTAGGTACTTTTGTGAAAAATACTGAATAAGCTAAAACTACGGGGTTTAGACACTGGACATCTCTCATAAAAATTGAAGAGAACACGACAAACTATCGAATAGCGAAAAAAAATTGTGGTATAGTTCCTTTTGAAAAAAATAGTCTCCTTTAATGGATACCAATTGGAAAAGATATTGGGACGTTTTGAGGAAAGCTTGAGATGAAGGCTAACTTGAAATGTAAGAGGTACCTACCACTACCTGTAACGGATGTGATCAAAACGTGAAGTAAATTGAGAGCGGTTTATGAGGAAATTGCGAGAGAAGCTTTGGGGGAAACGTGAAGAAGTTTGAGAAGCAACAAAATGTTCAGGATTGCACAACATACATCAAGATTTATCGACCAAAAAACGGATTTCCAAAGACAAGCCGGTTTACTTTCTACAGAGCAAAATCTATAAGAACAAATCGATCTGCAAATTTTTTCGGTGAAATAGTCCTATAAATACTCTCGAAAAGTGGCTTGTCCGAAGTCGGCCGGGAAACTTCCTTATAGATCACAACTGACCAGAATATTCAGAATTGGGCATTGGGCCACAATATCAAAAGTTATGTGCAATTAACTGATGTCTAACTCTTGAATAAAATTCTGTCGTTTAGCCAAAATCTATAAGAAAATATCTTTTCCCGGTCCATATCTATAAGTTTGCAGAATTCTTCTACAAACTTTTAAGCGTGAAAATCTTATCATTTCTACATTCTCTTTCCGTTTTTGCTTACTTTCACTGAAACTTTTTTATCCGGCTTTATAGGGCAAATTTTGCAAACTTGACTCAATATACATATGTCGTTTTTTCAGAATTGTTTATATTGGTTTGACATGCACCTAAATTGCAATCTAAACTTTGCGAGTAATGCTTACATGACTATACATACGTGTGATAGTAGACTAGCAGAAAACTTGGCACTAAGTAAGTAGGTAAATACAAATAAAGTTATTACCTTTATTTAATAAAAACATCAAATAAAAAGAAAAGTGTTTTAAAACCGAGTTAAGTGAAATTCAATTTATTTAAAAAGTAGGGAGAGACGCCGATGATGAGCGTTCAGAGGGAGAAATTTAAAAAGAATTGCTGCGCTTTGAAGAAGATTAGTTTGTACTCGAAGTCTTCGGATGGTGTATGTGAATGCGGAAATTGGTGCTAAGATGAAGAACTCTTTTTGTAGTTATGTTCTCCTGGTGATCTGTGTTAAAGCTGCTTTTGCGCAGTTTGGTGGACCATCTCCAACGGTAAGTAATTCATAAGCATCTGCATTTCATTCATTAATTCTACGTTGAATTTGGGGTGTCGTTTTAGTGATTTAAATGCACAGTGGAGAATAAATAAATGAAAGGGCAATGATCTATTCTTGAAAGTTGCCTATAAGTGTTGTGTAATGACGAGTATACCTTCTTATATAATCATTTGAAATTAATGTCATAAATAAATCCAAAACAGGATGCTTAACATTATCAACACTAATAACACTTTCCTATAGACAAATGGAGTAATCCGTTAATGTCGGATAGTGTTATACTATCGATAAATTTTTGCATATAAGTACTTCCTAATGCTACTTTGAAAATCGCACCCCCAATTCGAGTCGGTAGCTCTTTGACGCTGATCCTATTATAGTGGGACATTCGAAATTGCACTATACTGAGTAAAGTACTCAAAACGAAACAGATACATTTATACTTAGTTTTACGTTAAAATTCACTCCACCCCTTAGCGCTGCGGTGACATCCCCTAAAAGTTTAAACGGCATAGTAGAGCATGCAACAAATTCTTAGAAAGGGTTCCTTTCCCTCGAGCTTAATTAAAAGGGTTATGGTCACAGGGAGTGTTATCATTAAGAAAATTAAAACCTTTGGTGTTCCCGAAAGTGACCAAACCAGAAGAGAATGTAAACTCCATTGAAAAATTCTTCAATAATCTACGTAAATTCTGTCAATCTCTGATTAGAAGAGAAAGTTAAATGATTAATATATAAACGAACATCACCTTAAAACATTTAGAGATGATTACTTGAACTTGTTTAAAATTCAACAAAATTATAATTGTAAATGACTCTTCAAAAGAAGTTTTACACAATGGGCGAAAGTGTTTGCTGCACTGTCTTATGACAGCATAAAAAGAACCTGCCATTATCATTATTATCTCCTCATTTACATTGTTGAATTCGCGTCGAATTCATTTACATAAACAATGCAATATTCGCTTTCTTTCAAAGGCCAATAATAACCCCCAATTTGACATTGATGACACTAAGAAGTGAAATTATTAATACAATTGATATGGTGACAGATATTTATGTGATTATTATGAATAACTAAAATCGTGAAATTTATACAATCACGACTTTACGTGAAAGTTTAAAACTTCCAAGAACTGTGGTTCAAGAGTAAATTTTTGTTAGTGAACTTGACCTAAAGAGAAATCCAAGTTAACACTTTTGCCTTTTGCTTTCATCTTCAATAATGAAGTGTATAAATATGTAAATAAACTACTTTAATTATGTATCCTTTAATCTTTCGTGCCTATGCTTTTAAAACTAGTACTTTTTAGTCTAATAAGGCGTTGGTATTCGAAAAGTTCACTTTGTTCATAACAAGGAAAACACACCTACGATGGTATCTTGATCAAAATATTTGAAGTGTGGATTAGGGAGACACTGCAACACTGAGCCTTGTTTGTAACTGTTTGTATTGACTTAATTGATTGTGATGGTTATAGAGTACAACTGCTTAGTTACTTTTACAAGGGTCGAAGACTTGCATTCCATAAAATTGAACGTCTACGGCACTGGCAAAAAATTTAACACGACAATTTTAATTTGACCCACGGCTAGCTCAGTAGGAAGAATATTTTCAAAACTCTTACCTTGAGTAGTTTGGCCCTTTATCTCCTCTTAAAACCTGACATTCAAAGTCTAATAGGTCTGGTTTGATTGAACTCGAATCAATACTCATGTTGATTGAATATATTAATTAAAACAACGACGATCAGATTCCATTTTTCTTTACATATTCCTGGATGTAAAATATTATTTTGATTCACAATTTCTTAAAACAAATTTTAAAAAATGCAATATCTATCTCGTGATCACGAGCCTATGCTAAATTTGATCCTTATCTGAAATTCATCTTCACCACATAATAAATTTCTGATACATTCTCCTCTACAAAATATACACAAATCTTAGAATGCTAAACAAAATTTTAATCCAACAAAAGAAAACCTGCATTTTTCAGCCGGCTAAATGCTAAATGGAATGACGTAACTTTTAGGTTTACTTTAGTTCACGTTCGATATTAAGCGGTATACGTGTAAATTTTCCTATGTTGAATAAAATACGACACTTAAACTGCAAGATCAGACATTGATTTAACGAATTAAATGGACTGATTAATCCAGAAGGTTTTTATATATCAAACTACCTATACCTATGTTTTGAATGTAACAATTTTATTTCACATTTTCAAAAACGCATCAGTGGGAATTGCGGAACCGTTATCCGATTGGCGAAAAACTGCAACAAGCATAATTTCTGTTTAAAAAAAGAGCTTTTGTAATTTAATACAATTTAAACAGTTTCTTCAGTGAGAAGAAGGGGTATATAAAAGTGGATTCAAGATGCAAACATCGAATTTTGACAAAGGAGTTGTGTCACAATCTTTAACCAAATTCTCATAGTCTTTCGCCGAAATAGGGTTAGTGGTGGCAAGCGAACAACTTACTTATTCGCTGATGATGACAGCCTTGCTGTTGAAACGCGTTCAATAAATTAAGTAATGTTATTGTGGCATATTGGTGTTTTTGTTTGACGTTTGCAAAGTGAGTTATTTAACAGCAAATGCAAATAATTATCGCGGCCTTTAGGTCCTAATTCACAGCGCTTGAAAGCGGTGATCATACGGTACCTATAAATATTCTTCTCCTAGCGTCGATCCTATAGAAATTGTCTGGATTCAGGACCCCCTCTAGATCGCAGCACGTATTCGTGGTATATGAAATACAGGAATGGACAATAACCCGCAAAATTTTACAGTCTTACATATTAACAATCCAAATCTAACTTCAGTCATTTATAAAATCACATTTCTTCACTGATAGTCCATCAGGCACTGTAAAAAATATGTATAATTCTTTAATTCGATTTTCAGCATTCAAGTGCTTAAGTATGCCTATTGGACGAGTCCGTGAATGGCGAAAACTTGATTGACCAGCAATTTTAAAATTTTTATTTATGCACCCATTTCATTATAAAAACATCGAAATGCAAATCTTATAGATACGCCATAACAAAAAATATGGCATTGGTTCAATGTTTCAGAATTGCATTTTTCGTTGTTTTGTATACATCAATTTAATGATGAAAACCAGCACAACAATACAAAAGGGGTAAATATGCGTTTGTACGTCAGTGCTTGACCAAATTGAAAATGAGCTCTGGTGCTATATTATATTATACAATAATTACAGAAGATTTAAATGAATTTCAATAAATTCCACTCCCTTTTATTTAAAATTTTTTTAAGCTTAAATTTTGGATTTCTACATTGAAAATTTTGACAAAGTGCACGTTTCCTCTAAATACTAAAACTAATTTTAATCCAATCAAAGGAATCACTTTAATTAAATGCAGATTTCCCAATCAATGAAACAAAATAACCAAAATTCTATGTTTCAATCCGCTTGTTAACAATAAATACAGTACAAAATCTGTTTCATGCAAGTAATTTTCAAGGGTCGATTCCTTTAGGAATATTAAAATTATTGCGAAATTCCTAAAAATAACCGACCACTACTTTATACAAATCAAAAAACTTTAAAAAAAACTTACAGTTATTGTCCTGGCCGTGGATTCTCTTCTGGTAACAGGTGGATCTTATCTCTCCTTGGAGAATGCTACTTCTTTTAGAAATATGGAATCAAATCGCTTCGATAGTACATTTGCATTTTTTCCACCACTTTGGTAACGTTTTCTTCAAGATTGCATTCAAGGTTTCGTTGAAGAAAAGTTCGTATGAATCGCGAACCCAATCAAACCGGTTTAAATTTCAAATCGCTACTACATAAACATTTACAAAATGAAAATTTCAATGCATCTAAACTGGTACATAACCGCCTGCGAAATTAACTACGAAATAATGGCAATTATGGAAAAATAAATTTCACACACACATATAATACATGCTAGCTCTTTTAAAGTCTAGCCTCGTTTGCCGAAAACTTCCGTACAATCCGATCTAACAACCGCAAATGTACACGTTGTAATCGCTTTTTATTTTCAGATATACTTTTGTTCACGTTCGCTATGAAGCGGTATATGTGTACATTTTCCTATGTTTAACAAAGTACAAATTCGAAAAAATACTTTTGAAATTCTAAAGCGGCCACCCGTTACACTGTCTCAGTATTAGATCTTGTATTGAAATCGCAAAATCACAATTTCTTAATTTTCTAAGGGTTTAACGTTCTCTGAAGGGAATTTCAATAGAGCCAGCTTTATCTAAAATTTAATAAAAGGCCATGATTATTGCTTCTCACCCTTAAGATAATAACCAAGTGAATATTTGCAAGCCCTCAGAAGGTCAGTGGAAAGAGAAAGATTGATCTGATTAGTAGATATTATGGTAGCGAGGTGGCCAAACTACAATCCCTCCATGTCCGAAGAGTTTAACTCTTTTTTAAAAGCGAATATCAATAGGTCCAGGTTATAACACAAAGTAAATTTCTCAAACATTTCAAAAACCGAACTATCCACATAGTAGATCTTGCGACGCAAAACAACAATTGCTTAATTTTCTAAGGGGCGTTAACGTTTTCTGAATATCAAATCAATAGAGCCAGCTCTGCTTTATATACAAATTTATATACAAGACCATTGGAAGGAACAAATAGATCTACATAGTAGCCTACGTCTAAAATACTAGAAACACAAACTTAATATCACTTTTTTAAAATAAAATCCTCAAAGCGTTGAGATCATCACAAGTGATTCCACTTAAAGATGAAGAGGTCATTAATTTGGTAGAAACCGCGATTAATTCCATTACGCGTAAGTACCATTTGCATACGGATCCACGTTCTACATACCACAGTTTTATTTGTATTGAAATTTCTAGTCGTAAAGCTATATGCACGAAGGATGCCATCAATTAGTACTAAACAAATCATGGAATGTGTGAAGACTTTTGAATGTAATTTGTCTTCAAGGTTAAAGTACCACGCTATAGGCTTGAATTACAGGATATGAAAGCTAAGAAGTGCGTAACAAAAACATGAGTGGTACCTAGAGAGTAACAAAACAAACATTTTTGCAAATAAACTGAAAATATAGTAGAAATCTCAAACATCACCAGGTTCGTAAACCACGCTCGGGGATGGCGCGCAGATGTCGCCGACCCCACAGCATGTAGCCCCGTCCGGGCCGTCGCTAAAGTTGTTATAATTACTCAACCCCGTAGGTATACATACGCTCTTCGTCTTTCTACAGCGATCTTCTACGGACCCTCATTTGCTGCCGACCATAGTGAGATTAAAAGCGACCTTTTCATAAATAAATTTGCTAGACAAATGGCAAATTGCATTTTGTTACATTTCCTCTTTGAGCTCCATCTAGTTCAATTCTTTCCACTTTGAGTACAGTACAGCGCCAAAGACAAAAATTTAAAGGATCTTACTTTTAACGATGCCTTGAAATTTTCTCCAATTGTCAGTTCGATTTCTACTTTGGAAGCCTTAAGCAATACGAATGGACTTTTCGTATATGTATAGTTGAATTAGGTTGCTTGTTGAAAATTAATGTCGAAAGATGGTTGACGCAATTTGATCCAGGAATAAACCGTGCTTAGTAATACTAAGTACCTACTTAATATGCAGTGCTATTTATTAAGAAGTAGACATAGAGATTCGCGTGTATTGTTTTTCCATACGTCTTCTTTTAAATGACAAAATTTCTTCTGAAGATTGCCAAAAATTAGCGGCGCACAAACCCAGGTCATTCTAAGAAACGACAGGTCTTGATGTAGAAAATAAAAACACGACCCATCGAGGAAGGAAAAAGTTGGATCGTCTGGGGTCTACTGCTATATATCTTCAGTTAGCATGGTCAGATGGTTAATATTTTCTACAATCCTAAATAAAAAAGACACTCGAAAATGAACGTGCGGTTGATATTCGGAAAAAAAATGGATCTCTGTCCAAATGCATCATTGCCATCTCTATGCAATTTAACTATTAGTTATATACCTACTGTGCTTTCAAGATAAGAGGGTGACCTCAATATCTCTTTTATTTACCAAGATACGAAAAATTTGTCAAATATACTTTTATACGTGGCATTACGGTCTATCCGATTGCATATTGGAATTTCCGGTATCACTTCCGGTTTAACCCGAAATCGACGCTACTTTCGTTTTTCAAAAGCAATATAATTAATTTTCTGTGCGACAACATAAAATATGCATGATTGAAATACAAAAAAATGGAGAAATTCATTATTGGTGATCGGTGTCTCTATGTTACATGGGGAGATCGTACCGCGAAAAAGTAAATCTTCAAAATGGGACAATAAACAAGTTGATGCAGGTCTTTTCTGTGTGATATGGCACACGGCATACTAGATTTCATAATTTTCTTTAATGTTGAATCATATGCGATCCGACCGATAGATCGTCATGTAAAAATTATATTTGAGAAATTTTTCGTATCTCGACAAATAAAAGAGATATTAAGGTGACCCTCTTATCTTGAACGCACTGTATAGTAATCAGAATCATATTGAAAGTGATGACTTCCTTCTACAGAATTATCCCACCGTTTTGTTAATCACAATGAAGGTCCCAATTCTTCGTATTCTAAATATAATGCAAAATAACATACTTATAAGTAGAGATAGTTAAACATTTCTTCATTTGTGTAATAAATTGCGCATGCATAATTCAAATCTAATTATTCATGCATGTATAGGTGTATGGCGATGGCACAAGAAAAATAAAAATGAAGATAGTTCTTCTCACGAGTAAATTTGATCGGAAATTGCAGTAAAGTTCCTTTGCAGCCATTCACAATGTTCCACGAGAAATATTGACTAGCAATTGAATCTTATGTATTGGATTGTCCCTTACAACGCGGCGGGTATGTGTTCAATCATTGCGCACTCCATAATTTTCTTTGATCCAAAGACGTAACCACTTCAGAAATGCTCAAACACAGAAACTTCAGCCATATTCAGTAACTTTGTCTCTAGAGATAAACCGTTGGTTCCTAAAGACCAAATTTCCTCTAAGGGTTAGTTGCCTCCAATAGTCGTAGGTATGTACTCAAAGCCCTTTTAAAAATGAAGAGACCCAGATCGTCATAAGAATCTCTTCCTGTATTCTTCGTATTGCACTATTGAGTAGGTATAGACATAGATTAGGTAATTGTTTTTTTAATCTATGGCTGTGTTGCGACTTAGAACTTGAAACATGTGACATGAGGGTTCGGACCTTCTACATTGAGTAAGAAAGGTGGTTCGTTCACATCAATGAATCCTCATAATATGGGAATTTTTAGCTATTGTATGTAATATAATAATTATTAATAACAAACCATTGTTCTTCGTGCGGAATCAGATCAGAGCAAAATTTTCTAACTTGGTTAAGTACCTTCTTCTAATTCTAATTCTAATAATACGGGTATTAAGCAAGTGTGTATCGTTTTTATGTGTTACAAACGAAGCACGCGTGACTAAATCGACTTCTACAATCTACAGTGTCTAAATGTATAAAAATTGCAAACCAACCCCCTAGTCAATAGAGGAAAAAGTTATGAGCATCATAGCCGCTAGAATCTAGTGATCTGAATACAATTTAACAATTAATAAAATTAATTAAAAAGAAGACAACGATTTCACAGACTCTAAATAGACCTAAAAAGTAACTGACCTAATTATTTAATAACTGTTATTAATTAACAACAGTAAGTGTAAAATAATTGCAGGAATCACGAATATGTAACGTTAAAAAACAACGATCGCAAACATGCACGATAATTAATGTTATTTAATATGGATAATTTTACATTTAAATACTAGAAACATAGACGCATTAATACCTTCTCTTCATCCTTTAACCTATAAGCACCAGATGCCACTTGACTTTCTCCAGCCTCCAGCAATTTAAGCAGAGTGAAAACTATGGCCTCATGAATTTAACGGTTGGTTAATTTTTTTATAATATTTATAAATCTTCTAATTCAACCATTATATAATCACAGTTATTAATGATCGTAGGTATGTATAGGTTACACCACAGATTTATCAAAAACGGTCGTCCTAAAAAAACTTGTGACATCTCGGTTAATCTAATTGCGTAAATTACAAAGAAAGTAAACTACTTTACGTAACATTCTGAGAATCTCAAAGCGTTTTTTTGATAGCAACCATAATTCAATCTCAAAGAAACTTTTAGAAAATGAGGAAGAGCGAGCGTTTCAAAAGAATTGCATCTTCCTGTGTGAACATAAATGATTGTTTGTCTGAAGAATTCTCATCAATTTGAATTTCGTGTAATTTGCAGTTTTATTAAATTTATTTTATAATCTAGACAAAATTACTAATTATGTAGTAGGTAGCGGTGATATAATCGCAATGATACTAATACATCTATTGTTCTTTAAATTAACATAGATGTATAAACAAATAATTGAGTTCACAAAAAAGTGTAACGAATCCGTACACAGCTAAAGGTTTTGGTTAAATTGGGTCAAATTCTCATTATGGCCCCATGAGTATTGATTTTGGACTTGAATTTCCAATTTTCTTCCTTTGCTTATGACTTTTTGTAGTTATATTAGAAGAAATGAATTGGAAATTTATTTGGCGTTGAAATATAGGTAGCATATTACGTACCCAAGGACTAAAGTGTATCTCCCTAATAACTCGAGATACCTCAAAGCATCGGACCTGTAAACTGACCAATAGACGCACAACGCACTGACAACAGAAGCTTTTCAGTTTTGTTATAGAACAGGATGGGCATGTTTGCAAAGTGCTCGGGCATGCTTGAAACGTGCTCGGTCATATAACTCATAAGGGGTGGTCAGCTAGGAAGATTTTTTCAATGGTCGTTATGGAACGTTGGCCTTGTGTACGGTCCTGATTTTTAGATTAGGTGTTGAGAACTCTAAGCGTCAAAAAGTCGGATTCACGATGCAAATGGTTAAGGTCACAGGAAAGTTCAAGTCAGGAGTGCACCTGAAAACTAGTTTTAGCTGCGCTACTTTCTACCATGATGCAGAATGAATGAAATTTTGTAAGTGTGTCGTAGAGTGGATTGGTAGAGTAGGATTTGCTGAAACCCCACTCGCACAAAACAGAAATGTAAAATACAGAAAAATTAAAGATATATGAAGTAGCTAAAAACCTGAACTTCGGCTCTTCCCTCTTCAAGTTTGATCGATGTGCTTTAAAACCAATACAGTTTTTTTCGTGATTACCATGATCTAACCAATTTTGGTCTACTTTTGATCAACGATCTGACTTGTAGAACGTTTCTAACAGACAGACAAACAAACATAACATTCGCTCATCGTAATCATATCATTACTATGTTTGAGTCACTACCAGTTCATGATCGTCTACCTTTTTGCCTAAGAACTCCCAGAACATTGATCCATACTCCAGGTTGGTCCAGAATATACCTACTTAGTTTCTGGCGAACCAAGAACTCAATATGGTAGTATTAAGGTGTCGGACCACTTTAATTACTGTGAATTGAATTTTTTAAACCATAAACGAATAAAAATTCCATGTTCTCTCAGTCAAAATTCTCTTAAATTAAAATTAAAATTAAGTATCTTGACAAACTGCTTGAGATTTCAAGTAGCCTAACATGTAAATGCTTTCAAATCAACCCAAGTCAAGTAGACAATCCCTATATAGGCAGCGAATGATTAGCATATCTACTCTTCTAAACCATCTCAACAGCTTAGTTGTTTTTAAATGAGATTTTGTATTTTGGGTATATTTGTACTGACAACCTGCAAGTACTTAAATGTTTACTGCCTTGATTCATCGCAAGCGGTGTGCCAACAGCATTCTCATAGAAAAGATGCCATTTCGAAGATTATAAGTAGTATCATTGAATAATTGTATACTCATTCAATGGTAGTATTTAATGTAGCATGCGACCATTCTAATACAAAGTATTATCGTTAAGTTTCCATAAACAAAATTGATACTGTTGACATTCATCTTATCATAATCTCTTTTATAAACTGCGTATATGTATGTACAATCAATGTATGAATGAATATGTCCCCGCGTAAGATGGGCATAATATGGATCTGAGTTCCATAATAGAAGGCTTAGTAGAAGCACAACTCTTCGAAAGAGATGACAAAGTTTCCTACTTGAAAGGTAAACTTTAAAATTTACAGCAAAAGATCCTTTAATAACCCAATGTACCAATAAACTTATAGAAAGAGAATTGACGAAACCTTGAATGAGAGTATCTCGATGGAAACCTCAGAGCAAGATGAAAATGCGAAATTACTACAAGATAAAAATGGAGAATAGAAATCTCGGATCTAAATAGACAGTCTCCTTCTAATTACCGACCAATGTCTAATCTCAGTATTTTTGCTAAGATATTTGAGAGGATTGTATCCAGTGATATTTATTAAACGTATACAACATTTTTCAATATGAAAGTTCTTTAACATTTTATTTCCCATAATCTCCTGCTCAAGCTCAATTTTCTCCAACCTCAATAGTTGCTGATGAGGTCGATAACCAAGATGCTGATCAAGATAAAGATGAAAACTATGTTGACAACTGATACACCTCCAACAGTCTTTTGTAAATAGTTTAAACTTCTTATATCTGAAAATGTCTTCATATTTTTAGCGCTATTATATTCTTTATGGCTGGCTGGCTGGCTGTCCGGCTGAGATCTCAGCAATTATAATTGCTAGAGACTTTACATTTTCACTAAAAGCTTTCTGTTAGTGTAGATGTGCAGACTCTAGTCTATTTTGAGTTAGATTACTCGTGAGATCGATAATTTAAAACTTTGTTAATAAAATACTGATCTGCATTACCAAAAATGCGCTTTTATCATGCATATGCGGATTTATAACTTGTTTTATTTTTCAATCCATATTTTCTTTAACTAAACTGTAAATTGGCTTTTCTGGAAGTTATTATTCTGCGTTAATTGTTTATTTTACCCTTCTTCAAATACCTACTTCATAGTCATGATTTGACTATTTCTTACGTGATTGAAAACCGAGTATATCTCAAGTTGCCCAAAGGTAAGAGTTTGTCATTAGTTAGTTATTCCCAAAAGGCCATCTATTGAAACGTAATCGAGAAAAAAACGAAATTTAAAGGTTTCCCACGTGGCGGCCGGACTAAAAAAGGATCATATGAAAAAATGAAAAATAGATCTGCATGCCAGACCTTACATTGTACTACCTACCATATAGTAAAATATAGTAGGTGTTCTACCTTGTCTAAAACGAGAAATTATTCACTTTCACTTAATCAGACCGCACAAATTAAGAATTAAGAAAATATATATTATTAAAAAAAGAAATGGATAAATTATGAATTGATTCCAACAAGGATAGTTAAGTACATCAATTTAAAGTGACCTTTAAATCGACACATTTAGAAAATTATCCGTAACCGCTTGTGTATGACAAAAATACAAATTATTCAGTTCCTTTCTCTTGATGAAAGATAATCGGATTCGGTAATAACACTTATACTATACATTGATGACACATTTGCATACGGTATACTTAATACTTTCATTCTTAAATATAAACCGAGCAAACAAAATAATTTCAACCGCTAAGAATTATTTAATTTTTTCATCAGTGTTTGTGCAAAATAATGTTGAGGGAATTGAAAAAAAAAGCGCGACCCTGCCAGGATTCGAACCTGGAATCTTCTGATCCGTAGTCAGACGCGTTATCCGTTGCGCCACAGGGCCTTGTACCACGTTTAGTTCTTTATGTTGTATTTTGTTTGGTAGTTATTTACTATGTTTTGAATTAAATTATAATTAAATACAAATAATATGTAAATACAACTAATTTATTCGAAAAGAATAATTAATTATCTCACACATTTAATTTTAAAGTTTATAATATGTGTATTAACACTAAAGTCTAAAAAATAAAATAAAATTAAATGCCACGTCATAACTTTCTGACAGAAATGAACTTTGAACTTTACCGTGTCATGTAGACCGTGTGGCCTAATGGATAAGGCGTCGGACTTCGGATCCGAAGATTGCAGGTTCGAGTCCTGTCACGGTCGCGAATATTTTTGTTTGCAAAATCTACGGACTATTATTTCAAAATTTTTTATAGGATTTCACGTACAAATACGTGAAAATCAATACTGATCCTCTTTTTCATTCAAAAAGAGGTATTTATTTGAATGCACATTCGCGCGAATGGACATACGAATGAACAGACAGACAAAAAGTTTCCAATTCTGATCTTTCGCTACCTCTGGAAGTTCAACTTTTTGTAATACACTTTCTTAAATCAAAGCACATAAAAATTTCATATAAACTTTAAAGCCTTTTGAAATTTTAATATGTGCCAACCTACCTACAACTTTTTTTTGTTTCAGAACTTTCACGATGATCGAGGGAGATTATCTCCACAGCAACAAGGGCATATTCTCAGTGACGTGCAGCAACATCAACATAGATTTAGCGTTAACAGTCCGCAGTTTCCAGTACCACAACCACCGACTGCATCTCCCACAGCAGCGATCACAAATAATCAATTTCTGAATCATCAATTTTTACAAAACCGACAGGTGTTACTGAACCATCCGCCTCAGGTACCAAACCATTATCGATCCTCTGTAATTTCGGGGCTACAACCTCAGTCGAATGCACATCTTTTACTACCTTCTCAAAATGCACAAGCACAATTTTATCAACAGCCAAATGCACTTCTTCAACCTTCGCAAACTACACAGATTACTTTTCCCGAACAAGCGCAACTTAATAAAAAATTTCAGGTACACATTGACCCAGAAGTTCAGAAAAAGCTTCAAGAAAAAAAGGCGATTATAGAAAAACATAATATCTATGTAGAGAAACAGTATGAAAAAGCTCTAAAGAAAGCTCAAACCGATCACGTCGAATTTGTCGACCAGCAAAAGGAATTGAAGAAAAAGTTGTACGCGCGTGTGTATAGGCCCCCAGGCTCTCCTGGCGTGAGGTACTCCATAAATCAACCCAGGTATTTATATCCGGAAGAGATATCTCTGTTTAACGTAGCCGTCAAGAAATATTACGAGGAGCATCCTACAACAACCACCACCACAACGACCACTACTACCACAACCGAAGCTCCAGTGACCACAAAGGATATCGAAGATTCGTCCGCGTCTGAGGCGCACGCACAAAACCTTTACAAACAAATCCAAGCAGTTTCAAATCAAGAGTTAACGAAACCCTTTTTACCAACCGCCTTACCAGTCACAAAGGTAAGAACGATACAATCGCTTGAGGATTTGACACAGTTACAAAGCCAATATAAAAACCGACAAATCAGAAAGGACGACTTATTGGCGCAACTGAAACTGGCAATCGGCGAAAACCCCGAGGAGGGATTCGGGAGTAACGCCACTTCTAGAGAGGTTTCCTTAGCGAACGGACAGAAAGTGCAAATTATTAAAACCTCAGATCCGTCGCTGATTCCAGGTGCAACCCCTTTAAACCAGAATTCCTTGCAGCAAATCATTGCGCCTACAACAACCTTAAAACCGCCAAAACAAATAATACAAGAGTTAACGCATGGGGTGCTGCCACCAGGTGCGAAGTTTGAGGTGTTACGTCATGGCGAAGACGGTTTGGAACAGCTTAAAGCTCTACCCACTAATATACCGAATCAAAAGAAAGTCACCTTTGTTTTATTAGAAGAACAGGCCGATGGTAGTTTAAAGGTGCAAGGAGTTAAAGGAAATGGTGAGAAAGAGAAAAGTGAGTTTGATTACGATTCGATTTTAAAACAAATTAAAGAAGGCGAGATTAAGCTGCCCAATAACGTGAAATTGCCACCAGTCACAAAGCAGCCATCAACAACTGCAACTCCGCTAGAAACCACAACGGAAAAAATCACTAAGAGCATTAAGGTATCAACTACCTTCGGCAGTTCCTTTTCGCCTCATATAACACCATCAACACGCTTGGTTGCTAGAAGCACAACTCCCAAGCCGACTCTAAGCACTAGGCTAGATTCGTCTACTAGACGCGTATATCACAACGCACAAGATGACCTGCTTCGACAGGCGTCATCGGCTACCGCCAGTAGCAGAAATGTTCTCGTCAACAACTACGAGGTTTCCTCGACCTACCACCCCGTGGTAACCTCTCGTTCAACTACCACAACCACCGTTAAACCACCGGAGGACTTGGTCGAAATTTTAAAGAAGCACTCTTTGTATGCCATGTCTAAATTTTTAAAACAGTCCGGACTGGATACTATACTAAATGAAACTGGCCCGTATACCGTATTTGCGCCCACTGATAAAGCGTTTAGGACACTTTTAGTTCAGCTGGGCGGCCCAGAAAAGGCCGAAGAGAAGTTTAAGGAAAATCCGCGATTATTAAGTGGCGTAAGTTAGTCTGCACGTTGATGATGTGATGATAAGTTTTCTTGCAGCTCTTGTTACATCATGTAATACCAGGCGCATTTAAAATAGAGTCTTTGCAAGATGAGATGACTGGGGTGTCATTAGCAGGTACACAGTTGCGGGTCAATCAGTATAAGATGCACGATGTTGAATGGAACGATGTGAAGGTTGTTGGTGTCGTTAATGTCGTGATTTTAACGGGTTGGTTTTCAGGTTACAACGATAAATGGGGCCAAAATTTTGGATGGGAAAGAGGATATCGAAATACCTCAGGGTGTGGCGCATACAGTTGACAGGGTGATGTTCCCATTACCAGTGGGGGATATTGTGCAAACTTTACAATCAGATCGCGAACGGAGATTTACTAATTTTTTGAGAGCGTTATTCAGCTCGGGCTTGGTTGAAAGTCTGCAAGGTACCAAGACGTTTACGCTCTTCGCACCAACCGACAAAGCGTTTGCCGGACTATCACCTGAAGATTTATCCAAAATGGTCACAGATGAGGCTTTATCCAAAGAACTGGTAATGAGACATCTAACACATGGTACTCTATTCACAACTGGCATGAGGTACTATCAGGTTCGAGACAGTTTAGAAGCAGATCATCAAATTACGATCAGTAAAAGTACAGGTAAGAACTTAATTGTGGGTAATTGGCGCAATAAAAAGAATTCGTGCATGAATACATAATAATAACTTGTCACGCTAGCGTTCTTGCCTTTAATTATGTTTGGGAACGTTTCACAGATCCACAATAGAACCAATTCATAGTTGATTTTTGGATTATTTCGGTCAATTGTAGCAATTTATGCTTCGTCTATTTAGGTGTCATAACATTTCATTACGGAAGTACCTAGAACAATCGTTGGTAGAAGCTTTGCTCAATGTTTATTAAGTGCAATGAGTGTGAAATATTCATTTTCACGCTTTGCGTTTAATTAAAGGAAAAAACCGCAAGCGATCACCACCTATATCTTTCAATCGTTACGGAAATAGTCAGAACAAATTGAAGCGATATTATGGAGTTATTATTAGTAAATTATGTCATTTCCAATGAGTGGTAAAAATCAAATCGTAATTTTTATTTCTACATCCGCCAGTATTAAATAAGAAAAATTTTACTGGTTTCCTGATTGCAGGTTTTTATGTCCGATGACTCGTTGGGAACATTAGTTAACCAGCAGTAGCAGGTGATTGGCAAAGATCCCACTTCTTTAGCTTTTATTCTGCATCTGGGTAGGTAAAAGAGTCGGATCAGGAATTGTTCTGTTTACTACCGTATTTTCGTCCTAAACTTAAAATTTCTTCTATTCTACATACCCAGCTCTTATGATGCAAATGATTGAGCGACTGTTTATCTGGTAGTTTGGTTTTGTAAGGGAGCGGAAGGAAATGGAAACAGTTATTTACGCCCCTATTATGTCATGCTTACAGTTAGCATTTTGGAATTTGGTATGAGTTATATGTGGAGTTTATTGAAGGAATCGGCTTAAGTGTTGGTCGAGCGCATTTAAGTGTTCACTAACAGTCGTCCTTAACATGATTCTGCCCATCGCGTCAACTAAGAAAAAGTAAAAGTAGTGACGAGTGTGTCTAAAATTGCCAAACTGGGCGTATGCATTTAAATCATTTTGGTGAAGAAACCAGAAGTTGCTTCAGAAACATCTAACACTTTTAATTGCACTCCACAAATGTTCGTTCTGACAGTATTATCTCGTAAATAGCACAAGTACCAGATGAAAAGAAAATTAATTATGATCATATATCACTTCTGAGTTTATACCTATTTTATGCCATTGATCGCAGTTGTTTCGCAATGGTACAAGAAGCGGATAGATCTTCAAACAATAATCGGTGAAAGGATTTACTTATATACACCCAATACTTTCGAGTCATCTTTTCCGTTTGTTCGTCTAATTAGCCTACTTCTTCGTCTCGTAGATTCAAGAATTATACCCATCAAGCAACCCACTTTCTTTATTGTGTCCCCTTGAATGTTACGTACTTAGGTACCTACTTCCTAAATAAGTGCATAGTTTGAACACACTTATTACTTTATATAACTTTCAATTTATTAACAAAACCGCAATCAGCGACGCGTAATTGACTGATTCGCTTGAAAGATTTTCACTTTTTATGATTCACAATTTGGCATCCTTTGCCTTTTACTGGACATCACATAATCTCATAATTTCTAAAAAGCGTTGACAAAACTTTCCCATATCTCTACCCGAAGCGGATGTATACTTATACATGTTTCTTCTTTTAGGAAAAGTAAAAGTGAACAACGTGAATATCGTCACTCAAAATATTCCGGCCACAAATGGAGCCATTCACGCCGTAGATGTTTTATTATAAACGCACATTCCTGCCATCATCATCTTCGATCATTTACATATTTAAAAAAAATGTACATAGATTAGATTTAAGATTATTGACGAACGTACTAAGCAAGTGATCGTTATGTATTTCCTGTTATTTTACTTGTGTAATGAAAGGAACAAATTGTTATTTTATTATTTGTAGTAACTTTTATTTAATAAAATGCGTTAATTTATCACAACGACCAATAAATTACGTACCTATGCTATTTGAAAAACTTACTGAAAGTGACGAAAATGTAACCCCATGTTCCAATTCCAGAATAAAAACTATGTACAACCATTATGTTTAAATTAAACAATGGTACAACCTAGTACTCCAAAACACAATACCTACCTAAAAAGTAGGATACTATACTCTACTTCGAATTCTAAGCAAAACCAGCGGTAAGTACCGTGCTAAAAGTTTTGACTTCGCCGTCAACCAGGTCTTATCTAGTCCTATAGCATCCCTATGTCACACTCTTTTCACAAGATAGAAGTGGATCAAAGCCTTAATCCCATCGATTTTCAGTATAGGGGATTTTTGCCACTCAGCCGCATTCGTGAACTAGGCATTTAATCCGGCTCATATTCAATAGCACTGATCATTGAACTCGTGGAAATCGATTAGCGAAGGTTTGACACGAGGAACAGATGGACGGACCGACAGACGACGCACAAAACCATCACATAAGGGGAATTTCTTTCGAAAAATGCCAACCATTTTTGTGATCTGGGTACATAATACGCCAGTAAACAAACGGAGAATGCATTCACCTAATAATATACAGTGATATTTATTTAGAAGTAGACATAGTGGAATTTATTTATATTGTTTTTCCCTATGTCTACTTTCAAAAAACAAAATCCCTTCTGAAGGGCGCATCCGAAGTAACTTTTTAAAACAAATAAACATCTGGTTATCATAATATTGTTGCGTTGACTTAACAGAACATAAACCCCTCGCCAGGAAAGATTGCCGGTCACAGAACACGTGATCCCGGTCTACAATCTATATTTTTCTTAAGATGCGAGCGACTTCCGAGATAGTATCCTGGCAATGTTGAACGAAAAGTCTTTTCGCCACGACATTGGCGCGATCTCAATTACGGCATAGATATTCTTATAAATAAGAACGTAGCATTGCGCAATCTGCGCACGTGCGCACTTGATGTTTAAAATATGCGATATCATTGCCTTTACTAGAAGAATCTTTTGTTAAAATTTCAAGATATCTCCATAAATAAGAAAGATGACTTTGAGCAGTTTTCGCATGCGCAAATTAATCGTCAAGATTTTTCTTGGTTCGGGTGCCAGAGCTACCGAATTCAAAAAGAACGAACTAAATATCTGGAAAACTGTAGCATTACTTATACGCCTCGGACGGACGGCCGGATAAATTGACTATATTAGGGCCTTCCAACATGATTTGGAAAATGCGCTAAAAATTTAATGAATTGAGGCTCACTGCAGATGACCTGTTAGATCTAGATCTAGGCCACGGGATGTAGTGCCATTAGTATGGACCTGAGCATTCCGAGCTCCTACAAAATGTTGTCTCTCAAGTTCCTATCAGCAAGGTGGCTCTTTTCTAAGGAACATAAAATAACAAAGGCACAAACATACCTAAATATATCTCTGGCGTGTGTCAGGTGGCTTATTTTATTTGCACTTTTACCTGCAACGCATACGTCGAGATTTCAAAATGAGGGGTACTACATTGAATAAACAATGTTTTACTTTTTATTGCAAGTAATTGTATTTATTTTATATAGAGGGCAGACTCTTAGCTACTCCGGGTTCTCCTTAAGTTATTCTCAAATTCTGAAATTACCTTCATGTTATGAAAGCTTTGATAGTCTCTTCAGAATCGTTTGACCAGATTTTCAATTCGGGCAGTGTTTTACCCGTTTTTTACACTAGTGGTAATGGTGTATCCTAGTTTGGTAATAACAAGTTTGCTTTATCTTTTTAGGTTTTCTAATTTACTACAATAGATAATCAAGAAAAGTCATAATTGGAAAAATAAATTCGACTCCACACACAATGGAACATTTTTAATTTTTATTTTTGAAGTCTATCTTATACCTATAACGCACCCACCAGTCCGTAGGCTTAGGTATACAATATCATCAGCCCCCCTCCCCTTACGCTATTACACCTATGCCTAATCCGCCACTGTATACGGGGTGCTTATTTTATTCGTAAATCTGTTGTAATAAACTGTTCATAAAGTTGTAACATTTGAGCAGTCTAGAATCTTACACCTTTGACTTTCCATAGCTAGTATTTTTTCGATGCGTTTTCACTTAAAGAGTTTAGTAGAAATGATGGGTTTATACAATCAAAAAAAAAACGAAGGTATGGCTTCGTTGGTTAGCGACGCACAATAAACCTTTGTTTCTATTGGCTATTTCTCAATGATCTAATGATAGTCAACTATAATGATAATAATTGTATAAACCCACCAAAAGTTACAATAAAAAGTATGAACTGAGTTTGTGTTTTGATGAAAGATTTGATGTTTTAACTCACCCACCGATGAACTGTTTGATCCCTCTTCCATGAATTCACAAATAAAACTACAGAAAATAAAATCGCACGATCCCGGTAGACACTGTTGTTATCTAAACGAATGAACGAAAGCGAATGACTCGGTTCTGAAATTGTTACTTACTCTAATAAATTAAATGTGTTATGCGCATGTGGTGTCGGTTACAGCGATAAGAATTAGAGTAGTAAAATTACAAAATGTGACTTTTCAGATAATGACAATATCCATTTTTATTTGTGGTAATGTGGTTTGGATGAAATTTCGAAAATGTCATCAATTAAACCTATAGATATGCAATTTTTTCATGTTCTGCTGCTAGTTGTTAATGTTTCGGATGTTTTTACGTTTTCCAGTATAGTAGCGACTAAAGTTTTATGTTATGTAGTTGATGCGGAAGCCGCTGGTAGAATAAACATTTTGATTTGAGTGTGTCGTAGTATATTTATTAGTACCTATATACATTAATGTTACGCCACTGTCTTCAAAACGGTATAAGAGCCACAATCAATCTCTGATTATCAACATAACCCAACATTTTATTTATTTTGGAGGGATTTTTGTTATAAATTTCTTTAATTGGAATTCAATGGATACAGTCGAAAATGCCGAAGACGTCCAAAGCGATGAAAGCGAATACGAAGAAATTGCCCATACCGCAGCAGAAGTGCTTGAGCTTATGGAGGAAGCCTGGTTAAACGAAAAATTTGCACCCGAAATATTACCGCACAAGTACGATATCGTGGAGTGCCTTCTTGGTCAAATAAGCCACGTGGAAGAAAACTTGACCAACGTAGGCAATGATGATCTACGAAGAAGTCTACATCAAATGGAATTAGACCGATTGCGGTATTTAGTTTCGAGTTATTTACGAATGCGACTGGAAAAAATCGAAACCTACGTGTATTTCATATTAAAACAAGAAGAGGAAAGAAGCCAAAAAGGGGAAGAAAACTACCTCAATAAGAACGAATTAGAATTTGCCAAAGCATACATGCAAAGTATGTAGATATGGTAGTTAATGGAAATGTTAACATAATTTTTAGGTTTAGATCAGCATTTCACAGACCGATTGCATTTTTGGCCTGGAAATATTCCCACAGAGTGGAAGAATCAACTAATCATCCCTAATATACATAGTTTCGTGTTTATGAAAGCGAAAAATGAGATTGAAGGTGTAATGGTTAGTCATGTAAATGAAGAAGAGGAAGTTGTAGATTTAAGAACAGGATCACAAATATTAATTTCTTATAGTAATGTAGGGCATTTTATTAAAACTAATCAATCTTGTTTAATTTAAAAATATTTTAATTGTAACTTTGGTTTCACTGTGTATTTTATTAAACATTAAATACTAAGGCGTGCTGCTTCTAACTTGTACCATCTTTCTTGAAGTACTCTTCCGCTATACCTCGTAATTTATTTTCTGTCGCTGGACCCGTCTCTTTCACCATCCTCGTGAAGTAGCCATTGGAACTTTTAAGCAACTCGTGTGGCTGCCCATACTCAACAGCTTGCCCTGCATCCATAACCAGAACTTTATCGGAATCCATAATTGTATTCAACCTATGTGCTATGGTTAATACTGTGCAATTTTTGAAGTTTTTCCTAATGGTCTGCTGTATGAATGCATCCGTTCTAATAAGAGAAAGTTAATTGAAATTCCTTTACCGGATACAAATACTTACTGTAAATCCACATTGGCGGTAGCCTCATCCATGATTAGTAGCTTGTTATTTTTTATGATTGCTCTTGCTAAACAAAAAAGTTGTCTCTGACCAATACTGAAGTTAGTTCCACCTTCCTTTATCTCTTGATCTAAACTACTGACAATTTGTTTCAATTCGACCTAAAAATAAGAAGCAATTATTGTACAAGTATCGTTTTCAGACCATATTTAAAGTCTCAAAAAAATCAACTGAACAGGTATAAGTAATTTTCTGATTCCTTTTTCTACAAAAATTATAGTGTCTGTATCAAAAAGTCGATTGTTAAAACTTGTATTAAAAATAAAGATAACTTTATGTTCCCTAAATATATTGATTAGTTGTCTCTGACCGATACTGAAGTTAGCCCCCTTTCCTTTATTTCTGGATAGGTATACTATATATACATAAGTATCAGTTTTCCTTAGTGTTTCTCCTTTCTCAGAGACTACTTGGATGGAGAAGAGAATCTTCAATTTGTTATAAAAGGAGCATAAAATGCCTGAAAAGGAACTATACAGACTCTGCAGCACCACACACTACCATAATTTTACCACTAGAGCAGATTTTTTTTAACGCCCCCTTCCTGATAATCATAATAATTACTTTTTTATTATATCTGAATCACAATCTCCGTTTTAAACACTCAAATGCGTGCGAAAAAGGGCCTTTAAAACACACGTGCTTTAAAGTTGCTAAGTAACGATACTTCAAGTATGACTTTTGAAACTGTCATCTGGATGAAATAAAAAATCCTCTTAGGTCGCTTTCTGTAAATGCAGAACATTCCTTTGGCTTTTGTACCTATCCTTTGGTTGAAGCTTTCACAAACGCGCGTAATTTAGGGTATGCTTCCAAATCTGTTTCACTTTTTAATCGTGGCATTGCTTTAAAGTTTTGAATGAATGCACCAAAATATAGAAGATTTAAATACCTTTGACATTTCCTTCATATATGCCAGCATTATGGATGCATTTAAGACTGAATTCGTAAGTATCTTCCTATTCATCCATGGAAACAACTTTTCATATTCTTTATAATAGGCTTTACTGGAGTGGATTTTACACCTACCAACGTTTGTTTAGATTTTACAACAATCACGAACACCCAGCCCACTTAATTAGACATGTATTCGAGTATAACGTCAATATGACTTCATTGTATTTCCTATTTTTAAATTATACTGGAGGTATAATAAAAAATACTATAAGATACACGTGTATAATTGGTCTTTAAAGCACTTGCAACGTTAAAGGCACTCCGCTTTGCGTCGTGCCCTTAAACTAGTTGCGCGTGCTTTAAAGACTTGATTATACACTTGTATCTTAATATACTATTATTGAGTTTCAACTAATTATACAATTTTCCAAATACCTACTTACAAATAAACATACCCTTCACGAAATTCAATAGGAGCAGTTCAGATATAACCAACCTGTTGCGCTCTTCCACTTCAATCTCAATTGAAATGCATTTGAATTTTTTAGTTATTTAGGAGATTTGGCATCAATATTGAAAATTGAGAATTTTATGGATTATTTAGATCAGTTCTATAAAAAACTAAAATGTTTATTGTGGGCTAGCGCTGTCTACATGAGTTCAACCCCTCCCCCACACTGATTTGATTTACTTACTTCTATTTTAAATTCAATATATCTTGCATAAGATGCAAGCTACTTAGGGGTTTGTACGTACAAGCAATGATAACTTTTAAGCACAAAGTATATCTAAGGTTATTCACAATGAGTAAATTGTAATCAGAGAAGGAACCAAACCAGTCTTGCAGTTAAGAATTAGCTATTTTAGGTGTAGCTTAATTGCGATTCCGAAGAAACATAGTGTTTGGGAATCTTTGAACATAAAACGAAAGATCTGTAGTTCTTGAAAATAAAAAAAAATTTAATAATTCTTATAGCGACATCAAGAAAACAGTCAGATTTCAAATTTTTCCGATGCACAAAACAAGTTGTAGGTACTCAAATTACTTGACTAATATACAGTGATATTTATGAAGTCTACAGAGATTTAGGTGTGATATTTTTCCCTATGTCTACCTTTTAATGAATAGCATAACCATATTCAAATTAATTAACATGACCGCCAGATCTTTATTTGTTTTATGAAGTTATTTTGGATGCATAAAATTAGGCGACCTTCAGAAAACCAATAGGTACACGTAAATCCCTATGTCTACTTCTTAATAAATTTCACTGTATAATAAACTGGTATATATAGACATGTTATACAAAAAAAATGCAAACAAAATAAGTGTACCCAGAAAAATTTCATATCTGACGAATTTTGAGCACTGAGTTTGAATTGAAGTAATTCAAAATGAGTCAAGGAGATGTTAAGATTTGAGACTCGATCTCCTTACTTTCTTGAAGACTGAATATGAAAGAATTTGCTGTATTGCACATGAAAAGGCCTTGGGAATGCCCTGGAAAGGGATATAGTACTAGAAAAGAGATCAAATGGGCTGCAACAAATTTATAAGGTCTTCGGAATCCTTTTTAGGTCCTTTCCAGCGCTATAAGGGAGTCTGCAAAGGACTGCAAGGAATCTAGAATGCTCTGATAAGTATACCTACTGAAGCAATCCACTTTATAGATACAGTAGGTATAGGCTCTCGGTAATCCGACACCCAAATTTTTTTGTTTATGCCGGATTAGTGGATTTGTATGGAATATGTAGCATTTTTTACATCCTATACTTTCTACTAAATTCTATCATAGATTCCTACAATCAAAGAGTACTAAAGTAGGTACAAAAAGTCTACCATCTAGTCTAAACGACTGACGCACGTGGGCACTACGCAGGTAGCTCCCAACGAAAGTAAAAAACCACGTGGTTCGCTGTCAAGGTCTATTATAGACAGATTATAGAGTGGGTCAACCAAGTCGCTAAATGTCGGAGTACTGGGTGTGCCGGACTGTCAGGCGCCAAATTACCGAGCTTGCTAATTAATAATTTAAAGTTAGGTGTTACAGATTTGAGTATGTACTTTATTATTAACGAAAATTAAGCAGGGTGAAACTATGCGTTCGGCTGTCAATTATTTGTCATTGGAAATGAAACTTAGACCATATAGTACATGGGCTGCTAATTATGGTCAAATATGGTCAAGTACATTGCCTGGGTATGTGCGTTTCAAGGTAAACGAGTCGGTACGAAATTGTCTGATGAGACACGACTTGAGACTGTCAACCTATAAATTAACAAACGTCAATTAATTTATCGCCTAGATATGGCAAAAAAAGCAAACCTATTCTTATTTGTGGACGTATAGAAGAAAATCAAGAGTATTTAAAGCTTCCCGTAAGCCCGTACTACGCGGTTACCGTAAAAGCTACTCTTTACGCGATCCGAGTGGTGCTCATATGACTTTAGTTTACCCTGAGATTCACATACCCACGACTACAGTGCCCTCTATCCGAGACCACCCATTTTGTATTCAAAGCATATGGCTAATTATAGCAGTCCATGTACTATATAGTCTAAGAAATGAAATTAAATTTGTTAATTACGCAAGCTGCTAGTGAATTATAACTTGGCTAAAAGAAACAATTAATTCCTTTTATTCTCCCCTAACAATTGACTCATATTTTAATTTTACCACTTCGCATGAATATGCATTGAAGTGTTCCAAAGAAAGTTGCACTGGTTTGAGGTTCCTTAAAATGTTTACTACGGCTGACAGTAAGGTCAAATAGTGCCTTAAATGTTGGTTCTGTAAGAAGCAGACCTAGGTTGTACTTCGTCTATTATACTAATTAAAACATTATTATTATTCTGTCAGTGCCTTGGTTATGTAAACCACTGTCCATTTCAACCCCTAATACCAGTCCGCGTTCTCGTAGTTAATAGGTTCTGAATACTGTCACATTATGCGTTCGCTCGTTAGACCGAAATTAAAAGAGACCCAGTCAACGAAAACGATGTGAGCATGTTCTCTCCTCTCGGCTCCACACTTATCGGGAAACATAAAATGGCATACGAGTCTAAAATAGTGACAGAAAACTTGGAACCATCGTCTACACTCAGTAAATAAAACGTAAAGTAAATTTTTGTAACAAGAATTAATTGCAATTGCTACCACAATAATTTGGAAACGCGTAACATACAGTTGTAGTGTCTATCAAGCTTCTATGCCAGTGTATGGTAAGTCGCGTATGCTTAGTTTAAGGCATGAAAGGCAGTTCGTAAAAATGCAAATGACTCATTTAGTAATTATTCAGACACTACTTGAGCCTGGATTCTGTAGTAGAAATCAATAATTCTGGTTTTCAGAGCTTTCCACGCTATTTCAGAGCTCTAAAAGGAATTTAAAGTTCTAAATAGGTATGACAAAAACTTTATTTTATGAGATAAGATTTTTGTCTTGAAGAATAGAACGTTGAGCCGCCGTAAATGAAACGATTTTTTGGGAAATGTGGTAAGTAGTAGTAGTCCCTCAGAAGCACAGGATATCTTTACACACTGATCCCGTAGAAATATGGGATCCTTTATTTTAGCGAAGATCATTAAAGATGAATAACATACTGGCAATTATGTCAGTGTTGTGTCAACAACTAAGTTTGTTAGCGACCAACACCGAAACTGTTTATGAAAATGATGTTCAATGATGAAGTATTTTTTGAATTGCATTTTTTGACAATGATGTGTTTATACTTACATCTTCAAGTGATTTCCATAAAACTTTATCCTCACATTTATTCAGAGGATCGAGATTATGCCTAACTGACGCTGAAAATAATACTGGCTCTTGTGGAATGATTGATATCTTACTTCTTAAATCATGTAACCCTAACACACTTATATCTACATCATCTATTTTAATAAGTCCTTGGGTTGGTGCCAGTCTAAATAATGCAGCAATTAATGATGACTTTCCAGCTCCTGTCCGGCCCACGACCCCAACCTAAAAAACAGTTAAAGTTTAATTACAAAAAAAGCTCGCTCACCTTTTCTCCTGGATTGATAACAAAATTCAAATTATTGAGTACAGATTCTCCAGGAACATATTCCAGGACCACATTTTGAAATTTAACTTGTCCATGTTGTGGCCAATCTCTGGGCGGTTTATTTGTGGGTAAAGAGTCAAACGAACCCTCCTTATCTAACCGAGTATATTGTAAAATACGTTCCACACTCGTCATTTGGCTAGCCACTTCAGCAGTTTGTCTTATACCCCATTGTAACATTCCAGTTAATGCTAATGATTGGGAAATTAACAGGCCGACATCACCGGCTAATGTTGTCCCTAAAAAAATTAAAATTACTCATACACAGCTATGAAGTTATTCATTGAAAAATATAAGTTTCTAAATAGTAGGGGAAAGGGGGACTTCGCCATACAGATGCGGAACAGTAGTAATCATTCCACTTTTTGCAGAATAATTTAATACGCCATACACGTGTCAACAGCGAGCCACTAAAAGGGAAAGGTTACGAGTTCTGATTGGCCTAATGTGGCTCCCTCGCGTGTTGTTTTCCCGAATCATGTTATGTTTCTACACAAACCGTTCCATACAATTCTATACGTTGTAATGTAAGACTCGCCTCCTCCTACATAAAATTTATTTCTTTACGACTTACCATCATCAAAAATTATGAATTGAAATGTTAGTATGGCCAAGAAGATAACGCTGATGACATCTAAATAAAATCCAAACGCTTCACTGGTGGAGATAAATAAGAACCAGGCAGCTGTGTGTTGATCCTGCAGAACATCAAATTCTTTAATAATAATGGCTTGTCGTTTTGAAGATCTAATTGTAGATAGTCCAGAGAAAGAAGCAGAAATGTGCGAAAAGGCAGGCGCACGAGCTATAAATTTGTACGTGAGATTTTAACAGAATATGTAAAATCAACTCACTTATTCCTTCCAAACGCTTAATATTTTGAGCACTACATAAGTACACTTTCCTAATAAAATAAAACAAAACGGCAAGAATTACAGTGGGTATTACCATCCAAGGAGTCACAAGAAATACCAAGGCAACTATGCCAAACATTACAGCAAATATTTGTATGGCATCTATTAGGGCCTTTGGCAGTATTTCATCAATCGCTCCCATATCTTTTGAGAAGCGATTCAAAATACGACCTAAAATGACTAACGCTACTTCTGTAGATTAATAAAGCAAATTTACCTGAAGGATTCGTGTCAAAAAATCTCATGGTTGCTTTTAAAACATTGCCGAACATAGTGTTATGTAAGCCTTTCGATGCATTCATGCATATTTTAAAAAACAGCATAGATCGAAGAATAGTTAAGAAAATTGTAAGTAAAATTAATCCCGTGTATATATAAATGTACCTATATTGGGTCTGTAAGCTGTACGGAGTTGTTTCGTGGAATGTATCATTGTAATTTATCTCGTAATTTATTGTAGTGCTTTCCAAGAATGTCAAATTTTGATCATTTAAAAAAATTGGCGATATTGTTATTGGGTCAGGTAACTTATTCTGTTCTTCTTCGTTTGTCCTAGAAACAGAAAACATAAATATTTAATTCAATATTACTCCCTCAAACTTTTCCAGAGTGCAAAAACGGAAAACATGCAGAAAAAAAACTCAAATTGAAAAGTCGTTAACCGTTTATGAAATAAAACAGAATTGTAAAAATAAACCAAATAAAAATGAAATGAAGTGTAACAGTAAGATAAAAGAGAAGACTTACCAATATCTCAGCCAAATATCACAACCCATATAAACAATGTGAGCTAAAATAAACATAATAACAAAGAACCCCAAAAGTACAATAGGCCCTCCTGCTCGTATATAAGCTAAGTATACTGAAGATGATAAGGCACCTTTCTCGACTAATTCCTGAGTTTCTTGTGGATCAGTTTCGTCATCATGCTGTATGCTCTGTGAATGAGTGTAATGAGAAGCTGTAGTAGGTAATTATTTATCGCAATTACCTCTTGAGATACAATAGACATTAAACGCGGTCGATCGTCTGGAGCCTTCCCTTGCTCGTCAGGTGCGTCAAGTTTTAAGTGGGCTAATTCTTTCTCTGCCAATTCTTCATAGGTGCCCATGTTTTTAATTTGGCCCTAAAACACTGATTTATTAATCTACTTAAGTAACTAAAAAACTCACATTATCCAAAATCACAATGAGATCTGCTTTTTTTAAAAATTGCAATTGGTGAGTTACTAAAATTCGTGTTTTATTAGCTAAGTACTTTAAGAGACATTCCTCAAACAGGTGTTTAGCAACGTGCGTGTCAACAGCAGATAGCGGATCATCAAAAAGGTAAATATCGGCTTCTCTGTACACTGACCTCGCTAAATTAATACGCGCCCTCTGTCCGCCGCTTAAAGAAATTCCTCTTTCACCAACTAATGTCTTGTCACCGTTAGGAAATAATTCAAAGTCTCTTTCTAAGGCACATACTTTCACGATCTCTTTGTATCTTTGTCTCACGTAAGGCGTTCCAAAGAGAATGTTATTTCGTACAGTTGATACAAAAAGCCAAGGTTCTTGGGAGGCGTACGACACTTCTCCGCTAATTTCCAGAACTCCACTAATAAGTGGCAGTTCTTTAAGTAGCAACTGCAGGAATGAGCTTTTTCCTGACCCAACTTGGCCGACAACCGCGCATAGTGACCCTGGTTTCAAATTTAAGTTAATGTTAGTAAGGGTGTATATGATGGGATTGGGAACCCAGCTAGCCTTCCCCTGGTGAATCTTAATCATTCCTAGTTTTGCGGGATCTTTAGGCAGGGTTATGGCTTCCATTGATTGTGGCATATCCACTTCTTCTTGGATTAAAAATTTCTGGAAAGAATACAGTTTTAGGTTTTAATAACTAGAATTGCCTACCTTACTTCTATCCTGCTCACAGATATTTTTGCTTCAGCATAAAAAGAGACTGCTATTGGATAGAAGACTGCCATATATAGCTCAATGGTACTGAAAAGTTGTGCTATGGAGAACACTTTATCACCAGATAGTGAGTTTCCAAGCAGAACGTATGTGACAATGGTTAAATAAAAAGTCAATTTCTCAGTGTACATCATCACAGATACTAAAAGGCCACGAATGTAAGACGTAAGGCCAATTATATCGATTTCTCTCCTAAAAAATTCATTTAGAAATAATTCCGAGAGTATCCTCACTGACTTTCTGGCTTGTTTCACCATTTCCTCAAAGGGTTTTTCCCACGCATACATTTTAATAACTTGAATACCGTTTGTAATCTCATTCATTAGTTGTACTCGCTGATCTGTTCTATTAGCTATTTTCAGTCTTAGTTTTCCTTGTAAATATGATAAGTAACCTGCAAGTTAATGCTATTACAAATATGTCAAGTGTGATTAAACATACCTTGCAAAGGAATTGCTTGTATGATTAATGCCGCAAACCCGGCAAACGTAGCGTAACCAATACTGTCATAAACGATAAATGCCGCAACAATTGTCTGTATAGGCATAATCCATAAATAATGTAAGTAAAATGGCGCCAAATCAAATCTTAGCACATCGTTTGATAGCAAGTTAACTATTTGACCGGCAGCAGTGTTAGCAGTTGAAGCTTTATTTAATCGAAGTAACTGAAGGAATTAGTTCATTATGATACCTACATGGACGAAGAGCGCCTTACCTTACGATAAATTAAGGAACAAGTACCAATTCTGCATTGCATACCAAGACGCGTTTGTCCCAATGACGCGTGGTGCATTACAGTAACTTCCAATAGAGTCATTGCAATAAGTGCCGACGCTAATAGCCATCCTTCCGTAACAGAATTGCTACGCGACGCATCAAAATATTTAATGTACTTTGCTAATACTATCGGTTGTAGCATTCTAAAAAAGTCTGATTTTAGCGTTTACAAATCATTGCAAATAAGTGCATAGGTACTTTAAAATAATGCACAAAAGAAACAATTCTATCCCATAGAGCGAATACGGTTTTATAAACGTCTTCTTAATCACACGTATGAATTGAGGTTGTCTGTCTTCTGATTTCGCTTTGGAACACTCTTCTTGCCAATTTCTAAAAACAAGTTTCTAATATACAAGCGAGCCATGAAACTTCTTACCTTTCCATGATGTTTCCCAATTTTTCGGAATAATCACACTTGTTAATACTATACAGGTCCTTTGCTTCTATGTCCTTCTTATAGCCATTATAAAATAATCGAAATAACCACCTGTAAGAAATTGTAGATATAAGTTTTTATAAAAGAAACAAAATTAAATGACAATATTTTGGTAATGTTTTCACTGCTAAACAATTGTTCACAGCACCAGGAGAAAGATCCAAACGTCCTGGAGTCTCAGAAAATAAAACAAAACTTCGGAAAAATAAAGAGAAAGGATTCCATCATTCAGTCATGATAAAGATTTTTCCATCCACGACTCATCTGATGAAAACATTCTATCTTATCAATGAAAATCCAGGTATGAGGACACAATGATAAAGGGAATGGGAAAACTTGTTGAACACATATGTTGTAATATGTTAATATAGTATTTAGAAGGGAAGGGGACACTTTAAAGTGCGTGTACCTATTTATTTGTACCCTGAAACTCTCTCTTCTGAAATTTCTACGTATTCAGCAAAATTTTGCAATAATCTGCACCCAGAGTCTGCACCTATACCAAGAATTATTTACAGATTGAAATCCCCATTTCGACCTTGCCTTGGATTAATCAAATCATATGAAATATTTAAAAGGACTGTCTCCAACTGCGACATATATGTACCTAACGGTGTAAAGTGACGCAGATTGCGTGATATCCATACAGAGGAATTTCACCTATGACCTTGCCCTAGAATGTTCTCACTGCACCTTTGCTTTTGAGGGACAGTTAATTTATACTTCCAGGTATCTATTTGCATAAGTAAACCACGAGGTAAACCATTAATATACTAAAATCTCGACTAAAATTGCATGCACAGTCTGATTCAAAATCATGTTTTCTCCGAGGTTTTCTCTTTAAATTATTTGTAACACATCAAATTTACCTACTTGGTTGCTGACAAAATAAAATACTTTTGCTAATATAAGTACCTACTTATCATTGAATAATTCAATGATACTTATTGATAATCATCATTTCGAATATCATTCATTTGGCAGAAAGTTAGATATGTATTACTGCCGAGATTACTACCCTGAGAGAAAAATAAGTGCACGTCAAAGGTTTTATTTATTAACAAATTTCGCGTTTTTGATTTACATAGGTTCCAATTCCAATTGCAAAGTAGATTACTTAAATGCAGCGCGGTAAGGGGATAAATAAAGCTCTGGAGGTTACTGTCTTCAAACTGCAATGACTTTGTGTCAGAAGTCAAGCAAATTATTAGCAATTTAATAGCTTTGAAAATCTCTCAGGGTATGCGAACACCTCGGCGAACACTCAGTAGTGAGTAGAGAAAGCCGTATCTTTGTCTAATAGTCTTAAAAAATATAAGATCATAATTCTCACCACTATTATGGTTTGTGTAGCTACATATGAATTACACCCAAACATGTTTTGGCGCATTTCCCCAAAGGGAAGTGTGCAAATTTTATTTGTCAGACTTCATCTTCGTTACTCAAGCTACATTTTCAATTTTATAGATATCGAGAGGTTTTTTGTCTACATTTTGTAAAAATTGGGATCTAGGTACATTCTACCTAGGAAAGCAAAGTTAAACAAGAATGCACTATCATCCGCACGTGTAGACACAAACAACATATAGATCATAAGCGACAACATACCTAAACAGTAAACAACTAGGAATTAATTAATTATAATAAATAGTTGTATAAACTAAGATATTAAGGCGGTATAATTTTCAACTTAGCGAGATGCAGTTTTGCATTCGATTCTGTATTTTGCATGTGTTTGCAACTATTAGATCGGATCCGGAAGTAGAGAATACAGAGAAGATCAAGGCAATGTGCTATTGTCCTCGCTATTGTCACACGGACGGATGTGTAGACTGTAAAACTTCTTTGGAAAACCATGCGTATTTAGGGGTGTTACGTGGAAGAACTTTGCCCTTTGGTATTTTTTTGTTAAATCATTTAAGGAAACCGAAATAGTGTTCTAGTTATTTTTGTAGCGGTTATTATAATGTCCACTACCTACATATGAAAATAGAAATTACCTACCGTAACGTTATGTAACAAGGCACGATTAATGGTTACATTACGAGACGAAGTGGTTTAAAATCCAAAGATCAATAAAAATAGTTTTATCAAAGATATACAATGTTGAACGCATTATTCTAAAGTGAAACCAGTTTACATATTTAGTGCGTTTACTCCATCTCCTACTCCATCAATCTTAAAGATTTATTTATTTATTGTCCCTCTTGTTCTGGGCCCTCAACAGGCTTTGAGCCCAATTACACAGTGACCCGCATAATGCTTTTTAGAACAAGTCTACCATCATGTATTTGGCTCCGCGCATCCCATGACTTTGTTCAATTTAGTTATTTTTAGATTGCCTGCCATTATAGTAATTAAAAGTTGCACAGTTATTTCTTTAAAACGTACCGATCATACTAAACAATTTTAAAAGAGGGGGGCTGAGAGGATTTAATTTGTTTTTAATTAAGATAAATGGAAATGTTTGTAAATAAAATGGTCACAAGCCCTACACATTTAGTGGTACCATTGAGTAATATCCTTCACTCAACGGTGGTACGTTTTTCCAGTCCTACGCTTGGAAGTTATTTAGCACCTACGCAAACTAGGTATCGAAAATGTTCATACAGGAAAAACTTGGGAGTCTCGTCGAACCTCGGGTCAAACCCAACCTACTGAACTCACCAAGATTCACAACAAACAGGCGGTGGCTGCTGGACTATTATAGGCAAGCCAATTATAGGGTAAATAGAAGTAGTATACTTTCGGATATTCGGTATCAGATGTATGTATTTCGAGGTACCGCGTATAAAATTAAAATGATAATTAAGCATTCAAAATTACCTTGGGAAAGGCAAGCAAGGTAATTAAATAAATGATTCCCTTTACAGCCCAAATAAAAGATGGATCCACCAATGCAATATTAAAATGATAATTCTGAAGCTTATCTAGAACCTCGTATATCACTACTAATAGTATGCTTGCACGTACAGCCTCAGCCAAAAATAGGAACTTTGAAAATTTAAATTTTCGAGTTGTATTTGACTGTGATTAGTTCACTTTTTATGAAAAACTGTAGAGAGGTCGAGGTACAGCTATACTATGGGTGCTATTATGAAATTCTAAATTTTTCTGGCACTCTATCAAGTTCTATGAGCTTGAAGTTTTGTAACCCAATGAACGTTAATGTTAATTTACTGTAAGTAAGAATAAGAATAAGAATTTTTTTTTTGTTCAAGTACAGCAGCAGAGTAGTTGAATTAACACCAAATAAAATTAACAGTAATGAACAATCTAATTGACAAACTAACTAATAATTTTAAAATATTCAATATAAAGAAATTACCAACGAAATCCCTATATGGTGCGTTTTAGAAGTATCATCAGTCATCACCATACATTTTTACCAATCGACATCATTTATTACGTAACTGCAATTTACACTCGAATTTGCATTTATATAACATTCGACAAGGCTCAAGTGAACTTAATTTTCTCCATAATGCCCTTCCCGATAGTGTAACAGGTCAGAAAACATTTAAAGAGTCATTCTACCGTTTGATTAGTGTAATGTTATAAAACATTTACTTCGTGGATTTTGTTAAATATGTGTAGTTCTACCGTTGAGTGAAGGATTACTGAATCAATGGTTCTACGTTACCTACCCCATATGGTTTCCTTAAATTTTTGATATAGACTATAATTTGTCAACGTATTCACTCAAGTGCCAGATTTAATAACAGTTTGTACACATCTATCAGTGTCATTATTTTTATTATTACGTCCACATGTCGGGCCTGTAAAGAAATGCATTTCTCAAGAATTTATCTTTTTACTCGGTAGAAATCCCCAGCACCGTAAATTGTTTAATCCGGTTCCGCTCGTTGTCTTATGCCTACTTTCTAAACAATACCTTTGCGAAAGTTGGTAATTTGCAATTTTACATAAATTAATGTCAGATGACGCAAGGATGCGTATCTTGCGGTTTTGGAATCGTGCAAAGAACGCATCACTATACGGATATTGATCGGTAGACCAGTTGGTAATATAAATTGTTTCTGTTGCGTACACGCAGTATAGATACTATCCAAAACGTAGAAGGTATAGTAAATGAAAGAAATAACGTTTACCTCGACGTTTCCTTTTTTACCATAGAATGCCTGGCAAAAAATTTATCTACCAGACCTACTTAAAATTATCCATTCATACCCAGAATATTCATTTAAATAAAAATTATCCAAATAAACGTTTTTACATCTTTTGGGCAACAATGAGAGATCATCAATATGATAATGCCCATGTCCCTATCTATACGGCCCCCTGCCTACACGCGTCGAGAAGTCCCCAAGTGTACCACACGTTTTAGCCTTTATACATTTAGATTAGGTAATTTTGTGTTAGTGTTTAACATGTTTTTTTTAACTTATTGTTGTAAATAAATTGTCTGCCCATGGAAAGTACAACAAACTGTGAATTAAGGAAAAAAAATTCACATATCATTCACGCCAGATAAACCGTATAAACAAAGTCAATTGTATACAAATCGTGTCTACAAATAAAAATGACATAAATTGTTGACATGAGTTCACACCTCGGTTCACACTAACATTGTTGTCGCGTACATCCCTGATCACCTCTTGCACGTCAAGCCTGATCTTTTTCCCAAGAAAATTGGCAAACAAATAAATTTTGAGTAGAAACATATTGGGAACCAAAAAGGAATATGGGCCGTGTCTTGGGCATTCAGCAAATGATTTTGATCTTTTTCGCATCAAAATCCGTGCACAGATAAACATTTGGAGGTCTTTTAGGCATAAACATGGGGGGCAAACAATCGAGAGTTTAGTCCTTTTCCCAACTGCTGCACAAGAAAACGACTTTGAATCGACTGCCAAATCAATTGTCGGTGTAAAGAACATATAGGGAAGGTCCGAAGTGATACGACGTCTAGGATCTAACCCAAGGTAGTCACCTTGAACTGATCTACATAATAACCATTGAACGGAAAAGTGAGGTCAAATTTAACGGTTTCACTTTCGTGGATTGTGCTAAAAATCAAAAAAGGGCAAGACAAGCGAAAAGATTGCTGACTGGCGCCTCATCTCTTTTAATTGCAAAAACACAAAAATTCAAGCAAATGCGCGCGCCATACCATATTTACCCTAATTATTTAATTAAGAAATGCATTAATTAATTAAAACAGAAGGCGCATTCTCATCGCTAAATAAATCAACTGCGAAAATATTTATTTCGTTAACTATTTGACCTTTCCCTTCCAAATAAAAGGCTTAAATTTAATGAACTTGCGGCGAGGTCATGCTGGGGGTCAATGTTTGATCTAGTTTCCTATATTGCTAACATCTTGCTTTTTTCTGCTTTTATCGTATCGTAACAAAATGTTTCATTTCTGATATCGCTCAAGATAAGCTCATTGTTCGCGTTATACACGATACAGAGTGTTATACAATGCTCTGATCACTATAAAGTGGAACGCCTTTAAAATGAGGGCAAATGCATACTAATGTTATTTGCACGTGTTATTTATTTGCAGAAACGTCCCACGCATATCGTATTAATTGTCGTGTTTGTACAATTTAATTAATAAAAGTAAAGATAACTGTCTATATTTGCTACATTTCGTTAACGAGAAAAAATTGTTTCAGAATTAACTACAGAGTGATCAGGTTATTTAGGTACAAAGCTATAGTCAAAATAAAGATGCGTTTCACATACTTACCAATACAGTAATTTCGAAATGGGGTTTGCTGAAACCTCCGGGTTGGGATTGTCGTATTTTTTCGTAAAATCCATTGTAGAAGAATACAAGTAGAGTCAATCACGTAAAGTTTAAATTTGGCATAATTTTTTCGAAATATTGCCTCATTTCAAAAGACGAATATAGTTCCCATGCAATTCACACGGAAATTATTTTAAAAATAAAAATTACACTATCCTTGGCAATTTTCTACTAAGCAAATAATGGATAATTACGCAGATATCGTACTAAACGAAGTAAGTGAACTGAAGTCACCGCGGGAAAGTGAACGAAATGAAATGAAAAACACACCAAGCGATTCCGACATCACTCGTTATTCGTCGGCAGGAAGTGGGTTCGCACGTGGTTTATGATTTAGAGGAGGTCTATTTTTGTTTTGCCTTTTCCATATTCAAAATCGAACAAAAGTCTGATGAATGAAATGGGTCATATGGTCATATCGCAAACAGGTTTTCACCGTTTAATGTCCTTACACTATCATTAGGTACTTGTTCTGCGCTATAAATATCTAGACACGTGATTACCAATTTTCGTAGAAACCGTGCTAATTAAAAATTTATAGTCAGTAAATCTAACGGATATGTATTTGATATAAGCCCAAATTCGGCCTCTACCTACCCACGTCAGTAGGAGCGTGACATCGTAGATATACTTTCTAGTTTCCATGATGCATGGAAGCAAAGATCAATGGAATGGAAGAGATTTTGAGTATTACAGTTCCAAAAAATCAAAAATGTTATGTAGTCAGTGTTCTATGCCAAAAGTTGCAGTTGGACTAAATTAATGACCATTTGTAAGGGTAGGAAGTTAAAAATTACAGGGAGGTTGTAATTGAATTTAATATGGAATGAAATGAGGGTTGGGAAGGTGGAGAGAGATTGAGGGTGATTGATTGATTTCGTTGATCGTTCTTCTATCATTTTAATGTTAATTGAATCTACGTACTTATGTTGCTACACAGTACCTAATTATGTCAGTTGGCTTGCGAAGAGGGTTTGCTGATCCAGCGGCTAGCGGAAACCTGGCATGAACCTATAATTAAGAACTAGTGTGAGCGTTAATTGCCCAAACACATTTGCTAAGTTAAATCAATTTTATCTAATACGGCAACTTATGGACAAAGGGATTAAACACGCATTGTCCATACAAATAACTGTTCCTTTAGGACAGTGGGTTGTGCAATGGCTTCAAGGGGTACAACGCGCCCCCCAACTACCCTGTCGCGCAACAAATGCACCCACCAACTAGTAGCGAGAAGTGCAATAAGCTCAGGGGGATTAAACAGCGCAATGAGCTTTTCTCATCCACTAATTGCATAGTGATATAGGTATATACTATTTCTTTTAAAACTTATCTGGGAAACCTGATTACAAAGGGGTAGAACGCGCAATGTAACCTAAGAACGGTTAAATTGCCGTCACAAATCAACTGATACTAATAAATAGAAACCTTATTCTCTTAATTACAGTTTTTACTCATGCCAATAACTACACAAATGTTATTTATATTCATGCGAATGTAAAAGGGTAAACCGCTCAGTGAAAACTCACCTATTTTCCAGCTTAATTTAATCAATCAGAGCACCCACACACTCACAATGGCTTTCAGATTTACCTACTATGAATGAAGTAAAATAATGTCACCCCTCTTTTAAGGGATTCTTAGAACGGCGGACTGACCTTTTGATCCCGAATCCTAAACCAATTAACAACCCTAACAGTGCAGTTCACACGTCCCTTTTTTTGTGAATATTTCTATTTTTAAAATACCCTCGAAATTTGGTGGTCATTTGTAAGAATTAATAAACATACCTTACACATTTTACGTCACTACTGCAGTGCAGATAACCACTATAGGTATATCAGTTTCCGCAACACTTACTTCATTTCAGATTAGGAGAGCAATTTTATAGTAATTAATTTTTAACGGTGGTAGCTAGATTTGGGGGTAGGATAGTGTAAATACATAACATTATGGCAACTGTTGGGTTTTGGAAGAATGTTTCGTTTTTGAAAATGATCCATTATAGAAGTTGCAATAGTTTTGTTCATTTTTAAGAATAAATTGCCCTGAGAGGTCCGCAACTATATTATTGTGTATAGCGCGCTAACACAAACTTGAAAACGTGAATGCTGTTCACAGAGTACCGTTTCAATTGTTACCCTATTCTAAAAATAACGTTTACCTACTTCCAGTTTTTAACACAAATTATTTCAACCAGAAAGTTCGACCATTGGGAGAAAATGGTATTATTACCGCAAAATCAATCGAACCAAATATCCGAATTATAAAAAAAAGTTGGTAAATCAGTGCAATACCCAATTGTATTGTAAAACCTGGTATGATGGTCCAATATGGCGTACACTGATGGAATTTTGACGAGAAGTACTGCAAGCTCGCCGCTTAGTTTTCAATAATCAATACAAAGGCATATTTTCATCCATGTAATTAAGTAGTTACTGTGGAATTAAAAGGAGTATATTTGAACTAAAGATGCCTAAATTGAAAAATTATTCTCTACACTACGGTTCATTTTACAAACGTAAAATAGCGCTTTTCGTTGTCTGTGTATCCATGCGGTAAGACGCTATGCACCCTGAATAGGAACATAGGTATAGTACCACCGGATGTAAATAGTATCATTGTGTAAGAATAGAACTTACACTACGATAGTAGGTATATATTTATATTCAAAGGTAAAACGTAAACAACATAAATCACTTGCTATTGCAATTGCACATGCATTATAGTTAATGAGCCATTTGATACAGATAATTATGCCTACAATTATAATGTACAGTTATACTATTACAATTCATTAGTTTTAATTTTAACGACGTATGTATTATACGTTTTTTATGTTCGTGTAAAAAGAATTAAAACAAAGATATAGGTGTATTAGGGCAAAAGTTTTTACCTACTTACAGCCTTACAAATTATTTTGATGGCGAATGAGTACCTACATCTCAATCATAAAGATTTATTTATCACGTGTATAAAATCGTTGGGCTTGGGAGTAAGATTGAAGTCGCAACTCAATACATAAATTTAATGCATTTATGAGCGCCTATGTGGATTTGGATCCAAAACTACCAAAATCGTTATTTTATGCAGTAAGATAGTTTGGGAACAAGACCAATGGTATTATCCGGGTGCCCACGACCATTTGATTTTAATCTATTAGTCCAGGAAATAGAGACTGAAAATGGACCATTTCCTGCAAAACGAGAAGTAGTTCCAATTTTTTTTGCATGTCATGAAAGACTATCTGGTGGTTAAGAATCCAAGTTTTCGACCTCCCACCCCTTGTGCTTCCCCCGTACCACCCTTAAAACCAAAGAAATTTGGTTGGTTTTTTAGTTTTTCAACTGAACTGAAGTGAGACAATTTTTTCATTTCAAAAGTATATTAGAAAGGGCTATAATCTCACAGTAATTCAAATATCCTCACTAGCAAGGGTTGCAAGTTTCATTATTATGCATCCCCTTTGGTAAGGGTGCAGGGTAGAGGGATTTATACCACGATAAATTCAAGATATTTCCTCATAAAACTCTTAATTATAGTGTAAAAGTATGAAATTTGATTAAAACACCTACATAGAAATTTCAGAATTCTTAAAAATATAACCAACTCTCAAGCTCTATATCTTTTTTAATAAACATTTCACAAAAAAGTAGTGTATATCAAAGTTGTGTAGAATTTTATGGTCTACAATTTTTAATAACAATATTTTTTTCTAAAGTGAACTATTAAAAAGATATGATAGAAAATCTAAGAAACCAACCAAATTTCAGGGGTTTTGGGGGTGGTACGGGGGAAGCACAAGGGGTGGGAGGTTGAAAACTTAGATTCTTAACCACCAGATGACTGTCTACGACATGCAAAAGAAATTGGAACTACTTCTCATTTTGCATGCTAAAACCCTCTATTCCCTGGACTATATTTGATGAATTGTTTTGCGCCCATGTGTATTTTGATACCTATAAGAAGTTATGCACCTAGTTGTAATGTAGGTAGGTACTACGCTAACTTCATACTCCCAAGAAAATAAAATAAAAGAATAACTGAAATTGTGAAGTTTGTTTAATAATGATTGTTGTTGTTATGAAGACTGCGAAAGTTCGGAAATTTAAGTCGAAATAAATTACATTGCAAGAATAAACTTTGTAAATGGTAGTTCACCAAATAAAAATAAGCTCGGAAAAAAGAACTTACCAAGAAAAAACCAGTCGACAAATTAATATTAAATTTTGTGTGTCAAAAGGTCATCCACTGACTTTTCTGATGATGAAGATTATTACCCAAAATATCCAAAGAAAAAGCCTTCATCTATTTTGAAAAACTTCCACGTTACAACCCAGGATTATATAGAAGCTGGATCATCAAAAAATACTATCCATACGCAATCTTGGAGGAAATACAACCACTCAAATCCACACAAAATCATAATCAATCTGAATTCAACCGAACTCCTTGTCAATTCTATAGACTTTTATTCAATCCTCAAGGTATAAAGCGACACACGTCATCCCGTCATAAAGAAGAGTATCGGCATCTCTTATCCACTCTAGCTGAAGATAAATTGAACTTTATAAATCAATTTGCTGACTGCGAACTCACATCAGCAACTTTTCACCCCAACACCAACTTGGCAAGGCCTTCGGTAGTCAGAAAGTAAAGTTGGTAAAAGGCAACGTATCCATCAGACATCGAGACTACAAAACGACGAAATGTACTAGAACCGCCTGCAAATGGTCGGATGCCTACATCTTTTTTAGTTAAGGCACATTGATGTTACCTTTCCCAGACAGCATGAAATTACATAAATTGGGATAATAGTTGCTGTCCAATTTCTCCAACAGAATATCCAATCAAATCCTCGTTTCCGCACTGTTAAGATACGTCCTTACAGTAAACTTGGGCGGGCCATCTACAGCACCTATTAAAGTATTTAAATACCAATGACAAGCTTTATATGCCCATTAATTAATACAAAGCCTTAATGTGCTAAATAAAGTTTATCTTCTGACTACAAAAACGAGATCTAAATAAGTACATGGACTAACATAAATGTAATAAAAAGTTCATAAGAAATATTAAGTTGCGTTATCACCATTATTTTCTATGGTATTACTTTCATTAGCACTAATTACATTATTATAAGAATTTGCTGCTATTTGACGTAGTTTATTCTCCATTCCTGGTCCCGTCTCTTTCAACATACTTGTAAGATAACCGCTTGGATTTTGAAGTAATTCGTGCGGGTGAGCGAATTCAACCGCTTGGCCTGCATCCATCACCAGCACCTTATCGGAATCCATAACTGTATTTAATCTATGAGCTATTGTTAATACTGTGCAGTCTTTGAAGTTACGTCTAATAGTATTTTGTATTAAGGAATCAGTTCTGAGAAAAGGAAACGTGAGTTGAATTTTAAACTTACGGCATATACTCACTGATGATCCACATTGGCTGTAGCCTCATCCATAACTAAGATTTTATTATTTCTAATTATAGCTCGCGCTAAACAGAGTAATTGTCTTTGGCCAATGCTAAAGTTCGCACCGCCCTGCTTTACTTCCATGCTTAAATTATTTACCATTTGCTTCATTTCAACCTGCAATACATTTTTTTTGTAGATATAAAGAGTAGCTTTTCTTGGACTCAAAGTTAGTAGAGCCAACAAAATTTGCATTGGTTTCCATAAGAAAGTCTACCTTGGCTGTTCAGTACATACTTACATTTTCTAGGGCTGTCCACAATGTATCATCGTCACTCTTACTTAGGGGATCTAAGTTATGCCTTAATGTTGCTGAAAATAATACTGGCTCTTGTGGAATAATTGAAATGTTACTTCGTAAATCATGTAATCCTATATCACCAATATCCTCTACGTCATCTATTCTAATAGCACCTTCAGTTGGGGCTAACCGGAATAAAGCTGCAATTAATGAAGACTTTCCTGCTCCTGTTCTACCAACAATGCCAACCTGAAATCAACAATGAAAGCACTGATTAATGAAGGCAACCCATTACCTTTTCTCCAGGTTTAACAGTAAAGTTTAAATTATTAAGTACTGGTTCGCCGCTAATGTATGACAAATTTACTTTTTTGAATTCTACCTCTCCATGCTTTGGCCAATCTCTATGAGGTTTCTTTGCCGATATTGACTCAAAAGGCCCTTCCTTATCCAAATTTGTATACTGCATGATACGCTCTACACTTGTCATGTGACTTGCCACTTCTGCAGTTTGCCGAATTCCAAATTGCAACATGCCAGTTAAAATTAGGGATTGTGATATTACTAAGCCAACATCGCCACTTAGTGTTGTTCCTAAAATGCATGCTATCGAGAACCGCCACAAAGAAGTTTAGTTATATTTACCGTCATCAAAAATTAGAAACTGGAATGTCAGTATTAGTAAAAAAATAACGCTAATAATATCCAAATAAAAACCGAATGCTTCGCTTGCCGCCAAAAATAAAAACCATGCGGAAGTGTGCTGGTCTTGTATAGAGTCAAATTCTTTTGTAATCATCAATTCAGCACCTGATGATCTTATTGTCGCTAAACCTGAGAGTGAAGCGGATACATGCGAGAATGCAGGAGCACGCGCTAAAATGTCATTGTGTTAACAGTCCCAAATATTCAAAATTACTTACTGATCCCTTCCAAACGTTTAATATTTTGAGCACTAGCCAAGAAAATGACCCTTGTAAAGTAGAACAAAGCCGCCAATATGACACTAGGAATAATCATCCATGGTCGTACAATAAATACCATTATAAGTATTCCCAACATCACCATGAAAATTTGAACTGCATCCAATATCGCTTTGGGAAGAATTTCATCTACAGCACCCATGTCCTTTGAAAAACGATTCAAAATTCTACCTGTAAATTTTGAAATCACTATTGTTGTTATGACTGGGAGATATTTACCTGAAGGGTTGGAATCAAAAAATCTCATCTTCGCTTTTAAGACGTTACTAAACATGATGTTATGTAAGCCTTTTGAAGCGTTCATGCAAATTTTGAAGAAAAGCATTGAACGAATCGTGGTCAATACAATGGAAGCCAGAATCAACCCCGAATATACATAAATGTAGGTTGTAGTGGAATATATTGCTGTTCCCGTGTCTTGCCCTTTAGCGTTTTGTAAAATCGTTTCGTTTTGGAATCCCTCAGTAATTAAAGCTGTAAATTCGTCCATTGAGGTTGGAGTTGTGGCTTCATCAAAAATTGTTGTATTGCGCGATTCGTTGGTCTTATTTAATATCGCAAATAGGTCTGATGGTGATATTGTGAAATTGAATCCATTTGATTTATCAAAGTTATCATCATCTGAGATGTTACGGTGTTCCTCCGCATTCGTCCTAAAAATAATTACTTTAATAGATAAAGGTGGCGTTCAAGCGAAAGCGTTAAGTGGCGCCCAACACCAAATTTCAAAAGATAACAGGTCATGTGTGCGATTAATGTAATTCCATAATTTATTAGGCTTACTTGAAATGAAATGCTGCAACCGCGAATGCAAAACAAATTATTTGATTCGGCATTAGTTTTATTTTTATTCGAGGTGCCTATATACACAATTTTATTTAAATATCTTAACAAATAAACAAATTAGGATTGCGCAAATACCAAAGTTGGGTCTGCGGCAGTCTTTTTTGGAGGTTTGGGCAGTTTTTGGACTGTAACTTTTTGGCCCGTGTTAGTCTACGTAGCCGAAAGAAACAATAGCGACCTTTCTTATATCCTGAAGCACATGTGTATCAATTTTCAATGACGTGATCGGACGTTTCTACACAAAGTTATCATGCACACGGACAGACAGAATTATAAACGAGATCGTTAAAAGATACATAACTTACACCATAGCAAATAATAAGAGAAGTGCATGGACTGGCCAGAGATCTAACAAGTCACATGCGGGCTCTGGTGCAACCGCATGTAAACCTCCTAGTTTTCGCCATCGAAAGACCTGTCTGAGCGACGCAGCACTCGAAAATACGTCATTTTTAGGGCATTCTTGATTCTCAAAGAGGAGTTTATGGTATCACCAACTGTCGGCTGTTCGGGCGCCATTTATAAGGTAAGCGTTCACTGAAACGGAGAGGATGCACCGGACTCGCAGGAGAGAAATACTTTAAATGATATATGAAGATGCGTTCACTTAGACGTAACGCGCACTTACAGCAAGTGCAATGGAATTAATAGTATCAATCGATCGAAATCTCGACAACTGAGCCTCGTAGAACTTTCAGGTTTTCGGCATTACATTCGTACTATCGTGCTATTCCTGAATCGCTTAGTCTGAAAGCTATCGGACAGACCCGAAGTTGATACTTTATGAAAATGCCTCCTTTTAGAAATCGATCGAGATCCGCGGTAACGGAATGTCATAGATCCTTCAGCGTTTCAGCAATAATAGTATATTATATACCGCGGGACTGAAAAGTAGTACTTTTAATCCCGAAGGTAAAGTTTATGGCCCAACCGAAGGGAGGGCCATAATTTACCTGAGGGATTAAGACCACTACTTCAGTCACAAGGTATATACGATATTTTTCGTACTTCCGAAACTGAAACACTCTTAATATGTATGGAGTTAGAGAACGCGTTCTTTCAAAAAATCGCTGCTTATCAAGTTACCATAGGAACGTTGCGTTGGTACGACAATCCCTATGCTATGGTAACAAAAATAATTTGGAAACTGTCATTGTTAGTGTCATAATTTTGCTGGTCGGTGACAAAAGTGTATTTGATATTGATAAAAAACAGCCAAAGTAGGTAAAGAATTGATACCACCGAAATCCAAAAAACTATATGAGCAGCAGTACGATGCTTTTAAGAAATAGTGCCGCATACAAAATGTGGAACAACCTACTGAAATTGCCTTGTTAGTAATTCCATCCTTCCTGGATTTTCGTCCAAATTTAATCCCGGCGGGACAAAAGTGACACTTCAGTACTTGTCATAATGGAGTGAAGTTGTCACTTTAGTCTCGGAAGTACGAAAACATGTATATAATCGAGTTATTTTGTGCTAATGATCTGTCGCATCAAAAAAGTAGAGTGATGACACGTCTCAGACTTTTTTTAACTTTCTAGGTACTATTAGGTACGATGAAATTGGTTGGTGGGGAGATTTACTGCTTTACCATTCCTACTATTAGGTACTATAAGTACAGATTTTAAAACAATTACTGTCCTATACTTTTATAAATTAGGCAACATTTGTGACAACTCAAGCACATAATGGGCATAATGGGGTTTCAAAGATTCGTAAATGTTTCAGTTTCGCTTTAAGTGAACAGTTGAAGCCCCGTCCTTCGTTCATTCAAATTATCAAGGGGCGGACTGGCCCGGGGGGGCGGGTGGCGATGGCCACCTGGCCTATACGTCATAATGGCCCGTTGGAAATTTATAAGTATGTGCTGTATTTAGTTTCTTGCACTATTAATAAATTATTAACACGTTTCTCTAATTGGGGTTGATGTTAGGTTGTTAAAAAATTAGGCGACGCGCCTCGTTTGGATTGTATATTTTGTTACTTTTTATTATCAGCTGCAATTTAAAAAAAAACTGTATTGTAATTGATTTCCGAAAAAGGAGTACCTTAAAATGAAGCAAAAAATGTTTTTGTGGTGCACCGCAGAGCTACCCCCCGCCACCTTCAATACTACACTAACACTTTAATGGCCCGTAACCTATGCAATTCCACCTGGCCCGCCCCTGACTAGAAACCAATTTCGAAAGAAAATTCAAAGGGCTGTAACTTTTGAACTAGTAGCCCAATCTTGAAACTGTTTGAAATTATGGATTCTACAGGCCACATTCTATAAGAAAATTTTTTTCCGGGTCGATCTGAGACAATTTTTTTTTCGGGGCTCAAAAAAAGGCAGTGTATAACCTTCCTTTTTTACCAAAAATCGACTACACCAAAATTTCTCGGGAAAACACTTTTTTTTATTAATTTTGGTGCGTAGAATCCAAAACAATTCGTACTTTTTCGATCAGACTTCTCAATCAAAAGTTATAGACTAGAAACCAATTTCGAAAGAAAATTCAAAGGGCTGTAACTTTTGAACTAGTAGCCCAATCTTGGAACTGTTTGAAATTATGGATTCTACAGGCCACATTCTATAAGAAAATTTTTTTTCCGGGTCGATCTGAGACAATTTTTTTTTCGGGGCCTCAAAAAAAGGCAGTGTATAACCTTCCTTTTTTACCAAAAATCGACTGCACCAAAATTTCTCGGGAAAACACTTTTTCTTATTAATTTTGGTGCGTAGAATCTAAAACAATTCGTACTTTTTCGATCAGACTTCTCAATCAAAAGTTATAGACTAGAAACCAATTTCGAAAAAAAATTCAAAGGGCTGTAACTTTTGAACTAGTAGCCCAATCTTGGAACTGTTTGAAATTATGGATTCTACAGGCCACATTCTATAAGAAAATTTTTTTCCGGGTCGATCTGAGACAATTTTTTTTTCGGGGTTCAAAAAAAGGCAGTGTATAACCTTCCTTTTTTACCAAAAATCGACTGCACCAAAATTTCTCGGGAAAACACATCCAAAACAATTCGTACTTTTTCGATCAGACTTCTCAATCAAAAGTTAAGGACTAGAATTATCACTGTTACGATACATTCACCATACACATTTTGTATGCTTACGTCAATGGCGCACGGCCTGATGATGACTAGTTTCAGTCAAAATCGATAGCCTTAAGAAATTATAATAATAAAACAACAAAGAACCCAAAATTCCATCGGATCTAATTGCAGAAACAAACAAGAAAGGTCATAGGCCAGAAAACCGTCAGCGTCACAAGCATTTTGAATCACGTGGTAGTATTCGTCAGTCCGGTCCGATAAGGGTCAACGTTTCCAGTTCATTGGGCATCAATGGTCTATGTCGACCAAATCATAGATCATATGTAATTGCAGAATTAAGTTATGATTCCTTGAAGTGCACCTCCTGCGAAAAAGTCGGTTAAGGTTACAAAGGTAGGCTACACATATCGAAAACAAGTCCTTTGACATTCCAACACCCTCAAATGGAAGAGGATAGTCCATCCGACAATGAATATGGCATCGTTCGGAGGTTGGACAATAAAATTGCTCTCCGAACCTGATTTCAAAAACTTGGCCTCTTTCCTCTTCAGACTATAGGCCCGTTTCATCCCGCTCATACGCAAATCACTTCATAAAATCCTAAAGGTAAAGTGCCAGGCAAAGATTAAAGGAGTTTTTCAGATGCCTCGACCAAGAAATGTGGGTGGATTAAGACAAGTCTTTGGCTTAATCACTTACTATGCAAAATTCATAATTGAATTTCTATATAAAGTCCTACCCGTTACGCCGTTTACGGGACAGGTGAACGATTCTTTTGGTGAGCTGCTGTTGAGCCTCGTTTCTAAGTCTCAAGTCAGAGTTGTGTAGTGACTATAAGGTGCTAATTCCGTCTGACCCATCAAAACAAGTAATCCTAACAACCGATTCTAGCGCTACAGAGATAGGTGCAGCACTCAGCCACGAAATTTACGGTCACGAAATGCCAATTGCCTACGCCTCGCAAGCGCTGTAGCCATTGTTTATGAAGTGACACACTCCTTTAATAATGTGTTTGGTAAAAGATTTTTTCTAATCACTTCACGCTGAGACCCTACTCCAGATTTCGAGCACAGCTAAATAGCTGCCAAAGGGAACGACTAAGGACCCAGCCTTGCTATACATAAGAGCCGTAAAAACAGCTCATACACCGTTTCTGGCAATATACTTAATGGAGCTGTTATTCTGAAGACTCTTCAAGCACCAATTCTGCAAAAAGTTCATGCTTCAACCTCCACTTTCCTCCTTCAAAGTAATTTAACCCAATGAACTCAAATTGGTTATACTTATACCTAAGGGTTCATACTTATGCACCTATTTTGGCCCTAAATTTTGTACAAGCAAGGTCAACATTTCAATGTCAAGAATGCTCATTGCATTAATTTCTTAAATCTTTTGACGATCTAAAGATAGCGCCAGCAAAAATTTAATTTTGACAATTAAAAACATGGAAAAGCTTGCATACAATATAGCAGAATTTCTTTGATTCTACAATTCCATGTGTAACTTTTGCAAGAAATGCATTTTCACATTTTTCGCATTAAACGCACAGTGTAATCATGAAGCATGATGAGTTTCGTGAGGCGCGACGCACACTACAATAGTTCATTTTCTGATAATTTGGCCTAACGATCTTAATTCATATTCATTCTCATTATGAATTTTAAAGTAAATATTTAAAGTGCAAATAGATGCATATTTCAACATTTTTTAGCATATTTTACGCCACTATGGCATTCAAATCAACACACATAATTTTGCAATTTAAATCAGGCGATATTTCGCTTTATCTTCATGTATTCTTTGGGTAAATGAAATTTTGCCTTTAATTTTCCATGAGAAGTATTTTTTCCTCTATGTTTGAAGGAAATTATTTCTTTTTAGTGTATTACAATTTTAAAAAAATGTTCCACTACCTTTAATGCCACAAGTAATTTTTTTTGCAAGTGCAGTGATAAAATGAATATGCCAAATGTTGTTTTGGTCCCGAATGACAGCCAAATTATCCCCAAGAAGGGTCAAAATCTTTATTTATGCCACAAATTCCTAATAAAAGCGTCTAATTCCGGCATAACATGTTTATAAGAAAACGCGTGCTTAGTGAACGAAAAAGCAAAATTGAATTTCCACGGGCAAATTCATTTGCGTATGGCGCTTGATTAGTTTAAATCGCATTAATCGCAAATGACCTCCATAGCTTCTTGTGCCTAAAGATAACCGCAGATGCGGTCACTTCATTTCTTTTATTTTGTTATAAATATAGAAGTAACATGCAGATAAAAAGTCAATTGTTCTCAATAAACTTACCAGTTTGTTAACCAAATATCAGAGCCATTACAAGCTACCTGAGCTATGATTAATAAAAACAAGAAAAACAGTAACAACACTATAGGCCCTCCTTCTCGTATATATGCCATATATAATGAAGAGGATATAGCACCTTTTTCCACTAACTCTTGTGTTTCCTGAGGTTCATTTTCTTCGTCTTCGTCAACTGTGCTCTAAGAAAAAACGCTTAACAAGATTTCTCAAAGAATACGTAGGTACCTCTCGTCTCAAATGCCGGACCAAAGAAGTCGATAAGGGACTGTCAATCTTTTCTGGTTCCTCTGGTGTTTCAAATTGCAAGTGCGCCAATTCATGGTTTATTAATTCATCGTAAGTTCCAACTTTCTCTATTTGTCCCTGAAATTTTTAAATTATTGCACAAAAAAATGTGGGTGAAATACATACATTGCTCATTATCACTATAGTATCGGCATGTTTCAGAAATTGCAATTGATGAGTTACTAAGATTCTTGTTTTGTCTTTTAAGTACTTTACGATGCATTGCTCAAAAAGATGCTTTCCAACATGAGCATCAACGGCAGATAAAGGATCATCAAATAAGTAAATATCTGCCTCTCTGTAAACTGACCGGGCCAAATTAATGCGCGCTCGTTGACCTCCACTTAACGACACTCCTCTTTCTCCTACTAAAGTCCGATCGCCGTTTTGTAATAACTCAAAATCTCTCTTTAATGCGCAGACATCAACGATGCTTTTGTACTTAGTTCTTACATAGGGCAATCCGAAAAGAATATTATTGCGAACAGTTGACACAAAAAGCCAAGGCTCCTGTGAAGCATATGATACATTTCCATGAACTTCTAAAGATCCGCTGTTAATTGGAAGTTCTCTCAAAATTAAGTTCAACAGGGAACTTTTTCCGGCGCCCACTTGTCCAACAACAGCACACAAGGTTCCGGGTGTGATATTCAAATTTATGTTGGTCAGAGTGTCAACTATTGGATTCGGTATCCAACTCGCTTTGGCCCGATTAATCTTGATCAGGCCAGTCTTGGTGGATGCTTCAGAATTAACTGACTGATTTGATACCTGGCTTATGTGTATTTCTTCTTGCAAAAGAAATTGCTGCAAATAAAATTTATGGTATCTACTAAAGCTGAATTGCTCTTACCTCAACTCTTCCTACTGACACTTTTGCCTCAGCAAAAAATGATACTGCTAACGGATAGAATATTGCCATATATAGCTGGATAGTGTTGAAAAACTGAGCCATTGAGAAAACTTTATCGCCGGTGAGCCTGTTTCCGAGAAGGACATACGTTATAATAGTTAAGAACAGTGTGAAACGCTCTGTGTAAACCATTAGCGCTACTAAAAAACCACGGATGTAGGACGTTATAGCTACAACGTCAATTTCCAACCTATAATGTGCGAGATAAAAAATCAATTCAAATTTCAATGTCACCAACGAACATTTCCAACATACTTTCGAGCAATTTTAACCAACTCCTCAAATGGTTTTTCCCAAGCGTACATCTTGATGACTTGTATACCGGCAGTGATTTCACTCATAAGTTGAACTCTGTGGTCAGTACGGTTTGCAATTTTAAGCCTAAGTTTACCTTGTAAATAAGATAAATATCCTAGAAAACGTGATAGTTAGTATTGAAACAGTGAAATGAAATGGTGTTCCAAAACCTTGTAAAGGCACTGCTTGTATGGTAAGAGCTGCAATTCCAGCAAAGGCCGCATATCCAATACTGTTGTACATAATAACACCTGCAACTACCGTTTGCAGGGGCATTAACCAAATGTAGTGCAAAAATAAAGGCACAAGGTCGAACCTAAGAACATCGTTAGATAACAAATTGACCACTTGTCCCGCGGCCGTATTGGAAGTTGATGCTTTATTTAAGCGAAGTACCTGCAACCATTTCTTAGCAAAGTGAAAATCTGATTTGTGGTACTATACCTTTCTGTAAATTAAAGAACAGGTAGCAATTCTGCACTGCATCCCAATCCGAGCTTGACCGAGTGATGCATGATGTATTATTATAACATTGATAAATGATATACCAATTACACCTAAGGCCCATATCCAACCCTCGTAAAGTTCCATAGTTCTGGACGGTTCGAAATATTTAATCAATTCTGCTAATACTAATGGCTGCCCCATTCTACAAAAGCAATGTTCGTATCATAATAACTGTAAAGAAACACTTACTTTAAAACGATGCATTGCAAAAATAGTTCTATTCCATATAACGAATACGGTTTAATAAACATATTTCTAATAACTCGTATAAATTCCGGTTTTTTGCTTGTCTTTTTTGCCCTTAAGCATTCTTCTTCCCAATGTCTGCAATTCAAAGTTAAAGTTACACTAAAATTTTTAGATGGTCTTACCTTTCCATTGTATCTCCTAATTTTTCCGATATATCACATTGGTTTACATTGTAGAGATCCTTAACTTCTAAGTCTTTTTTAAATCCATGATAAAAAAGAGGGAGCAGCCAACTGAAAAGAAACGATATATTAGTCATCAGCTCCATGTAAATTCTTAATACAATATTTAGCAAATCTTTTATATAGCCAAATTTTTGCAGGATTATAAATAAATGACCATCTGGCATGAACAATCTCAAGTCTTTTCGAGCAAAAGTTAAAAGAATTTTTGTTGAAAACGTATTTGATGCGGTACAGGAGTACATCGATTTCTAATCGGTTCCTTCTGAAAAGAAAGATGTGTTTTTATATATAGCTATTATTGCTTTGGGGCCAAAAATTACTCCCCATTTTTTTGCCGGTAATTCACGTTTTAAAGCATCAGAAATTTGAATCAAACAAAATCTCGATGATATCGGTCGGTCTGTCAGTCTGCGTTTATTCCCATTTCCGGCTACACGGTGGTACACATAATCTTATAGACAAAAGAAGAAGCTGAAAAGCTTTTGGGCAAAATAGCGCATGCGCAGATGCGCGGATGGCATCTGTGCTAGTCACAGCATAATTTTATATACATAGATTGGTGCCCATATATTTATATCTACAGAAATTTCAAGATGTATGTATGTATTTTAATTTTATTTGTCATTGTTTTTGGTGTTCGACATCAAACTGGTGTAGGATATCTGTCTAGCAGGGTAGGTACCACAGAAAGTAAAAAATAATTCCAGTAAAGTGTAGCTGTAGAGGATCACACGTTTAAAGGAAAGTCCTTAATGTAGGGTGCAGTTTGTTCTAATTTGTAAGTCTAGCTCTAGGCCGAGGTTTAGGCTTATCTGAGTTCTGTCTTAGGGCAGCAATCTCTTGATGTGCACTTCGTTGGGCTTTTTTCCACAAGTTTCTGCTCGATTGTAGGAGACATGTCATCTTTTCTTAGGTGTTATACACCCAGCGGCATTTTGTTTGATTACTGCCGTTTCTATGTCCTGTTCAGTTTTTAATGGTCGGTTTAGTGAAATTTGGCTATTCAATTGTTCTATAAATAGTGAAATAATGACCAGTCAGTTCTATTGTTAGGTATCTAATGAAGGTTGTTTTTCAATGTAGGTATAGAACTTTTGAATAGGTAATATGTTATTATTGTTATCAATACTGGGGAGTGGTCACAGTGCATAGTAAATATACCTCGAAATATACAAACAGTGAATTTTACACATGTTAATAAAATAATGAGTCAAGTTAAAAATACACTTAAGTAAAATAAAACAAAATATCACAGTAGGTATATTAGAACAACAATCGACAAGTAAAAACTTCTCAAAAGACTAAAAAGAGTTAATCTTTAACTGACTAGCCACAGTATTTATTAATTTACTCGTAGGCAATGTTCTAAAATTTAACGGTAGGTACTTTGGTTATAAAACTTTATGCGGTACGTAATAATTGTTACAATGTATCCGTTTTAAAGCTAGATTACTGATTATCACGTAGTCTGGTACTGATGAACATCATGTTAAGTAATTCATATGAGTTTCATTACAGTGAACTAGGTGCCCATAATATGCAATTTAATATGTATAGGTACACAAGGGAGAGTTAAAATATCATATTTGGGAAATGTATCTTTACAATAGCTTTTATTCCTTTACCTTTAGGCTTAGAGTCCCACAATTAGTGATGTTTATTGTGATAGCGATTGCGGTAATTGTTAAACAATTGTGGCTATAAAATCGCGGTTGAAAGTAATCGATAATAAGAACTAATCAATCTTGAATATTTGGTGACCCTCACAGTAACAGTAACTAGAAGGCAGAAACGAACAAGGATTCAAATTCAAATTTGAGAAAGAAAAGAAATGTTAAAAATTCCGGCAAGCGTGCACACAAATTAAAAATTGTTAGATTCTCATAAGCATTAACAGCATAAGTTTCGCATACTCTAACAATCTAAGGTTAAGTAAATTCATTAACAAAAATTTAAAATATATAGGTACGTAACGAATTTGTGGATAATACACAATTCTAAATTAGGTAATATTATCGAGGAATATACCTACTTGCAATTTCAGACCTCTGTTTCCAAGCTTAAAACTCGAAATAGATTCAGATTATTTTTGGTTTTATTTTAGCAGTCGATAATTAGACAAGGAGCAAATAGAGTAAAGAAGACACTTTTGACTGTTCCTTGGAATTTGGCAAAACAAAATACATTAAAATAGCTGGAACAGAATTTAATGGAGCTTCAAACTAAAAAAAAGTAACTTCAGTTTCTCAGCAAATGGGTTAAACTCTTTGCAAAGTTGAAAGTTTCCAAACCAAAGGGAACGGCTTATCCTGACCAAATCCAAGCCCTTAAGTATAAAACAGTTTTTAAAAATTATCTGAGGAGTATATTATAATAGTCTGGGAATTGTAGAAAAATAACTAAGAACATATAGAGTGTTCCTTTTAATAGACATTATATCTTTGCTTTTAAAAAAATAGAAGTATTTGACACTAATTTAGGGAAAAACAGTTGAGTTTCGTTTTTGAATTATCCGCCCGATCGTTTGCATAGATGTCATCGCCCATAACCACGTATGTTTTAGCAAAGGGATATCATGTCGATATTTATTCACCAATACCGACAGGTCAGGACTGAACGTATTGAAAACCTTGTAAAGAAGTTGAACACCTACTGCCTAATACGCAATAAACTAATAAGCATCGAGCACACGTGGACATATTACTTAATTACCTACTTATTACTCAAATACATTCCAGACTTTCATACGGTATTTGGGCATTATTGTCTGGGGATCGTCCAGCCCAGCGAAGAGAGTATTTTTAACTCAAAAAAGGATAGTATTGCCGGTAGTAGCACATATGAATCTTGCCGACAAATTTTCATCAAGTTCAGTATATTAACTCTTACATCTATACTTACACATTTCAGTATCATCATACATTTTCAGTAATCGACATCATTTATTACGTAACTGTAAGTCGAAACCGAAGTCCAGACAAAGATCATTTGGTAACTCCCTTTTGTCTTTTAGTGATAGCATATTTAAGTACGTAGATACTACGGCACCTTTTTTAATCCCAATTTACATATACAAACTACAAAATTACACACTGCAAGGCAAAGTTTAGAGATTAGTTGACCAAAATTGCAAAATTCCAAAATACAAGCTATCAATGTGGTGAGTTGAGTCGATATGGAAAAATAATAGGGAAGGTTTCTGAAAATGTGTACAAAGAAAAAATTGAAGGAGTCTGATCCAATATTTTCAGTTTTTCCATACTGTTGTCGCTATCGAGTATCGAAGCACTCGCAGTTACATACAGTGAATTTTTTTTAAATGCGAACATAGGAGTTTGCATGCAATGTAATTTCCCTATGTTCGATTTTAAAAAAAAACACATCAATCTATTGAGTAGTTCAAATGAGTAGTAGATACTCGAGTAGATATAATTGACAGCTGTCATATTTTTAAAAATACCGTCGTCCAATTTAATTACGAAATCGGTTAGGTTATTGCTTAGAATGTCAAGGAGGACACTTCGAACATTTATTGTAATTGTTTGCGTTATATATTTTCTTATTTTCTTCATTTATGTATTACTATTGAATAGATCAAATTAGTAGAATACCAGGTGCACATGACCTACAAATAATTGAAGGTTGGTTCACAATGAATTGTGATGTCAGCGCGTGCCATGTGAAGTCAAGTTATCGTAAGTTTAAGAAAAATGTATCCTAAAGTTGCTATGGCCTCACATGGCTTAATTAAAAGAATCTTACCGAGTGCTCTTCATCATAAAGACTATGAGTTGCTGTTCATAGTCACACAAGTTGCGCGATTTGGGAATGTGAACCGCGCACATGGCCACATCTCATAGATTGATGTGTTTTTTTAAAAATCGAACATAGGGAAATTACATTGCATGCAAACTCCTATGTTCGCATTTAAAAAAAACTCACTGTATATAGTCTTGCATTGATTACACAACGTTGGTACAACATGGAATTTGACAGAAAGATTTTCATATATTTTGAGAAGCACTGAGGTGGGAGCTGCAGAGAAAATACTTTTCCGGTAGGTATAGTACAGTGTGTAAAGCGATGGGGTATACAAGAGGGAATTTTTTTAAAAATCTTGATTTATGAAAAAAAATTATTCTCCATGATATGTTTTGCTTGCTTTGAAATTACCAATAACGTTTCGATAATCTAAAATATATTTATAGAAATCTGGAAAAATAATAAAATTAATTTTTTTTTATTGAAAGTTATTCTACATTATAATTAAGATAGAGTATTGCTATCAAACGACAAACAATCGAAACGTTATTCGTACTTTCAAAGCAAACAACAAATATTATGAAGAATAAATTTTTTTCATAAATCAATATTTAAAAAAAAATTCCCTCTTGTACCTATACCCCATCGCTTTACACACTGTATGTATAATGCAACCTACTTGGTAACCTACCTATGTTTTAAAAATATTAATATTTGTACATTGTAAACAACAATTGTGGTGTCCCCATTTAGTTTAGCATTCCATACAACTCACCTGAACAATTGTAGTTTTTGTTCATTGTGAAAAATGAACATGTACAGACTAATAAACGCGTCTTACCTTTCTCTTTGAATCAGTAAGTACCTACCTAATACCACAGATGTAATATTTAAATCTGTGCTAATACCTACACATGGCGTGTTCTGTTCTCTCCGTATACTGTACAGGCACAGTATTTCAAGCAAGTGTACCAAATACGGATCGGTCAATTTTGCATGTTTAAATTTTGAAAATCGATGCTTTTGTCTGCAGTCTGTTTATCGAAACAGTAGTGGTAGTTAAATTTATCCATATTAAGAAAATAAAGCAAAATCGTTATACGCTGAACACCCTTGACGTGTTTTTCAAAAATTCATTTGCACTTAAAGTGTGCATTGTTATTTCAACAGGTGCAACATAGTTGCTCTATTTTGCTTGCACGTGGAAGAAAAGAATATAGATATAGGTACCTTGTCCAAAGTGGATGTGATTAAAGTTTGTTTCATTATAAGCAAGACGTACGATAGTAATTAATTACTTTAGCCTTGACTTCTTGGGTCTTGAGTAAAGTGTAAATGAATATTTTAATTTACATCATTTTATAATATCATTGTATTAAACTGTATATTTTAGGCCTCGTTTTAGGCTTGAATCTGTATCTAAGAAGATTTAAAATGAGAAATGTTGCTACATATTTATGGTTCGACAACTGTTTTAAATTGAAAAATGTTAACTTATAAATAGAGTAGTATCCAGTATACCTAGTACAGCAAAGATACCTATAAATATAACAAGCATAAATTGTGCACAAGTCTTGTGCAGATAAAGCGCATTTTTTAACCGAAATAGCTTTTGTTTTGACATCACCAATAGATATATTTCTTGCAGAAGTCTCAATCGCTTTGTGAGTACCCTCTTCCGACAATCCGTTCTTGAGGTATAAGGGAATATACCCGATTACGATAAGAGGTCGAGGAGGAGGGCTATGGTTGGTAGTAATTAATTCCTTTCGTCGAGACCTTTAATTAGAATACAATTGAGAGATAACATTAATTCCCCCCCCCCCTCAGGTCCCGTCCCTCACTGATATCGAAAGAGTCGCACGGGAAAGTTATAGTTTGTACAAACCAATTTATTTCGATGAGCCCAGGAAATAATTGGTGAGGGGCCCCCCTTTTAGACAGCGAAATTTGATGGCCGTCTGGCACACATTTAAGGTGTAGGATACCTACTGCAAAAAATTCCAGGACTCTAAGACCATTCCCCTAGAAGTAGTTCGAAACGGCAGAAGTGGGTCCAGACGGACGGACAATAGCACATTTTTTTTAATTCTTAAAAAATGCGCTAAAAATAAAATATCCTGTTGAGTTAAGAAATATCTAAATCATGCATTAATAGGAAGTTATATAGTGACAATGTAAGTTGCGTTAACATGTTGACCTCTAAAATGACAACGTGGCAAGCGTGCAATTTTAAAAAGTGGCTCAATTCATTTTTTGTATATATTTTACCTATTTCGGAAAATATCGAAAAAATACAAGAAATAACAACTGCTTATACTCGAATTGTGTTGTGGGTACAATTCCTATGTTGCACGATTTTCGAGGTATGAACTTTTTCAATAGGGGACAAGTATCTTTTTTCAGTGCCATTGAGCTCAAAATGAATTGCGCAGTTTCTAAAATCTCACATTTTCAAAATAGCTCGCAAAATAAGTATTGCAAAAAGAATAGCAGTTAGTAATAATTGAATTTTACATTAGACTACGTTTTTTAAACAGTATTGCACCGTTTTTGAGCTGTGCTTTTCCACTGTACATAGATACATGAAAAATCGACGTTTCTTGGAAAAGTCTGCGGAGAATTTGTAAACACAGCAACACGACTCTAGTCGGAGTATTCGCTACAACTGACTCAAACCTGTGCAGGCGCACACAGATGCTCAGATGAGCACAATTGTGCAGGTAAAAAGAATTGAATTTTGATTCTTCTCCAGTCGCCTGCGCAGATCGATTGACACGTGCAGGTTTTCCTGAAGGGGATAACACACACGTTTCGGTTTACCTGTACAGCGCAACGTGTACGGCCGGCCTAAAAGGTTGTTGCCTATCGCCGATTCCGCTAAAACCCGCTCCATATCACGAGCGCTTATACAGAGAGTTAACTTTCTGGTGGCCCATGTGCATTTTATTGTTTTGTATGTTTGCTTTTAAAAAAAATTGAGAGGGACAATTGGGTACGCTTTTTTGTGAAAAAATTTGTTTCGTATCCGAGTCGCAAACCGGGATATTTTAACCAGTAGATGGCACACGTTAAACCGTGACTGAACTAACTTAACATTTCATCATGTTGAATCGTTGAGGGGAAGGAACACCACGGATGCATGCCCACAGTGGAAGCAGTTACTATATATAAGTGCTCGTCTGAAAACCAACGAGGTTTGACAACAGAGCAGTAGGTACCTACTCTTTTGTAACTTGCTAGTCATTAATTTTAGCAATATGCAAAACAAGACGAATCGGACAAGGATACATGACCACTATAATTGTTTCTAGTCAGTGTAACCCTGAATTACTAATGACGACGCACTTATTTCAATTTTAAGTTTCTCATAGATAGTACAATACTGGGATAAAAAGGACTGTTGTGGCTTGATAATTGGCCTGTTCATTTTCACACAAATACGAGAAAAAGATGTCACAATTTTACCTCGAATTTTACTATAGTTTTATTTCTATACAAAAATTACAAAGAGAGCATTTGGCCATTTCGCACTGTGCCCACGCACAGTATCATTTTTGTCGATTTTAGAACCAGGCCCGTAGCCAGAGGGTGTTCAGGTGGCTAGGTGGGGCTGAGCCTCGCCTAGAACGTGGTCTTGCCCCCACTGGAAATCCACGGGTTGGTGGATGGTTGGTGGATGGTTCCTTTACAAAAATTACAGGGGGTCTTTATCAAAAATTTCTTAAGCCCCCCCCCCCCCCAGAAAAATACCGGCCACCCCTGCTACTTCATTCTGGCTACGGGCCTGTTTACAACCTGATCAATACAGCACAATTTTCGACTGTTTTCAGGCTCTAATGCGGGTCTAGAAAATCCGATCCAAATATTTAACGACAGCGATGGCGAAAGGCTAATCGAAAAGCTCTAGGGAGAGATAGCGTGTGCTTAAACAGTAAATTAATCAATCAATTCCCACACTTTAAGTGAGACTAACTTAACAGCGACATTCTCTAGGGAAAAAAGTGCAAAAAAATTGAAAATTATATCTTCCAATCAAATGATTTTATGACACGCTTTGCGTGACAAGCTCATAACAGTCATAATGGTCTACGTTTCAATTGTTAACTTCCATCGAATTTGTAACTTTTCATCAACAGTCATGCGTGTAAAAAAATAGTATGCGGCACAGATAAAACGTCGAATGTCTGATACTAGCCGGATTTAGGGTAGGGTCATGTGCTCGTGGGCCAGAAATATATTCGACTTCTTGAAACCTTACAGTCGACTAAATCACAAAAATATAAATGTGCGTTTTTTTCCGTTCTAATTGATACAAAAAACGAATCCAGATGCTGCTGGCATTAATTTGTTGGATTGTAAAAATGTAAATGGCATCGTAATGAGAGAAAAACCGCAAACTTTAAACAGGAGCCATTTGAAAAGTCCAATTCCTCTTTCCATTTCATACAGCATAGTACCTATTCTAACTGGCCTCCCTTTTATTATTATTTGGCAAAATTTACTAATAACGCACTTTCAGCTCATTTCGCCTAATGACTTGATTAAATAACGTCAATAATTTATAAAATGGGTCATATGATGAAATAAGTTTTTTGGTTTCGCCAAATATTCAGAAGTTTCATTTTGATTTAACTCCCGCAGTTTGATAAATTAAAGTTTGCCTATACAATGGCAGAGGGTCACAGCACTAAAATTATTCTGTATTAAAATGAACAAACCTCGGAACAAACTTTACAAACATTCATTGAGCTAATTAAGGCGATTGGTAGCAAGTTTATTGCTCAATTTCAAGAGGTTAGAGATCAATGTCAATAAAAACCATATTTCTATTTGAATATTTTAAACAAGTGGCAAGTGTAAAATATGAAGATATACAAAACATTTGATTAATTTTGATTTGCATTGTTTTCGAATGGTGTGGCGGCCACTTCGAGAGATGTTTTCATTTCCTCATAGATTGCAAAACACTTGTCACATATAGTTGTTATTATTTGTAGGCATATCAATAAACAGGCAGACATTGCAGAATATACCAATACCTACATGATTATTTAATTTCTCTCACATGATACGATAAAACGATTAAGTACGTCCTTGCGTATAATTGCCACAATTAAACCTATATCAAACCCATAACAATTCCCATCTAATCTAAAAATAATAAGTTTATTAGAAAGGATTGAGATGGGAGGAAACATGTGCATGTGCACTTTAAACAAATTAATCTTGACGAGTTCATAACCCAAAGCAACTTTTGATTATAAAGTGTCAACTATGTATAAAGGGTAGATTTTTCAGAAAATAAAAGTCCCAAAGACACTTGCGGGTGTGCAAACTAAACTTTGACGCAAAATGGCTAAAATCCTAGTGACCGGCGAAATCTTGCGCAAAAATTGGATTCTTCTTTGCTTCTTCTCGTCCATGACTCATGAGTGTGTTTGATATCGCTTCGACCATAATTAGGGGTTGCAATCGCTCACTCAGACACCTAAATTGCGACTAGTTTTGTTATTGTGACGACAGATATCGTCAAGCTTTGCAAGTAATGTTTATTACTCATCTTCTCACAGAATTATGTGTAAACAAATAACGTCACCAAAAATGCGAGAGCTTATCATTTAGATAAACCACACTGTACCCGGAAACAAATTCCGTCAAAAGCATCCGGTAATTGCGTTTTTTAGCGTTTAAAGTGCACGCATATGTGATAAAGATTTCTTTTGTATTTGAAAAGTTGACAATAATAATCTGGGAAAATAATTGAGCATCGGGTATTTATTGAGTATAGGTATTTCAAATGCAGAAAAGGTGCAAATGAAAAATCAGGTGCAAATATATCTTGTGTCTTGGGTTAGAAACTGCATTTCGCCAAATACAGAGTTTCATTTCCTCACAAATCGGGAATCTAACAACGTAATATTGAACCGAGGTCGTCCATGGAATTTCCTATTGGTTATTGTTTACTGGGAAAACAATATAGCTTGCTCTAGGGTTAATTATTACAAATTGAAACTTGTGTTTTTCCAACGCTGTTTGACGTATTGATTTTAAGGGAGGGTCTCTACAATAAGAAAAGTAACGGATACCTATTGAATAATCCATAAAATCGGATATATTATGACTATGCTACATTATAATATTGATCAATACACTTATCTACATTGGAGAAATTAAACACGAGGAAATGGGGATTAATGCATTTCCCTTTGAATGAAATTACAAGTACAATAAAGTTGCCCCATGACTATGTTTATTCAGTGTGACTTCTCGATTTCCCTAGTACCTACCTATATGTATCTACATATACCTACTGTTGCTAAAATTATTACAATTCCACTTGATATATTACCTATTCAAATTAAGTTTGGGGGTTGGGCTTCACTACAGACATAAAATAACAATTATAGAGATTAATTTGCTTCCTAGCTCTATATTTTTTATTTTGGGTGACTGATATGTACTTTGAAATACTAATTATGGAATACTCCCAGATATTATTTTGGCGGCAATTAAATAATAATTATACCTCAAGTCAGGCTACATACCAAGGTGAATAAAGCTCAATTATTTTGTATAGTTAGTGAAAATGTTACGTAACATCATGATTTCCTTGAAATGTTAGTCACGGAGAAACTTATTGAGGAATTTGTCTCTAGTTCATGTTTTACGATTAAATGAAATGTCATGTGGACATGTGCGCCCTATTTCTCTTCTATACAGACGTTTTAATCACGGAATGAGACGCATTTTTCCCTAAAGAAAGACCTTTTCTAGGAAGAAATATCTGGTTAATCGTTTTTCAGATTTTTTTGATTATTCTTTTGGCCCTGTCAATAGTTTTCTTTCAATGCGCTACTTCAAATTTTTGAATAGCGAATTACAGGTGTCCGATTATTAAACGTGTCAACGTTTCAATATCACAGATACGAAGCCCTGGAAGCTCACAGTCAACATACTTCTAATCTACACAACTCGACTATCGATTCTGCTCGAAATTTACCTACACACTTACACTTGGAAATCGAGTTATAGTTTTAGGGGCTTCGAGCCGTAAAGTAAACTTTTAAAATTTCAATTTTATTTCAAAGTTCTACGAAGGCATAGAATGGCGACAGCGAGGACGACAGTTATTTATTCCAGTCTATTTACCACTTTAGAAAGGCAATAAAACGGCAATCTTCTAGGATAAATAACTACACGAAAACAGTTTAGTTATAGAGAAAGATGGTTTTTGTAAATCGTTCATAAATGGCTATCCTTCTAGTTTAATTATTTTTATAAGCCTTTCAGGTCGAATTGTCTGTTTCGGAATAGCAATTCTGACAATTAACTAACAAATCATTTTTACAGAGACTTAAATCATAAATCAAGACCATTTTAATTCAAATAATAATAGTATAAAAGTAGTATAAAATAAAGGCAAAATAAAAGAGATTAAAAAAATAAATAACATTATTTTCAAAAATCATTTCTTATCAAAATTTGCGAATGCGTTCTGTTTAATCAGATATGGGTGAAAGGTACACCTAGAATCAAACGTATCGATTGACATGGAAGCGATGAGTTAAAAAAGTTGACCACGTATTATATACAAATAAGATACTCTAATTTTTACGAGAATTTTTAATATCACTCTGTTGCACTCTGACTTCTGAGGAAATAATAACCAATCATGCGTCGAAACCGTACAACATATGCTGGGGTAGGTAAGGTTAGAAAGGTGGGTGAAAAAGGTAGTCGGTGTGCTGAAGAAAAATCCTGACCGATGCTCATAGAAAAGCTATTCCGATCAAAATCCTGAGGAACGGTGTTGACGAATCAATTCGGCGAGGGGTTGAAATCTCAATTCTCAGACCTTGTTTTTAATGATCGCACTATGTGTCTGTGTCGGTCTGTGCATTCCAACTTTATTATTTGTTAGGATATTTCAAAGAAACTAAGAGTAAAACCAACAGATATTTAAGAAAGTCTATTTGCGTATTCATTTGCGCATGTAGAGACCAATTTGAATAATTTACACGTAGACATTTTGGATTCATTTAGCAAACATTTACCATGATCTAAATTGAAGGAAGGAGAGGAGCCCGACGAATAATAATTAAATCCAAATTAAAATGAATTATTCATGTGTCAAACATTATTGGGTATTATTTCGGTATTACTGTTTGAACAGTTAATGAAAATTTATTCAATTATGTGCTATTATTTTCAATATGATCAGATCTATTGTGAATTTAAAAAACCTTAAACTGCCTTCAAATAGTGTCTCCTCACCGAATGGGTAATAGTGTGCATAACTTTTGTCGAAAAAAAGGTCGCCGTAACTGATACCAACCGTTCAGAAGCATATATTGACACAAACAGAAACAGTCTCTTCTTGAAATTCTGCTTAAAACGTTAAGCTGATTTAACATGTGGGTAGTGCTTTATTAAATGTAAAACGCGTTCCAAGACATCACAAATCACCTCGCAAATCACGCCAAAGTCCCCCAAAGGTGATCTAGATAAGGCGACAATAACAGAATTATACGAATCACAGTGTATGGCAGGTAAATTAATCTGATTTTTACAATATGCGATAAGCTTGCGTTTACTAGAAACATGTGTGGCTAAAATTTCCAAAAAACATCTCTATAAATACGAAAGTTGATATTGCCCAGACTGCGCATGTGCACATTTTAAATATTCGCGAAACAATACTTTTGACCCTGGCAGACTGTACCCCAGTCGACACCCCAGTTCCCGATGTATCAACAGTCGTTTCCATTATACCTTGAGTTAGCGAGTTGCGAGTTTCCTATGTTCATATGGTCGAAAGTACTTAATGACTTCAACTTTAAATTAACAAAATTTACTTTATTTCCCTACATTAAATAACACAACAACAGATATGGTACGAAAAATCCAATCTCTGCACGAAAGCATCTAAATAAACCACCAAAAGAAAATTTAATGTATCTAATGTAAAACACTTAACCATTTTGGAACATTCAGTTTAGAAAACATGAGGACTAGAAATTTATAAAGCTATCCGAAGGTTTCGATTAAACCAACTTCTTACACTATTTCAAACTATACTCGTATTACACCAGCAGTGATTTTGTTATCAATGTCGCTTTACGATAAAAAATTGTTTAAAGAAGTGGGTATTCGCGAGGATATTCGGTACCAAAAACGTATAATGGAGTTCAGTGTTTGTGTATACTGTGGTTGAGACTTTGGTAGAATGAATTTTGAACAAAGTATAACCATAGAGCTCGCCATAGAGTATGGTATAACTAAACATAAAAAGCGAACATTTATTGATTGTAGTTAATGGAATATAATAATACAGATAATTAGATGGAAGGGTAATTAAATCAAAATTTAATCAATTTGTTTAGAAGCGATTAGGAAGGTAATAAATTAAAATGAGTATAATCCAAGTCGACAAAACACCATAGTAATCTTCGGAATTAACCAATCTTTTGGGGATTTCTAAAAACATCAGCACACAATATTGGAAACTATACAATGTGGAATGTAATCGATTGTACCAATTATTTGGGAAAGCAAGTGATAATAATAGTTCAGAAACGATGTAAAATGATGATTCAATGTTACGATATATTAGAGAATGTGTTAGCCTCGGTGTTAGCAAATAGACCCAAGACTGTACTATAATATTTAAAGTTTTTATATACCGTTGTTGTACAGTTTTCCTAATTTGATTTGTAAACAAATCTAAGTACCAACTTTGTAAACATATTGATCATAGATCCCATACCTTTCCCATTGCAAAAGGTAAAAGAAATGGGTCTTTACGAGCCCTCCAACAAAATAATTAACTACACTCGGGAACTTAGAAACTGGTTAAACGTACTTCGTTTCTAAAGATGCAATGCGTTTAAATGAGTGAATTATTCACTCAACGGTTTACACTATTTTTAGCTTGATGGGAGAAGATTTAATATACATAGTAAAAATTAAGCTAAAGATTCTGGCAACCAATATTGCAACAACGGTTACTATGGATTTTAAGCAGTCTCAATCTTAAGTCTTGTCTTATGCTGCTACAATCGAGACGCGTCATGTAAAGAAAAAAAGTGTTGCCTTTGAAACAAAAATTTGCAGAAACAACATTATTACGCTATTAGGTACTCAAAGCTATAGTTCATTTGGTTTATATCTACCATGATCCTCGCCATATGATCGAGAATGAAGTCATTATCGTAAGTATAAGAACCCAAAATTCAATCGGTGAAAGTATGTGTCAATTATTAACGACTAATGAGATAAACAACGGTGATGTTATTGTTTGAATTCACCATAAATAGAGAATTCAACCTTAATTAGATTGGTAGAATTTGTTTTGGGTGCAATTATGATCAACAATTGATTCCGTGGTAATTTCTAGCAACTAACCTGGTTAAACCGGTTGAATTATGTATGAATAGGTATGGTAAGTCCTCATTGTGATTCATATGCATTTAAGGCTGCTTGCCTACTCTGTTATCGAGGACAACTATTGTTCTAATTCGATAATGTAAAAAACCTTGAGCCCAAGGTTTGCAAATAGTGCCATTCGACTCACTTTTGAGTATTTTATGGATATTTATGGATAACTTCAACGGAAAAAAATTCTTTTCATAGAGACTTGAAACCTCGCTTGAAACCGTACCTAATCCGAGACCTAATCCGACGAAGTTTACTTTCCATTGTAGTAATGCGTTTTGACAATTCGAAATCTTTCCGGTGCACCCGTAAAGTTAAAAGAAAACAACAACGATACATACAATCGACATGAATTCGGGGGTGTAGCGGTTTATTTCGATAGCCACCTAACTATTTTTACCACTTTTGCCACTTTACAAGAATGGCTGTGGTCCGCATCAACGGATTGAAATTTGCTGTTCATGAAACTTGTATTGTAGGTAGGTATGCATATAACTAAATATGGAAAGGAAGCCATTTTGGGAATCAAGGAAGCGAAGCAAATGAAGTTTGTAATCTGAATAAGTTTAAAATACTATGCGATCAAAAAAGAGTTGCTGTCGAGTCACCTTTGGAATTTTGGTTTATTTGGGAAACTATAATATTTAACTTGAATTTCCAAAGACGACTCGTCGATCTATTTTTGATTGTCCGTTAATACAGGTGATTACATGTAACCGAGCATGTAATGGAAATTAAATTGAAAATTTAAAGATTCAACTTATTTGAAAAGTAATCAGGTTCAAAAATAATTCATTAATACATTTTGGCAATTGTCGTTAAAAGTCAATTCTTTGGCGATCTCTAATTACATGATTAGCTCTATGATTAGGCTCGTGATTAGGTAGGTACCCCGTTGAGGAAACTTAGATGGAATACCATAATATAATAGCGAAAGTGCACTTTGCCTTTTAGTAAACGAATTAGGTTTTTACCGGGGTTTTAGAGTTCACACGCGGACCAAATTAGAAAATTAATTACACACTGAAACATTGAACAGGTTAAACTCACTTTGTTTCTAAAGATAGATGGAATGTGTTTTATTGTGTTCAGAACGAAATAGTTATAACTATATAATTGAGCTTGAGGAGCGACGTTTATTTCAATTTTAAATTGCAAAAAGTAGACTATACTTAATGTTTAAGTCGAGCCCGAGGTCGAGCCATATCAACCATTGTCGCAGTAATGGTACAATGGATTTTAGCGAGGCTTTTAGGTTGTGTGTAACCTTAAATTCTTGAATTTGATGATGCAATGGATGGATATAGTCCATCTATAATAAAAATTACTTGGTGTCAGTAATGCAAATGCAAGCGTTTGACAGAGTGGTCGTTCGTTCAAAAACATGCATTTTTTCGCTTACACTTACAAGGATCCAAAATAAGAGTATGAGTTTGGAAAGCATCCAGAAGTCCAAATATTTACGTTTCTTCTATGTTTTCCTCAACCTTAAGGTTTGAGTGTCTATATGCCGAAAATTTTTCCAAAATTCCAACCTCGGAATGAGTGCAAAAAATCAGATTTCGGGAAATTGAGGTTCGCGCGGTGAAGTTGATGAGATACTTGGTTTTGGGGGTGATGGCGGTGGTAGTAGAGAAAGCAGCAGTGAAAGGGTGAAAGCTGCGAAAATAAATGTCGTTTGAAAGAATGATGTCAATTCGCGCTTATTTATTTATTGCAGTGCACAGTTGTGAAATGTAGTAAACTCGATAGGTCCAAAAGTATCGTCGTCCTTGCTATGCGTGAATCTTGATTCGTTGCTTATCTTTTATCAACGAATACATTATTACATGCTAATTACTTACGACGTACCGATAATGGTAGGTACATACTTACGATTCAATTAAATTCGAGAATAAATTATTATGATTATAATATGATTAGGTATGATTATAATCAGGCTTCGTCAATTACTTTAATGAGCCCGTAAATAAATAAGATGATATTAATTTTTTTTCCAAACATCACTCACTTGATGGAGCGAGTTTTAGAATTGAACTTTTAGCAAATGTACCTCCTCACAAAATACATTTTCTTTCATTGAAGATACTAAGATACGCCATGCCTTATCCAAAACTGCTCAACAATGTACGAAATTCATATCAAAGTTCCCAGGTTTGAAAATGTGAAAACTTAAATTTTTAATTGGAAAATGAAATATTCGGACAGTTCGTATGCAACATCCTTATATCTAGCATTAGCGGTTTTTGCAATGTAACATTACTTTCATGTGACTTTTTTACAGAAACAAACGCTTTTATCGTTCATATCGCTTTGTTATAATTATCCGAGTAATTATCCAAGAATCGCTAACAAATGAAGTAACATTCGATACCGAACTGGGGCCTTGGACTCACGAAATACAAATTGAAACGCTTATGTCGACAAATTGCATTTGCTTGTACGTAAAAGTACCAAAATAGCTCGTAATTCATGCAGAAAATTAAATTTGAAACTATATAAAGAAACGCCGAGAAACGCATATGATTTTCAGGGAAATTTGCGATGAAATCTTATCCGTAAACGGAAATTCAAAATAACAATAGTAAAAACTAGCAATACTGTTCCAACAATACATTATATTTCCGTTACTAAACCCCGTTGGATGCCTCCTAGGGAGACTCATCACTTTCACTTTATGAGTACCGAACTAGCTTTTTGTGGCTCGTTAATAAACATTCCTTCAAGAAACTCTGCCCTTTAATGGAGCAAGAGCCACGAAAATTAAAATGTGAAAAAAAAAAGTATAAGAACATTAACAATTGATTGCAAGAGTTGAAAAGAAAATCGACACTAAATCTCGAAAGCATATCTTTGACTTGAGCATTTCCTATTACCATAAATAAAAGTTTGTATCTGGGTTTGTATGTTACTTTTTCCTTGCTATGCCTTGAAATTTTCCCACATTCGTTTGAACAATAATAACTCGTATATTCCAAGTCTCTGGTATATTCCCATCATAATCAGATAAAATGGAATGGAAATTATTTCGCATTATAGACTATTGTGGATTTGTTCGGAATTATACCAAATTACGTTTGCATTACATGTCATTAAAATTAAAGTTACCAATGCTTGTGCGGATATTTGAAAGGATGCAAAGTGGTGGAGAACTTGCACATTTCGGAGATTTCATGGTAGAAATGTGGTAGATATAAGAACAACAAATTTGAGGTTGGTAACCCCTTCGTACATACGTAAATAACAATGGACTGTTTTTTAAGTGAATTACTTCAAGAAAGTCAGAACTAGTTGAGGGCATGGTCTTTATTATACACCATGGTTGAGGAATAATTCGGATAAGTCGGAATGTTTTGACTTTTTTTAATATAAAAGTCATGACCTCGGCAATTTTATGGAAAAGTAACTTCATAAAAATTTTGAAAAAAATCTGAACTTGTACATGTTACAGAGATACAAAACCCTACACTTGAACTAAACCGAATCAATTCAAAACCTGGTGTTTCTACTGAAATTACCTCGGAAATTACTTCTTGTATGCATTTTGGGACACCCGTTACTATATGAATAATCAATGACACCACAAAGTAAATGTAAATTTTTATCATCTGCAGCAAAGATCATACTACTGTAGTATGATCTTTGTCTGCAGTCTGAGGAGCAGATAAGAGGTATGAACTCGGGTATGAATGTATGATACATCTCCAAACTTCGCTGCGAACCTGTTAGATGCTTATAAAAGTGCATTTTCATGCTACTGAAGAAATGCGGTTTTTTAAATTGTCTTTAAATTAAACAGTTTTGTTTAAATAGAGAACAGAGTCTCTGTTTTCTATTTAAACAAAACGCAGAGACGCATCTTTCCTTATTTTTCGAACTCGAATTTTTGATTTTGGAAAGAAAAATGTAAAAAATAATTTGGGGTCGTCGTCCCGCTGAACTACGATGAGAATTGAGACGGTGTTTAATTTGCATCTCCATAAATAATATGATAAGATAAATTATATACACAAAACCGCAAAAATTAATGTTGCCTTTTATGATACATGATAACATCACAGACCTGCCGCTATTTGGTCTACATTCACCTTCCCCATCCACGTCAATGTCGAATTTTAAACTTCGATAGGAGTGACCGTTCAGCAGATCAGGATCACAAATGAAGTCGAAATTACTAAACCAGATCAATCGTTTTGGCAATGCAGAAAATTGTGATAATGATAACAATAATAATTATCAAATTACATTCGTCTTTGGCTTTGGTTATCAACCTGTATCAGGTAACTCAATAATTTACAATTCAATCTGACTTGCCCAGTTCGCTCTATTCAAATGAGGAAGCAAAAAAAAAACGGTATTAATTTGATTAATTCTCTTGTTGGTAATATAATTGGATTACCCAAGCAATCAAAAAATGAAGGTTGTGTGCAAAAAAATCATGGATCAGTTAACATTCACGTTTTGAGCGCGAGATGCGTAATAAAGGATGGCAAATTTTAGCTACTCACCAATACAATAGTTTTGAGATGGGGTTCGCTTTCACTTCGGGGTTTGGGGTTTCGTACTTCTTGCTAAAATCCATATTAAATTAAGTACATTGACGGAAGGGTGAACAGGAAAGAATTTCGCGCACTAAACAAAATAATTGGTACCAAACGATTCAAGAGCGCTTGTTTTCTTTGCGAGATATCGGAGATAACTGACTTCCTACCAGTTTTTCGTAACCTAGCGGTATCAATGGAATCCCATGTCTGTTTGCGAAGGTTATTTTAACCGGTATTGTGGTGGGAAAAAAGAAAGAAAGTATTGCCAGCTGTTGCTTTTGCGGTTGTGCAATTGAATTCTAAAGCCAATAGGAGCATACGAATTAAAATGAGCGACTAACGACATTTTTTACTGTGGTTATAATTAACAAAGTTATATTTAGATTTAGCATATCTACTTATACTGTTTTAGTTATTGATTTTTATTTCATACAGAGCGTAGCGGAAGCGGTATCTATTTGAAGACTCTATTTCTTTGGACGTGTACGCCTCTAATCGACAATATACCCAAACACCTAATGGTTTCTGTTATTGATCAAAGTTCACCTTTTGCAAGTCCTGGCATTGTAATTAAACAGTAATAGGATAGAGGGCAGTGGTTTGCAGATATTAAAGATGTTTTTGGGGATAAGGCTTTTGATTTTGAAACAGCAATTGAGTATAAAAATAAAACAAAATTGAAAACTCCCGCTGGAGTAACTCATTAGCATCTTGCCTTTCCGCAATGATGATTAAGCTTGAAAGTGGAGATGTTGTTTCTCCCCATCAAGAAACTCACATTTTACACTGCAATTGTTAATGCTGACCACGACTGGAAAAGTATCTACAACGTCTGGTTATTACCTCTCGAGGCAGTGTATCTGTATCCCTAACGCAATTGTGGCCGAATTTTGGCCCAAAACGACGACCTAGACAGCAAGAGCACAACATTTAAACAAATTTGGTGAATATAAGAAGGTTTTGATCACGTTTTGACATGGTGCCAAAAGTGTTTGGTAATATTCAATGGTATTTTATACATTTTTAGTCTTTGCCCGGTATGTCGGGAGCACTCCAGCAGTTTAAAATTGTAGATGAACATGCAATATTTGACTTGACTTGAGTTCCCGACTTGAGACGGCTACGTGAGCATTTTTAGCGCAGTGTCTGGTCTGACTCACGCAATGATGCAAGATGCAAACAACATAATATCATTTGGTTATAAATTCAATGATAATAATATCATTGACTAATACCCACCCCCTCCGTCAATGGTAATATCTAGATTTCTTTCAACATATCAATCACAATCAGTAAAATGAATTGGCTAACTAGGTATAAATTACTGAAAACAGTAATTTTACTCATCTTCATATATATACAGATATACTACCCCTACTCTACAACATATTCCTTAATTATCTATCTCCACTGCTAACGATTTCGTCTCGATATTTTAATTTGTAGGTATAATGCCCATCCCCATCTAATCAATCAATTTTCTTATACGGGGTTGGTAACTTGAACGCACCATAGGAATTTCAATTATATTTTTTTAATATCCGATTATTGGCTTCCCTAATTATTTTAGAAAGAAAGTCTATTTAGGTTTTTTGTAGAGAAAAAAATTACGAATACGTACATACTATTGTTTCCTATTTTATAAATTCAGAAATAGTAAAAAACTGTTGCGTTTGTAAAGTTCGGTAATGCCATGGAATTATGAAATCAAACAAAAGCGCCTGCATTTGCTATTAGTTAGATTTTGTTTGATCCCAAACTGGCGTGGCACCACACCACTGACTTTTTGAAAAGCACAAGTTTTTAGTTATCCAATTTCTTGGTTTCAAAGTTCAAAAAATTAAAAGCTATAGTATGCATGGATTCGTAATTTTGTTCTCTACAAGAAACCTAAATAGTGGGTCATATCCAAAAGGATTTGGGACGGTTGAATTATTCAAAATAGGTAGGTTTAATAACTGTAACCCAGTACAGCAACGGAATACCGTTTAAAAATTAATTATTTTTTAGAAAATTGTTCATAAAAAAACCATTGGACACGTTTTCGAATAATATATTCCATCAAAAGTTTGATAGATACCCACATACACCGTATATGAGTATTGTAATGTTAATAGTTCTTTTATAATTATCCAAAAGGTTAGGCACATGAAAGTACCTACCTTGTTTTTTACTACACGTTGCGTAGGTAGGTATATTTTTTAGCGTTTATTATGCATCAAAATTTTGGAAAATTCTGACAAAGAATTAAACAAGAACCGAATTGCAGAGTTCTACCTTTTGAGCTATTGTAGTATGTATTTGAAATCTGTATTCCTTTAATGAATTTTAAACTCACCCCTTTGGTAGTTTTCATTCATCAAACAGTGATAACCACCGCACAACACATCTTAAAAGCGACTGATTTGTCTATGCTATGCTACTAAAGATAACAGTGGAAGGTGAAAGTTTTACACCGACTGGTTTTTTTGCGTAGGTAGTCATAATTTCAAAATGAATCGAAAATAATTCTTTCTAAGATTTTATTTCGTGCTATAGTTACTTTTTATAAGAAAAATATGAGCATTTCTTCGGTTTCTCCTCACTTTTGCACTCAAACATCAAACTTTTTTGTTCGGAAATTCTTTAGCATTTGAAACAAACACTATACAAAAAACAAATCCGTTTTAGAATATACATACATTTGTATATATAGAGAATTTTTCTTAAATGTATACATATGGACTATATGTATACTCTCAAATGCAGGGAAACTTGATACTATCACAGAACGGAATAGATGACTGTAGACAACCAACATTGCACGCGTAAACAGGAGCTGTTTTTACAGTTCTTAAACTGTTACCACCCTGATACCGTGTGAATATTTCAACTTAATCGTTTTTGGGGCCACTAGCATCGGCCGCCGGTATAATTTTGCTAGCGGGAAAATGTCGGTTCAGTCAACCAAGTACAATCCATCTCCAAATCCATGTATCCAAAATGACGCGAAATTCTGGACAACGCGTTCGATAAAAGGGCGTGCGGTGGAATATTTTTGTCTCTCCACACTATGTCCCCAATCAGTGGCATAGCATGTCCAAATGGCGCCTAGGGCAAGCATTAAAATTGCGCTCTGCGCTGATCTTTGAACTAGAAATAGATTGGCGTCTTGGCGAAAGTTTGACATCGCTCTTTTTTCGATCTCGAGTTAGGCGAGGGACAGACGGATGGACGGACAAAACCATCACATATAAAGCAGGTACCCTTTTGGCGGTTGTATTAACTCCGACGTGACGCTTCGACGTTTCTGGTAACGGCGGTATGTACCGCACCTTGCGGCGGCTTGCGTTCACTCTTTTTTGAGTAAGGGGCGAGGAGACGTGAAGGTTCGTGTCAGCGACCTTTATTGATCTAACTGTCACGCTATTTAAACAGTGGACTGAATTTATATGGCAATCGTGTTTCATTCCTCCTTTTGAACGGCGCCCAGGGTACGTATCCTGCCTGCCACACTCTAGCTACCCCTCTGTCCCCAATTAACTAACTAAAAAACTGCTAATAGGTAATTTAATCGATCGGGATCCAAATGTTTTGCTTTTCACTTCAGTTTGGCATGAAAGGTAGTGATCTACCATGTCAAAAATTGGTTAAGTTTGGTATTCTCCTTGTTCTTTGAAATGAAATGTACGCAGAACAAGCGTGTAACGAAAATGCGATAATAAAATGATAATTTCATATTCAAGAAATTTGATAGAGGAGACTGTGATCATTGGATTGCTGACCGCCGACTGCACGCATTTACTTCAACTGCAAGATTACCTATATGGCCACATACTTGTAAACTGGGTATATGCCCTAGTTTAAAATTAAAATGCAGAAAATCGATCGTGAGATTGTACGACGCCCTATCAGCATTGAGTAGGATTACAAAAGGGAGAAATACAAGTGTTCCAGGCATATTTTTTATATAAACCATTTTTACTTCACACAGAAATCCCTAGAAGGAGATTTTAAAAATTGTATTATAAGCCATATTACAGTTATGATCCTGAGTATTCGAAGACTTTCATTGGGATAAAGTGCTTTGAGGATGGTCATTTGTCACCGGCCACCGCGCCCTTTTGTCGGATGCGTCCACAATTTTGCACACTTTTGTCGCGACACTGAAACGTATAGACACTGGGCTTTCTGCTAACTCTCTGCGCAGCTACTAGGTACAAGTTTGATGGGCCATTTGGGGCCGTTTTGATTCAAAAATTATGACTCTCGTTCACGGTATACGACACCGTTCACTAGTCTGATAGTCATAATATGAACAGATCATCAAAACCATTTGTACTTCCAAGATAATTATAGACATTATTATGGATGAAAGTAGTATCTACCATTAGAATCAAATAATGGATACTCTCAGCGGGTATTTCATCTTGTCTTTGAATATAATAATCTTGTACAGTTGGGCGACTTGAAATGCCTAGACACCCTGCAAGACAGACAACACATCAAAAAGTTTATGAGTCTAATGTCACAAGACAGGACTTTGAGTAAGTATCAAAAGCGCTCTGTTCTCGCCGCATTTTTAGGTACAAAAAAATTGGTGCCACTTTAGCGTGCGGTCTACCAATGTGAATACCACTACCCGTTTATAGCATGTGATCTACCTACATCACAAAATAAACGCCATCTACAATTAGATCAAATTGCACAACCGTGAATGATCAAGTTGCTGAAAGACTTGTTTTTCTAAACGAAGAATTGCCAGTCGCTTATCTAAGAGGAACACAACTTTTGGATGCAGCGGAGGATGCAGAACCAGGCCATAGATGTGGCAGTGAAATACGGGAGAAAAGAAGATGTGAAAGTAATGGAGAATATGGACCTATGTCCGGTGTCCTCGCAAAGGTTGCAAACCACCGATCTGTGCGCATAGGATATGTTCGTTAAATTACGATAAAGAGTTCATCTGCAGTGTCCAGTTGGAAAAAAAATGTTTTTATTTTTTATTTTTTGCCTTTATTTTTCAGTGGGCGGGGTTTCAGCCAAGGCTGCTCTACCAACCCAACCCACTACATTTACAAATATCCATGCCCAAACCCGGATTCGAACCATGGCTTAACATCTCTGTAAAGTTAAATAAAAATTATGGAGTCATGTTACTTAACGGGCAGGTTATCTGTCAAAAAACGGTATTTTGTGTAATTACTATGGATAAAATAACGTTTTCTACAGTTACCCTGCAGGTTATTCTGGATTCTGGATAAGTAGGTATTGATTTACTTGTAGTCCTATGTTCGACATTGGGGACAGATTTATGGCAAACAAGTTTTTGGGCCCTTCGATTTTCATACAAAGGTTTTAACGTTTTTTTCAAAATGGGATTGATTTCAACGATGTTAGTGGTGTGTTACTTTTTTAATCACTGTATACATTTGAAAGCATATCCAGAACCGTTTCATGAAGAAATGCAATGCATTAAAGGTGCTTGCGAACTACTTGATTACTTTGAGTACGTATGAATCGTATTTTAATAGAAGAACTTGAACTTGCAACTATTTTGTGGCTTGGCATGTAAAAATTAGCGGAAGAGAAATTTTCTCCGTCAAAATGATGAAGGAGTTTTTGAAACTCACCCAAAGCAAAGAATACCTAATAGTAGTTCCTCTTTGCCCAAAGTTTGATATTTTCCTTATGTATCTAATGCACAAAAGAGGCTTCCAAACAAAACGTTTTTTAGGTTAACACTTCCATCGTTCGACAAAATACTTAGATGGTAGATAGGTAAGTCAAAAGTTAATATTGTAAGTGTAGTCATGTACTGGCCTATAAATGTAATTAATTCAAATTTAAGTCGTAGCATTATTATCATTATAAGAATTTTCCGCTATTTGACGTAATTTATTTTCCATTCCTGCTCCCGTTTCTTTTAACATGTTCGTAAAATAGCCACTGTGATTTTTAAGTAACTCATGTGGGTGTCCGAATTCAACCACTTCCCCAGCATCTATCACTAACACTCTATCGGAATCCATAATTGTATTTAACCTATGGGCTATGGTTAACACTGTGCAGCCCTTGAACTTCTCTCTGATGGTATTTTGTATTAAAGAGTCAGTTCTAAGGAGAGACGTATGAGCTGTGCTTCAGGATTCTGTATACTCACTGATGGTCGACATTTGCTGTAGCCTCATCCATGACTAGGATTTTATTATTTCGAATTATAGCTCGCGCTAAGCAGAGTAGTTGTCTTTGTCCAATACTAAAATTCGAACCTCCCTGTTTAACTTCCATATCTAAATTGTCTACCACTGCTTTCATTTCAACCTAAAAATCTTCGTTTCTTGAAAAATTAGGTACCTTCCTTAGGTACTTACATTATCTAGAGCTGTCCATAGTGTAGCATCATCGCATACATGTAATGGATCCAAGTTGTGTCTTAATGACGCTGTAAATAATACTGGCTCTTGTGGAATAATTGAGATCTTGCTCCGTAAATCATGTAACCTTATGTCAGAAATATCTGCGTTATCTATTCTAATAGCACCTTCAGTTGGGGCTAATCGAAATAAAGCTGCAATTAAAGAAGATTTTCCTGCTCCCGTTCTACCAACTATGCCTACCTGTAATTAATTCAGTTTATGAATCTGTAAATAAAGTTAAACCCTCATACTTTTTCACCAGGTTTAATAGTAAAATTTAGATTTTTAAGTACCGGTTCGCCGTTAGTATACGATAAATTTACATTTTTGAATTCGATCTCTCCATTTTTGGGCCAATCTCTGTCAGGTTTTTTTACAGAACATGATTGACTAACCTCTTCTTTATCCAAACGTGTATACTGCATAAGGCGCTCCACACTTGTCATCTGACTTGCGACTTCTGCAGATTGCCTTATACCAAATTGCAACATGCCAGTTAAAATTAAAGACTGTGATATTACTAGTCCAACGTCACCACTTAATGTTGCCCCTGAAAGCCTTGGTAAGAAGTTGCGCTATAGAAGGAGGTTAGCCCTTACCGTCATCAAAAATGAGAAATTGGAATGTGAGTAACAATAAAAATATAACGCTAATAAGATCCAAATAGAAACCGAATGCTTCGCTCGTGGCCAAAACTAGGAACCACGCCGATGTGTGTTGATCTTGTATGCCGTCAAATTCTTTTGTGACCATTGATTCAGCACCTGACGATCTTATTGTCGCTAAACCCGACAGTGAGGCTGACACATGCGAGAAGGTAGGAGCACGGGCTAAGGGCCCACTAAGTTAAAAGTTCGAAATATTAAAAATTACTTACTAATCCCTTCTAAACGTTTAATATTTTGAGCACTAGCCAAAAAAATTACCCGTGTGAAATAAAATAACCCCGCCAATATGACACTGGGAATAATCATCCAAGGCCTTACAATAAATACCATTACGAGTATTCCAGACATCACCATAAAAATTTGAATGGCATCCAAGAGCGCTCTAGGAAGTATTTCATCTACCGCACCCATGTCTTTAGAAAAACGGTTTAAAATTCTACCTGAAATGCATGGACGTTACTATCGTCGATGGAAGTGGGAGTCTCACCTGAGGGATTGGAATCAAAAAAGCTCATCTTAGTCCTTAAAACGTTACTAAACATAAGATTATGTAAACCTTTTGACGCGTTCATGCAAATTTTGAAAAAGAGCATTGAACGAAGTGTGGTTAATAAAATCGATGCCAGAATGAATGCTGAGTATACATAAATATAAGTTGAAGTAGAGTACACTTCGTCCTCCATGGTGTTGTGTACAATGTTGGTTCCGTTGTCGTTCAAAGCGTTTATTGTAATTGGCGTTGAGGATTCACCAAGCATAGTTGAGTTTGGAGTGGTATTATCCATCGCTGTAAATAGGTCTGATGGTATTGTTGAATTAAATCCCTTTCCATTAATAGAGTTTCTGTGTAAGTTACGGCGTTCCTCCGTATTAGTCCTAAAAAATATAATGAAGGTGATTTTATTTTAGTAAAACCAAACCGAGCTAGATCCGTTAAAATTTGAATGCATCTAAATTGAAAAGAAACTGTAGGAAGTATAGCAAACGTTAAAGGCGAAAGGTGAAGTTTCTATTTGGGGAACATGATGGGGGAATATGGCTCAGAAATATAGACTTGGGAAAAAATTGAAACGCGATGGTATTTTACAGTACGTGAGTAGGTATAGGTATAGGTATTACGGCTCCCAATATTGCGTAAGTCTCGCATCCCTTATTGACATAAATTGTAGCTGAGGCTATATTTGCTATTAACAAAAATAGTAATCAAGGAGGGTACGCAATTGAGACTATAGAAAATAACTAACTAACAAGTGTTTAAAAGTTTTGAATACCACTTCAAGAGAAACAAGTATACAAGTGAAAAAAGGCGAGTAACTTTTCGTGGCCGCACCTGTGATATTGCTAAATGTCTATAATGACTCCTGTCATCACTGACAGATTGACATTAATGAAAACTTCTATATAAAAATTGAAATTTTATATTAAAATACGATTTCAGGTAAAATTTAATACAAAACTCGTCAGTAAAATGACATTGCGCGACCCTGAAATTAAAGTACTCGGACAAAAGTCTCCCATGTTTATTGTAATCTATACCACTCTCTTGGGGACTCATTGAGTGTGTTTTTTCTTATGTGAAAATAAACAACAGCATAGTTTCCCAAAACCACCAATTTTAATACAGATTTCCGTCGCATGATTTTCTTCCCGATTAATTTTTTAAAGAATATACCCACTATGTACTTTAATTGATCCGTTTTTGTAATATTGCCTTATAACATTTACATATAAAAATCTGGATATATAACAAATGCCCTTACAATGAAAATTTCCGACAACCTTTTTTTGTACCAAATCGATTCATTTACAAAATAACTTTCCATGATTTTTTGGTAAAGGCCGCTGTTCTCGATATATACGTAAAAACCATTTTCCCTTTTTTTTACTTGACCACGCGTATTTTTGATTCGGAATTAGTTTTACTTTTATTCGAGGTGCCTACGTACAAAATGTCATGTAATTCGGTTCATAACTAACGGAGATGTCAAAAAATCGGATTGCCAATGCGCAAAACCATTTTTTTTATTCGACGTTAGTTTTACTTTTATTTCAGAATTGAAATGCGTACATACAAAATTTTATTTAAATAGAAAAAGTGGATTTTCGCATGCGCAATTTGTTTAATTCATTCTACATAGCTTGAGCTTTAAGGAATATTTACTGACAGAAAACCGGACATTCATATGCTCTTTAACAAGAATTATAAAAGGAACCCTTTGTTTGGAGGTTTGGGCAGTTTTTGGGCTGTAACTTTTTGACCCGATAGTCTATGTAGCCGAAAAACAATAGCGACCTTTCTTATATATCCTGAAGGACATGAGTATCAATTTTCAAAGCGATTCGATGTTTCTACACAAAGTTATCGTGTCAACGGACAGACGGACGGACAGACAGATAGCAATACGAAATTATAAACGATCTCGAGGATCGTTAATAATTGAATTTTGTTTCAAATTTTTTACATGTTAACCCGTTTATGTATACGAGTATACACTGTTCATCACTACAGAGTTCAAATTTCGGGATGCGTTTAATCGTATCCCACCCGAAACTGATGACAACTGAAGATTTGAATGAAATTTATTAGAGATTTTCATAGATCAATTAAACATCTGAGCAGAACTTTGTTTAGTTTAATGATTGGCAAATCTCTTGTGCACGTCTAGCATACCATCAAACATAAATACGAGTCATTATTTTGAATACAATCCAATTGTTCTGTGCCCTCAATAGGCTGGCGCCCAATTACAGAGTGACCCGCATAATGGTTTTTTTAGAGGTGCCTCCTTGCTGAAGGAGGTGGAAATCCTTAACTTACCAGTGTGTTAACCAGATGTCTGCACTATTGCTAGCGACCTGAGCTATGATCAGCAAAAATAATAAAAATAGCAGCAACACGACGGGCCCTCCTTGCCGTATGTATGCCATATACAGTGAAGATGATATAGCACCTTTTTCCACTAATTCTTGTGTTTCCTGCGGCTCACTCTCCTCGTCCTCGTCGGTTACGCTCTAATTAACTTTTGGAAGTTATTTTTCGAAAACCGAACTTATACTTACATCTCGCCTTAAATGTCGCACCAGTGCCGCAGTTGATGTAGTGCTGTCAACGTTTTCTGTTTCATCTTGTTTCTCAAACTGCAAGTGAGCCAATTCGCAGCTTACCAATTCATCGTAGGTTCCAACTTTTTCAATTTGTCCCTGAAAATTTTTGACTCACTTCACACAAAAGTAAATTTGGACTAATCTACATACATTGCTCATTATCACTATAGTATCGGCATGTTTAAGAAATTGCAATTGGTGGGTAACTAAGATTCTTGTCTTATTTTTTAAGTACTTTAAAATACACTCGTCAAAAAGATGTTTTCCAACATGCGCATCGACGGCAGATAAAGGATCATCAAATAAGTAAATATCTGCCTCTCTGTAAACTGACCGTGCCAAATTAATGCGCGCTCGTTGACCGCCACTTAATGACACTCCTCGTTCTCCTACCAAAGTTCGATCGCCATTTTGTAATAATTCAAAGTCTTTCTTTAATGCGCAACTATCCACAATGTTTTTGTATTTAGCTCTTTCGTATGGTAATCCAAAAAGAATATTATTCCGAACTGTAGATACAAAAAGCCAAGGCTCTTGTGAAGCGTAAGACACTCTTCCGTGTACTTCTAACGACCCGCTGTTAAGGGGGAGTTCTCTCAAGATTAAATTTAGCAAGGAACTTTTTCCGGCACCCACTTGTCCAACAACAGCACACAGTGTTCCGGGTGCGATATTTAAAGTTATGTTGGTCAGAGTGTCAACTATGGGGTTTGGTGTCCAACTCGCCTTCGCCTGATTAACTTTGAGCAAACCAGTTTTTGGTAATGCTTCATATTTGTCTGATCGGCTTATGTGTATCTCCTCTTGCAACAGAAATTTCTGTAAATTAATCCGATTAGATGTAAAATTCCCTATTATAGTAGGTATTTACCTCAACTCTTCCCACTGACACCTTTGCTTCAGCAAAAAATGCTATCGCTAGCGGATAAAGTATTACCATGTATGCTTGGATGGTATTAAAGAACTGCGCCAATGAAAAAACCTTATCGCCAGTTAACGCATTCCCGAGAAGTACGTAAGTTACAACCGTCAAAAACAGTGTGAACCGCTCCGTGTATACTGCTAATGCAACTATCAAACCACGAATATAAGACGTAATGGCCACAACGTCAATTTCCAACCTATAAAAGGTTAGACGGTAAACAACCAAGCAGCATTCCTAACGTACTTTCGAGCAATTCTGACCATTTCCTCAAATGGCTTTTCCCAAGCGTACATCTTGATCACTTGTATACCGGCCGTAATTTCACTCATAAGTTGCACTCTGTGGTCCGTACGATTGGCTATTTTAAGCCTCAGTTTACCTTGTAAATAAGATAAGTACCCTAAAAGCATATTGTAAGGGTGCAATACTTAAATGTAGCACCAGAAACCTTGCAAAGGCACGGCTTGGATGGTGATAGCTACAAGACCAGCAAAGGCCGCATATCCAACGCTATTGTACATTATAACACCTGCAATTACCGTTTGCAGGGGCATTATCCAGATGTAATGCAGAAAAATTGGCACGATGTCAAACCTAGCAAGATCATTGGATAATAGATTAACTACTTGTCCAGCCGCTGTGTTATCATTTGATGCTTTACTCAACCGGAGTAGCTGCAATTATTTGTGAGATAAAATCAAAATCTGATTTGTAGTAGGTGCTACCTTTCTATAAATTAGAGAACACGTAGCAATTCTGCACTGCATTCCAATTCGTAGCTGACCCAGTGAAGTACGATGAATGATTATAACGTTGATAAATGCCATACCGATTACACCTATAGCCCACGCCCAACCTTCGAAACGGCCCATACTTCTTGGAGATTCGAAATATTTTATCAATTTTGCTAATACTAATGGTTGTACCATCCTACAAAATATGTAAAACTGTAAGTTCTATGTTTTAAAATTACGGAAGTTCTTTTCTCAACGGCTTAAATGTTTTCTGGGGTATAGAATCCAAATTTCGGGTTTGCTACCTTGCGATCTGTTTTACAATGGAAAACTCCAGAAGTATTTTCGCACTTTTTTTAGTTTACAATTATATCAGAAAAAATATGTGTTTTTGAATATGATCATTTTTTGATATAGTACAAAATACGAAATATAAAGTCGCCGAGACAAAAACGTCCACAATTCTGCTGTGTGAGCTGATTATTACTTCAAAATGATGCTCTGGAAAAATAGCTCTATGCCATATAACGAATAGGGTTTCAAAAACATTTTCCTAATCGCTCGTATGAATTTGGGTTTCCTGCTTTCCGTTTTTGCGCTTAGGCATTCTTCCTCCCAATGTCTGTAACAAGAAGTCCAAAGTACAACAAATTAGACATTTGAATTTCCTTACCTTTCCATTGTATCTCCTAATGTTTGCGATATGTCACATTTCTTTACATTGTATAGATCCTCAATTTCTAAATCTTTTTTGAATCCTTTACAAAATAGTGGGATTATCCAGCTGAAAGGTCTGGGATTAGTAGGAAAGATACCATAGAAAAAGGTAGCGTATTAATCGGGTGCATTAGGGCCCTTCTTATCCGATTATCAATACTGCTGGCCGTAAGTCCTACACCTATGCAAGTATTTTACCAAAGGGACTCTTGTACGTTACGTTTATAATTGCTTTGAGCACAGATTAACCCGTGCTTTGAGGTATGAAACGTGGCAAAACTTTCGAGTGCTTCATGCTATTTTCCAAATGTACTCGTGGTTATAAACAGTTCTCAAGAGTAACAGAAGGTGGAACAAACATAAAAAGTCCCAATTGAGCCTAGTTAATGTGCATTAGTATTTTAAAATTGTTTAATTATCAATGAAGTCGGTTCGTGTATGTGTGATTCCACTCAGACATTGAGAATTATTAAGTAAAAAAGTGTGCTTAACTTACAACCCTTAGACGGGCGAACAGAAGTAGCAGTATTACTTGCATTTTCCACTATAAAAATACGCTAATCAAGTTAATTATAGTGATATCATAATTAACGAAAACTATGTTTTAACTAGGTACAAAATTAGACTAATATAAATAATACTAGAAAACAATAATTTATAAAATGTATAAACCAATATTTCGATAGCAATAACTCTCCCTTGGACGCTGTTTATTTTAATCAGGATTTTAATTGATTTTACTTGATTTTTAAAATAATATGTTAATAATAAAAAAAAATGCATGCATTCGCACACTTTAACACTAGCGAACTGAAACGTGGAAAATCCTGTTTTTTAGATAACTCATCCAAGTTGACAAGAAAAAATAAATTCATCTTAGTTTATGAATTTTGATTTTAAGGGGCGTATGTGAAAACAGACAAAAATAACGACAAATTTTTTATCTCCGCTTTTGTTACTATTTAATTTGATTGAGGAACTTTCGGAGCTCTTGATCGCACTTGACGCGCATTTGAAATCTAGTCTTTTGGCACGTAACGAGGACGGCGAAGGATAAATTTCTACCAATTATTATCGAGAAGAGACACAGAATGCCTTATGAGGATATCTACGATTTATATAAGCGTACTTCCATCAAAATTTATCCCATAACGCAATTCTTCCACAGACTCTTTTGCAAGGTGAAAGCCTGCACTATTCCACGTGCTGGAAAACCGATCCCTGGATTCGTCCCTTGATCTTCATACTTAAGATGCTAACAAGTCTACGAAAATCAGTAATAACGGTCCTAAACCCAATTAACACTTGTAATCGATACACAATTCTTCCTATGAATCCATCTCCAACTTTCTATCAACCTATACATTCACCTTAACCACTGTAAATTGCCCTTTTTCCCAAACGCCGCGCCCGTCGTTGTACAACCCACGTTTCATAGTCGCCTCTCACGAAATGGAGTGTCTCTGCAGTAGGTTAATTCTTTCTCACCGCTACACGGGGAATACCAAACAAACCTAACTGCATTAAGAAAAGGAAAAGAACCGATAAAGAACAAAAAAGAAAAAATCGAAAGCGGATATAAGATAGTCTCTATCTTTGAACGAGCTTCCGTTACAATATTCCAATGTAAACTGAATGTTATCATACGATTATTTGAAAAGGGTATGAAATTTCACTTTTAAAAAGACCCACACCCACGCACCGATAACGGGGTAACGCACAGTTCTAAAATAATACTTTTTTTTAAGTAACTATTTTGTATCTTGTACTCACATTACACTAATTTGTGCCTTAAGTATCAAGTTGTGTATCAATAGTTTTTGATGAAGCTGATTTTAAGAGAAAGTTTGTCAAAATCCGCAACCTTCCGCACCAATTTAAGATCTACAAAAGCTAATTCACGGTCTTCCGTCGTTTCCATGGAAACAATTTTCTGTTCTGAACTTCGGTTTATTTAGCGCTCCATGTCCCATTTTTTAAAATATTGACAAATGTCATTGGAATCCATAATGATTTGTTTCATTTTAAGTACCCTTGCCGTTAAAAGTGATCACTTTATCTACTCTTACAGTCAAAGAGACGCTGATGATTCAAACCTATTATTAAAATATTAATTTTATTTGCTTTATTACAATAAGTAATATACGCATGTGTTCATTATGTATTTTTAGTTTAGATAACATAAGAGTACAGTAGTGAAGCAAGATTGTATTGATAGGCATTTGCAAACTTTTCCAATAAATGTTAAATCTGGAGAAACTCCCAATTGGGTCGTTGCGGATATCAACAAGCAACTGTATAAATTGTTATATGCAGGAAATTGTTATTGATAACGGCATAATTAATTAATATCACAATCAAGTCAATTGTGTTAGTAGTCAGGCGTGTTCAGTGATAGGAATGTAAAAAAAAGTTTCATAACTTCGGGTAATCAAAAGTTGAAGGTTCGCGGGTCATTTTTAACACGCGCGTTTTGAGCGACATTGGGTGAATAAAGGCTTATTTCACTTGCTTACCAGAACAATAATTTTGAAATCGGGTTCGCTTTCACTTCGGGGCTTGGGTTTTCGTACTTCTTACTAAAATCCATCTTAGTAGGTGCAGATCGAAAATCACGCACACAATTGGCGAGCTACGAGAGTATGTTTTGAATAATTATCCACTGGGAAGTGCGGCAAGATAATAAGTTGGTGTGATAACGAACTCAGTTTAACTAAACATTTGAGGAAATGTTCATCTTTGCACTCTACTGTCGCGTAAAATGGCACAAAGTCAACCTGATGAGATCATAGTGAATAATGATAAAAATTGCTCAAGTTTCCCACAAGTCCATAAAGTACAAATATCCAGTGCTGGTTTGTTAAGGTCATTCGAGGAGTTCGCATGCAAAACCGGATATATCCATTTTTTAAATCAGTCGTGGTGCCTTTTATATTTGTTTGTAACAAAAATCGCATAAATCTGCTTAAAATCGTCGAGTAAAATTCAATGTCTGGAGCAAAATTAGTTATATCCAAATAAAGTCTGTGTGTAATTTGTTGGAATTTTTAGTTCGTTCGTTACTGTTGTGAGGTGAAGTAGGTACATACGGTAATGAGAAATTGAGAAACCTCTCCTCGTGCAGTTTATTTCATTATCGCAGACCGGTTGTGATTATTATTATTATTATTAAATCTAGACAATTTGCAGAGGAATTAGGTTCCACTTATGCAAATTTTGCTATATTATAAAATCATCGTATTTAATTGGAATCAAGTAATTTCTTAAATTAATAATTTTAATAAAGTTTTGCAAATTTTCAGGGAATTGATCGTGACTAATTCTAAAAATTTGGATGAGGTCTGCCCTGTTCAGTCTATCGGTCACAGTAGGCAAGTTTAAACTTTTAAGTTTGCGATCGTATGACAAAGCCGACAAACTTAGATTCCACCTTGTTGCTGCGTGCTGCAACCTCTCAAAGAGCACGAGGTCCCCTTTATGGAGTGGCCGCCAAACGGTTACGGAAAATTCAATGTGTGGTCTGATGTAGGTGCAGTATAAATGTCTCAACATTTTAGGATCGGGATTGGGAAATATTCTTTTATAGAGAACTAGTAGCTTTTCGGTAGGCAATATTAGTTTGAGCGGTCCAGCGCATGTCGTTGGTAACTGTGATGCCTAAATCTTTTTGGCTAGTCACCTCTGGTAGAACGGCATCTTTTATCTTATAGCAATATTTGCTTGACTGACCCGAAATTTCAGGTAACAATGGACATTGCTGAGCTACCGAAATTGGAAATTTTAAACCGGCAAATTACGTAAGTGTAATTACACAGTAGCTAATTAAATGTGTTGCAGGGGAGCGCGCTTAATTGAGGTAAATTTTAGGACCAATTACAGATTTTTATGTTTATCGCAATCCGCAGACCGCATAATTAATTGAAGAAATTTTTCTTTTGGACCTTCTAATCCGAATATACTGGGCTGGCTGGGAAACCGTCGGTTCCTCCATGAAATGACCGAATTTTATAAAAGGTAAAGTCGTTGTTTAGAGGAGAGCTTGCATTTATTTTCCCGTAGTTACCGCTACCTACTTACTTTGTGCTTTGTTGCTTGCATTCCCGTTATGGCAATCGCTACCGTGTCCGTGTGAGGTAATTCTGTTTCAGTTGCTTCCCTGAACGTAACCACCCGCCGAAATCTGGACTAAGCCATTTCTTTACGTGACTGCCTTTGGCTACCGATTGTGCCAATCCTCCGAGACCGTTCCGAAACCGCCGACCAGAAGCAAGACTTTAATCTTCTGGTGGCGCTCGAGTTTGCCCGTCCGTCCATTCCGCCATCACATCAAAGTTGCCGCCGACTGCCAGTACTTTGGCCCGCTGGTGTGTTTTAGTTCGACTCATTTGTAAATGTATATATTTTTCTTTTAATTAAATTTAAATTTTGATACCGCTAGTTATATTGTTTAATTTTCATGCCATAAGTGAGCGGACTTCCTACCGAAGTTCGTCACAATGGAGGAACTAAAACGAACTAAGGAATAGAAATGCAGTAGATGAAATCAATGATAAATTTGAAAAAAAATTGGCGCACCGTATGGATATACTGTCTCTATACAGTATGCTCCATTTTTAGCATGTTTTTCCAAAATTTACCATTGAGCTAATTGGTTTTACCGAATTGGTAGATTTTGCAGAATTAAACAATTACGAAGTTTTCCGCACAAAGTGATATATTGCTGTGTGCCCCACGTTGAGCGCTAAATAAAAATGCCGTGAGCAATGTTAAATGATCACTAATCCACCTACAAAACACCTGTCAAGCTAGTTCAATTAATTTCAGGAACTCACAAAAACAATTAACATTAGCTCTTAAACTCCTGGGTCGTGACTTGGGCTCAATCTAATACGAGGATTCAATCTAGTGAAAATTATAAAGGATAATATTGGTATGTTAAGGGCACTGTAGAATTTGTTTTCGATTTCAGTTTATTTATACCAAATCAATTACCTTAACTTTTAAAAAGACTCCTAAACGTGTTTATGTCTACTTTAATATTACTTAATTGGGGGAATTTATTTTTGAGCCAGATGAATTTTCGAAGTTCTCCCATTTAGGTACCAGATTGTTATTTGTTTATGGAGGCAAATTACCCCATTATTTAAGCTGTTAGGAAAAGGGGTCTGTGTGAAAATGAAATTTTTGGTGTTTTAAAACTTTTCGACTTGAAATTTTGGTATAGGTATGATTAAGGAAGTAGGGGGGAAATTAATAGCACATATATGGTATACCATCCCAAGATTCGTCGCCCTAGCCATCCCCGATCCAAAACTTTAAATGACACCCTATATCAATAAAATTAGTTGAACCCCTTACAAAATTTCTTGAGTGTTTAATGGAAAACGTTCATGAAACGAGATTGCTTTATTTTTATCCAAATCTAATGCTTATAAGAATTTTCAGCTATCCGACGTAGTTTATTTTCCATTGCTGTTCCTGTTTCCTTCAACATATTCGCAAAGTGACCGTTCAGATTTTGAAGAAGTTCATGTGGGTGTCCGAATTCAACAGCTTCACCTGCATCCATTACCAGCACTTTGTCGGAATCCATAACCGTATTTAATCTATGAGCTATAGTTAATACTGTACAGTTTTTGAAGTTGCGTCTAATAGTGTTTTGTATTAAGGAATCAGTTCTAAGGAGAGAAATATAATGATGGGTATTAGGGTTTTGTGTACTCACTGATGGTCCACATTTGCTGTAGCTTCATCCATAACTAAAATTTTATTATTTTTAATTATCGCTCGTGCTAAACAAAGTAATTGCCTTTGTCCAATACTAAAATTCGAACCTCCCTGCTTGACTTCCATGCTCAAATCATCTACCATTTGTTTCATTTCAACCTAGAAGATACCTTTTTAATATAAGTTCCACCTTGCACGCCTACATTTTCTAGAGCTGTCCACAGTGCGTTATCATCACATTCATTTAATGGATCCAAGTTTTGCCTTAGTGATGCTGAAAATAGTACTGGCTCTTGTGGAATAATTGAAATTTTGCTACGCAGATCATGCAAGGCAATATCACCAATATTCACACCATCTACTTTAATTGCACCTTCCGTCGAAGCTAATCGAAATAAAGCTGCTATTAAGGATGATTTCCCTGCTCCGGTTCTGCCCACGATTCCAATCTGAAAGTGATTTAATCTATTCATCTATACGTAGGGTCCAACCTATACCTTTTCTCCAGATTTAACAGTAAAAGATAAATTGATCAGTACGGGTTCACCGCCAATATATGACAAATTTACGTTTTCAAATTCAATCTCTCCACGTTTTGGCCAATCTCTCTCAGGTTTTTTCGATGAAAGTGCCTCCTCTTTATCCACACGTATGTATTGCACAATTCGTTCTACACTGGTCATTTGACTCGCAACTTCTGCAGTTTGCCTAGCTCCATATTGCAGTAGACCAGTTAAAGTTAGTGATTGTGATATTACTAGACCAACGTCGCCACCGAGTGTTGTTTCTAAAATCCTCAATTATGAATTGCTTCGCGCGTTAATGTATCTACCATCGTTAAAAATTAGAAATTGGAATGTCAGAACTATTAGAAATATAACGCTAATAAGATCCAAATAGAAACCGAAAGCTTCGCTCGTAGTTAAAAAGAGAAACCAAGCCGATGTGTGCTGATCCTGTATTGAGTCAAATTCTTTGATGATCATAGATTCAGCGCCTGATGATCTTATTGTCGCTAATCCCGAAAGTGCGGCTGATACGTGCGAGAAGGCAGGAGCGCGCGCTATAATGTCAACGTACCAATTATTTATCTACTGAAAATTACTTACTAATTCCTTCTATACGTTTAATATTTTGAGCACTAGCCAGATAAATTACCCTTGCTATATAAAAGAAAATCGCCGATATGACAGTAGGGACTATCATCCACGGTTGCACTAGAAATACTATTACGAGTATTCCAGTCAACACCATAAATATATAAATTGTTTCCAATATCGCTCTGGGAAGTATTTCATCAACTGCCCCCATGTCTTTTGAAAAACGGTTCAAGATTCTACCTGAAATCTTGAATGTCACAACTGAGGTTAAAGATGGTATGTAGTACCTGATGGATTGGTGTCAAAAAACCTCATCTTAGCTTTTAAAACGTTGCTAAACATAATATTGTGTAGATTCTTGGATGCGTTTATGCAAATTTTGAAAAACAGCATCGAACGAAGCGTGGTTAACAACATTGATGATAGAATCAACACCGAGTAAACGTACATATAAGTTGAATCGGAATATACATTTTCGACCATTGTGGTAGTTGTGCTGTGAGATTGTTCCATAGTATTATTGTCTCTAATTTTAAGAACTAGGTTTGGCGGTATAGTTGAAACTAATGTTTCGACCGGTACGGCGAGTAAGCTGTGTTTCTCTTTCGCATTTGTCCTAGAAATATGAAACATGTTGTAATTTTGGTCTTTAACTTTGACAAACTTTGACAACAGTGTTTAATTTTACCAAATGCCTTCACTTCACAACGAATGGTCCGATTTTAAAAAAAAACTGTTTTTGTGCCCCCCTTCATAACGAAAAAGTCTACGAACATACGTTGACCGTATTCCAAAGATAAATCAGGGTGGTTAATTTTGAAATTAAAAAAATCTTACCATTTTGATAACCAAATATCTGTAGAATTATTAGCTACTTGAGAAATAATTAACATAAATAAGCAAAACAGCAACAATACGATTGGACCTCCTGCCCGCACATATTCCAAATACAACGAAGATGATATAGCACCTTTTTCCACCAACTCTTGGGTTTCTTGCGGTTCATCTTCTTCATCTTTGTCAGCATTGTTCTAATTCGGAACTTCCGCAAATTATTTCATTAAGAATGAATTCATACGCACCTCTCGCCGCAAATGTCCCGCCACTAAAGTTGGCGTAGTTGTATTTGATTCTTCGTGCGTTTCAAATTGCAAGTGGGCCAACTCCTCGTTTAGTAATTCATCATAAGTTCCAATTTTTTCTATTTTTCCCTAAAATGTTTGAAATACTATTATACAAAGAGCCACATGTGACATGTATGTAAGTTCCACCAGTGTGGCTTTGTCTACCAGAAGAAAAGCAGAAAGTGTGAAAACATATCTCCATGAGTAATATATCAGGGTGGCATAAAACTAATCACAATCCCAGAAGGTATCTTCCACGGCGAAAAAGGTACAAAATCCGTTTCTAGTTTATTAATCTATTTTTTTTGCGAGCACTACCTAATATCATGGGAAAGGAATCTGAATAATTTTCGTACAGGTAGGCAAGTCATCGGAGAATTTGAATATTATTACAGGGTTGTACACGACACGTACTGACTCGAAATTCGACCCCTATACGTCCGTCGCTTATGTTTATGGCATCTTGACATTTTAGTTAGTGTGAAAGTAACATTGTTTCGAATTTTTACCGTACTGGCATGGGTGTGTGGTAATATGCATCACACTGACAACTTTTCTGGACGACAAGACTGTATCAACACATTATTTTCTATTGATAGCTGGAATATCCACCATGTTTTAACCAAATAGGCCGTATTGGTACAAAGTAACCTGGAAACAATTGTGGCAATAAAATCTACCACTCCGGTGAAATCGTTCAATATGTAATTCCCGATAAATTTCGACAAAATATGGCGGACATGGAGCATATCAAATGGCCACACTGTCTTGAGACAGTCACTAAATATTGAACAAATTTCATACGCACATTATTAACTATCACTATAGTATCGACTTGTTTCAGAAATTGCAATTGATGAGTAACTAAAATCCTGGTCTTGCCTTTTAAATACTTTACTATACATTCATCAAAAAGATGTTTTCCAACATGCGCATCGACGGCAGATAAAGGATCATCAAATAAGTAAATATCAGCCTCTCTGTAGACTGAACGGGCCAAATTAATACGTGCTCTTTGACCACCACTTAACGACACTCCTCTTTCTCCAACTAAAGTTCGATCGCCATTTTGAAGTAGTTCAAAATCTTTCTTTAAAGCGCATACGTCTACGATGTTTTTGTATTTATTTGTTATATATGGCAACCCAAAAAGAATATTATTGCGAACTGTTGATGTAAAAAGCCAAGGGTCTTGTGAGGCGTATGATACACTTCCGTGTACCTCTAACAATCCAGTATTTAGGGGAAGTTCTTTCACAATTAGGCTTAGTAATGAGCTTTTTCCGGCGCCTACTGTCCCCACAACAGCACACAGTGTCCCAGGTGCGATGGTCAAATTTATGTTACTCAAAGTATCAGCTATGGGGTCGGGTACCCAATTTGCGTTTGCCCCACTAATCTTGATCAAACCAGTTTGTACGGACCCGTCAATATTAGTTGTTCGGCTCGATACTTGGGTTGTGTGTACTTCGTCTTGCAAAAGAAATTTCTAGAAAATTGTATGCAACATTAAATTTTTTCTTCGAACTTGTACCTCAACCCTTTCTACTGACACTTTTGCTTCGGCGAAGAACGACATCGCAAACGGGTAAAGTACCACCATGTACGATTGAACGGTATTGAAAAGCTGCGCCATTGAAAAAACTTTATCACTAGTTAAAGCATTTCCGAGAAGTACGTAAGTTACAATAGTCAAAAATAGAGAGAAACGGTCACTGAAGACTGTTAATGATATTAAAAAACCACGGATATAAGATGTTCTAGCCATAACGTCCATTTCTAACCTACAACGTTATGTTTACAAAATTGAGTGCAAGAAGGCACTTACTTACTTTCGAGCGACCTTAACCATTTCTTCAAATGGTTTTTCCCAAGCGTACATTTTGATGACTTGTATTCCGGCCGTAATTTCACTCATAAGCTGGACTCTGTAATCTGTGTGATTGGCTATTTTAAGTCTAAGTTTCCCTTGTAAGTAAGATAAGTATCCTAAAAAATACAGGTAGGCTTAAAACGTGCATTTGCTATTCCAAAACCTTGCAAGGGCACTGCTTGTATGGTAAGAACTGCCAGTCCAGCAAAAGCCGCACATCCAATACTGTCATACATAATAATACCTGCAACTATCGCTTGCAGAGGCATTATCCAGATGTAATGCAAAAATAGCGGTACAAAATCAAATCTAAGCACATCGTTTGATAACAAATTGACCACTGGTCCCACGGTTGTATTGTTAGTCGAAGCTTTATTTAAACGAAGCACCTGCAATTACTTTTGTAGAAAGCGCCCTGAAAAGTTTACTAGTCCCACCTTTCTATAAATCAGAGAACAGGTAGCAATTCTGCACTGCATCCCAATTCGTGCCTGCCCAAGTGCAGCATGATGCGTAATTACAACATTGATAAATGCCATACCAATCACACCCGTCGCCCATAACCAACCATCGTAAAGGTCATTTCTCGGCGATTCGAAGTACTTTATGAATTTCGCTAGTACTAATGGTTGCGCCATTCTGCAATAATTACGTTTGGATTATAACGGTTATTAACTACGGAAAAAAGCGCACTTTAAAACCATGCACTGGAAAAATAGCTCGACACCATACAAAGAATACGGTTTCATAAACATTCTCCTAAGCACCCGAGTGAATTCGGGTTTTTTGTTTTCCCTCTTTGCCTTCTCACATTCGTCTTCCCAGTACCTACAAAATACCATTAAAGTACGCAAGTTGTTACAACTTCTCACCTTTCAATTTTATTTCCTAGTTTTGACGATAAGTCACATTGGTTTACATTGTAGAGATCCTGAACTTCTAAATCTTTTTTAAATCCTTTGTAAAATAATGGCAGTACCCAGCTAAAAAAGAAGAGATTAATAAATATTAACTGCAGAAAAATCGAGTAGGTGAAATTTAATCTATAAGGGTTCCATCAACTCTAGCCAATTCCATTTGCATTTAAATTACTCGTTGCACTGCGTGAATTAACCTTCACGAGATGGTAGTTTCTCTTTATCGTCGTGTATAATACAAAACTTTATTTTATAGCAGAAACCATATAACAATAGTATATTAAGTAACAAGGGATTAAAAAGTTTTTGTTCCTGAAAGAATGGTTTAAAGTCCGAGGCTTGCCGAGGGCTTTAATATTCTTGAGGGAACAAAAACTAGTTTAATCCAGTGTTACTTACACTATTTTTTCCAATACCGAACGATCTGAATCTGAATTTGGTAAAATCATGCCTGTAAACCCTTCTAAAAATATTGAAGACGAAAGACGAAGCATATGAAGGCGCTTCTTTCATCCTCTAAGATGTCACTTGCTGATAAAGGTTAGTTTGTGTAAAATATTGCATGCTCATGCTTCCAAAGTTTGTGGTTGTAGATTGTGACAATTATGGATATTGGAGGAAGTTGCAGCTTGCAGATCAGAGGAATTGTTAAAAATGAACGTAGACTACATGGAAGATGGAGAATCGATGGTGGTAGTTAGAATTCCAGACACAAAAACTAAAAGTCAAGAGTTTTTACCATTGTTGAGGTGGAGAAGAACTCACTTATTTGGCATTATATAGGAAGAGCTGCATGTACACTAAGGCCTTTTATAAATTGTGCTTTTCATATTACCTGTTCTGAAAATAAAGAAAATGAATAGGTACTTTTTGATTGTTTTACAGGAAATCAAAAATGAGGGATTAACATTTTTTTAATCCCTAGGGATTAAAATTACCTTTTAATGCCCAAAAATTAGGGATTAAATTCAATAAAAACGTGTCGACATTGGAAAAATAATTGTAAAGCTCCTGACAATTCTGAATTTAATTTAGACGTGAAAAATAGCAAGCTTAGGTTCTGCCGTCTCGATCGTATCCATAAAAATAGCATTGTAATCTGTTCTGTACGTCATTTTATATCGTGCTCCACGTCCCATTTGAAATAAGAATGACAAAAGTCATTAGAATACATAATTATCGGTTTTACTTATCTACTCTTGCGGTTAAAGTCCTTTATGTACCATCAAGGTTAAACAGCGACTTAGCCTACTCATTCAAACCGTTTAAAATGTCAGTTTAACATCTGATATAAAGTTAAAATAAAATACTACATCAGAACAATGAGACTCAGTTTATCGGTAGCTTTTTAAAAATTTAATTATAACCAGTGAGAAAATGGATTATTTTTTCTGAACCTTTCCAATACGCTATTAATTTATTATTGTTGACCATTAGTCCGCTATAATTAGATTTTTTATTTTATAGCACATGTTAAAATGACATTTTAATAGGTTTGAAACCGTTCTTTAACCGTAAGGATAGATAAAGTGACCACTTTAATCGTATGGGTAGATAAAATGAAACAAATGATTGTGCATGTGCATTCCATTGAACTATGTCTAATGACATCTGTCATTATTATTTCAAATGCATGTTATAAAATGACGTTCAGAACATATGACAATTCTGTTTCTATAGCAACGATCGCGAAGGCAGAACCTAAGCTTACTATTTTGGACGTCCCTAAATTAAATTCAGAATTGTCAGAAGTTTTACAATGATTTACAGGTGGTTCGTCCTAAGGTGGCGGAAACCGGCGCATCCCGAGAGTCCGTTAGAGATCCCGAGCTCTGGCTTTTGCAGGCACCAGTGGCGGCGACCCTTTTTTTTGCTATTTACTTTCGAAAACAAGGCATCAAGTTATCATTATCAGTTATCACAATGAGTAAAAGTGTCATTCTTGCATAATTATTATCCATTTGAGGGCATTAATTTCCTGAGAAACAATGCTACCTAAAGTAAAAATTCTTTGCAGACGCCACTGGTGCGTTGCAAGTTTAAATTTGAATCTGAACCACTGCGCACAACGACCGTTCGCCACCTTAGGACGAACGGCCTGTATATTGCTTCTGCTATAAAATAAAGTTTTTTATTATACACGACGATAAACGGAAAATATCCCTTTATCGTCTTCTATTATAAATAACTGTTATGTTAGGCAAGAATGTATATATATAATTAGCAATTGCATCAGTGTAAGAAACGAACCCGTTTAAACCCATTACCCACATTACACAAAACGGCAAAATATTGGAAAGGTTTACGATTTATACCAAAAAACAGTAAAATGAAGTTTATGTTGAAGGTATTTATGTACGAAACCTTTCCTTCCAGGTGCATGTTGCACTTACGGGAGCAATTTATCACAGAGCAAGCCTAAAGGTGCAGATGTCAGTAGCCTTTATGATAAACTATTTTCTGTAGATAATGATAGTGGCGATCAAAACCGGCTTCAGAAGGCGCGCGTCTCTTTAATTGTAAGGGATTTTGGATTAGACTTGTAGATTGAACACAAAAGGGAAATTGTAGATTTAATAACGTATAGTCAAATTAGAGCCGATAAAAAGTGTAGTATGAAAAGCAAATTTCACAATAGTTCTACGATTAGTTTTTATCTATTTAGAGTAGGTTTCACCGATTCTTAAACTTCTCGATATAAAAATGTGTACAACCACGTCGATGAACAGAAAAACCCTTAGAAAATAAGTCATCGTGGGTCTGAACGAGTTCAGTATTGGGGAAAAATTATCCTGGCCCTAGCTAGAGGTTTTGCAAATTATAAATTCTCAGCGAGTTTGGCGATCAAATGGGATAGGGATACTGACCAGAAGAACAATTTTGAGATAGGATTTGCTTTCACTTCGGGACTTGGGTTTTCGTACTTCTTACTAAAATCCATCTAAAAACTATAACACACGGAGCCAATCAGTGCACGGACACAACTATAAAATTGATAAAACACGCCGTAACAACAGTTTCTCTTATCGGACTCTGAACATGATTCAACTTTTCCCACCAGTTTTTCGACCGTAAGTGTAAATACACAAAAAGTGTATCGCTCGATCGTAAATAAATCTGTTAAAAACCTCTAGTTCTTTTTAGTGCGTTCTCAACGCAATTGCCCAAAAATTGACAAAGACTGAAGGTCTAGTAGGTACTTATTGTGGATGAAGACAATGAAGGTTTTTTAATTCATATTTAAGATTCATATCCATATTGTTACTCGACATTTTTGTCTACATTTTTCAAGGGTCGTGTTATACTACTGGTCAAATTATTCAATTTTTCTGAGTAAACAATATGACTTAGTTTAGTTTAAGTGGAACTTATATTTACTGCTGGTACTCCTACTTAACTATCCGTATTTCGAGCGTTACTACAATGTATATCTGTGCTATAGCACTAAGGTCATGTGTCACTTTGGCAAATATTTCTTTGAATAGCAAAATATTGCTATAGCGCGTTCACACCTCCAAATGCAGTATGGTGCTTATGAACATACAGTACATGCTTGCCAAACGTGACAATGACAGCACAAGGAGATTATGTATTGTTTTAATACTTCAATTTATTATAAACAAGGATAGTATTATCGAAGAATGACGCAAACTAAGTAGTAAGAGAGGCAATTAGTCCATAAGACCCCATACTGCATTTGGAGGTGCGAACGCGCTATAAGTACAAGTATAGTGTAAGAATTCTTACAGTTAAGTATGAGTAAAGTGTAAGTCATTCTAAAATCTCAAGGAAGATCTTTCAATAATTCAATGCCACCCTAAATTATTAAGGGTTCATTACTACGCACGAGGGATTGTTATTACAGTGATTGTTCAATTGAACTCATTCGCTTTATATTTTTAACAGCGTAAATCATCCATAAGCGTAATTTTACAGTTTTAAAGGTACATGTTTATACTACTGCTCAATAGGAACGCTTTTAAGGTTAGCAATTTGTTGTTTGTGTATATCTTTAGGGGTAAGTGTGATAATATGAGGTTTTAAAATTTAATTTAAGCGGTTGCAGCAATTTCAGTTTTTTCAGCGTGAACCTGTTCAGAATTGTATGCCAAACTTCACTGAACATAAATATTAACAATGGCAACGGCTGATTCACAGCCACCGCAATTGGAAGGTCTAGCACTCTTGGAAAACATCCCTTATTTTGAATGCCTACTTCTATTCATATATTGATCGATTGATCCCACAGTTTGAAGTTATTTTTTTGTTCCAAAATTAGTTTGATATTCAGATCCAATTGAGAATTGTTTCAACATGTGCTACCTAGAATCATAATCACCACTAACCACCTTAACCAATCATTAAAGCACCGGCCCTTAATGCACAAAACTCTGACTATACAATTTAGTTCTTACAATAAAAGTAAACTAAACCGAACCAAAAAATGAACTACTCCAAAAAACAAAAGCTTCGATAAAAACAAAAACCAAATAAAGGTATAATCATTTAGAACTGTTAACAAATTAGAAAAGTATGATAACAATAAATTATAAATTAACAAAATACATTAACCATAAATAGTACCTCAGATAAATACTCACCATCATAGATCAATAAAAACATCTTTTTTCCGACAGAGGTACCTAATAATATTAGCAATTGATGCTTCCTCTATCGTTGATCTATATCGAGAGATTAGAAAACAAAATAAGAAAGAAAATAATAAATAAACCACATTAAAATAAGTTTATAGGAGGTGTATCCGAGAAATTAATGAAATTTCTACTCTTCTCTATTTGCTCATTTACATCAAGTACGCACTATGCAAAATATAGGCAATATCAAACCATTTCTTCATCTTGTGCCAATTGGGTTTTTGCAATAAACTGGTTGTAGAGAGTGATTGATTGTTTAGTCTCAATCTATACATTGATTGGCTCTCTTCGTGGCATTCCCATAATAATGCTGAAAGCTGAAAAAGGTAAACCCTCATTTTATATATTATGTACAAGCATTAGTTTATTTAATTGAGTTTAATCAATAATAATAATTAATAATAATAACCGACCTAGTGGTCTACAACAATCGTATTTGAAATATAATAATATTTTACAATGTAATAACAGAAGCATTTTCTCGATACATAGATAAACATAACAAACTTATATAATTGCACATAATTAACACTTGGCTGCGTATATATTCCTACAATATATCTCTACTTACATAAAAACACTATGTAAATAAAAAAGAACAAAATTATTCGCTGTTTTATTTAGGCTTTAATTGTAATTAGTAACCTATTTTTTTTATTTTAGTACTGAAAATGAAGTCCCTTACAGGACGGGAAGAATTAGGCAAGCCAATTTTTATACATTCACTGCCTTTTAACTATTGCGTAGAAGCTGGCTTACATGGATCTTCTAAGCAACAGAAAAAAGTCATCTCACAACAGGGTGTTCGGTAAGCAAGGATATGTTATATTCTATAGCCTAACTAAATTGATATGTCCTTTTTTTTGGAACACCAAACGTATTTGATTTTAAACAAGTAAATACGATCAGTGTGTATAGGTAATTATGTTGCGTTTCGATGTTTCCTCTACAGACATCTTTAGGTATAAAATGTATGTAATTGAGTAAAATCAAATACGACTTAAATGGCAAAACAACTATAGCCTAGTTACGTCGAGCGCCTCGCATCGACGAACTACAACATTACAAAATTTACAAGTTATATTTAGTTATTTTTAATGGTCGATGGCAAACAGTGGTGCCAAAGGCTCATGTTGGGCGTGCTCTATCTTCACATTATTTTACGAGCGTAACCCGCCATTTCGCATTTGCATCCCCGTCTGCTTTTTTACGATTAAGTTTAGTAATGTAAAAGCTTTTGCTTTTTTCGCCCTAGTAATGCTAAAATTAACACCTCGGTTACATTAGTTTTCTACAATTATAGGCGCAATAGTGCTATTATTGAAGCGGGGCGAGGAAAAATTATAACTTTAGTATTGCACGTGTGTCACTTTTGCCCTTTAAAATGGCAGTTGATGTAGAATATCTACAACGTATCAAACACAAATAAAGTGTATGTACAGTTTTGCGAGTAATTTGTTTTCCTTATTCCCGTATTTGCACCATCATCTGGATATGTTTAGAGTATTAGTGAACGCAGGGCGAACTTAAGTACAATGGCGATCTCGAGAAACGCGCTTAATTTATTGTTAGAGATTTTGTTGTTGCACTTCCGCAGCGCGTCGCGCAAGTTCGCTAATACTACATTTGCGGAGGCACTAGAAAACTAATCCTACAACATTAGGTTAATTAGAGTATAGATATAGAGAAATAGTTATTTGTCGACTATTTGTTATTAGTTTATTATGAATTATAAGGCAGCAAAGATAAGTAGCGACTAGATTCCTTTTTTGAAAGAAAGTAAATTGGCACACGTTCTCTTAGCATTCACTTTGTACAAATGACACAATATTATTTTATGATATGTATATAATACTTAATATTATTTTTACTATATTCTATTGTGGTGATAATTTGATGTGCAATTGTTGATTTGTATGTCCGCGACTATTTAGGTAACACGAATGAAGTGGAGGAACATACTGTGACCATCTAGCTGGTGAGGGATTGGCTCAAAAGTTGAGGTTCTGATTTCCCCAAGTGGTTCTATAAATTACAAGATTTCCATTTAAGACTACCCTATATAGTTTCATCGGAAAGCACGTGTTATTTTAATCTGTCGAGCTTTAAATGGTTACTCAAATAATTGCTTTCCTTTATCCAAACGAGGTTTTGAATAATATTTAAGTCTATTATGTAGTACAATAACGAGGAGTTTTGCATCACAGAATGTTGGCACCCAAGAAACGAGCTTAATTTCAAATTCATACACCTTTTGATCGTGGAAGACATAATACTTTCATGTTTCAAATAGGACAACATAGAAAATTAAGTATCATTCCGCAACAGCGAACGCTCGTAGTGTAGTAGCAAATGGAACGTCTGAAAAGCATGTTTTTCCGATACGTTGGGGAAATTTACGTTGATGTGTTTAACAAAATATACATCATTTCAATATATTCGTTTCTAATTTAAATATTTTAAAAAGTGAATGGCAAGAGAACGAACATAAAATACTTCACGATGGTAGGTAGGATAATGGCGATGAAGAAATTTACATTTCACAAATAAGACGAACTAAAATGTGTAGTTTTGATGATATCGGGGAGATTATTCATTATATTTAAATATTGACCTCGTTAATACAAAAGCTTTGAAAATCCGATGTCATCGGATGCACAGCCCTAAGACTAATAGTGACAGTGTGCTAGTAACAAGAAGTAGGCCCTAATATTGAACTGCTAAGAAGCATACTCCGTCACCTCTGCAGATTATTCAGTCTGTCTATTCGTAGTCGAATCTGTCAACGTGTGTTTTATTTCCTTTAATTGTAAAAAACGTTAGCGTGGACTTCTTAAAAGCGATACAATTCCGATCGCATTGCAGCCACCTGTCTTAGGCCGGGTGAGTAAGAACTACGGCGTTATAAGCCTGAAGCACATCCTATATGGCAAAGAAAGCGAAATCTAAACCGGATCACTTCTCATAACACACAATCATATCTACAATACATTTTTACGTTCTCTTCTCGTTTAACACTCAACGCTTTGTACACTTACTAATAGAAGGTGCTGGTTCGGCCTAAAAGCACCAATCGTGCCGTCAGTAGTTAAATATACATTTTGCTAAAAATTTAATAATTTCTAATGGATGTAATGGTGGTTCCACTGCGTTGCAATAAGTAGTAAAAAGATGAATATTCCTATTACTGAGCTCGGTCTTCCGGAGCCATCCGTACAGTGCGGGTTCGTTAACGAATTTTGTAGTTCCGCTGCAAAAGAAACGAACCAGATTAATCAAAGTTAAACCTAAATTGTTATTCATATTGCTATATATATGCAATGTTATTGCACAGCACGTTGAAATTTTCAAATAGAGCTGCGGGGTGAATGCTAGATCAACGAATAATGTCAATTTCATTGCATATTTAAACACTTTACTGCAATTCGCTATCGCATGAAAATTCGAAATTCTAAACTAATCATGTGGGTCAAACTGTGTGCATACGTAATATGATGAAAAACTACCCTCTATGATACTGTGATCTAGGTATTATTTCCATTGCAAAATGAAGAACCTCCCATTATAGATTTGTGGCAAATGGGACATACACTCACGTGTTGGTACAATGTCTTTACATTGTATAATATAATAATGAAAGTCTGTAATTGCGTCTCTCCCGAGGTCTCTCCGTTGGTAGCAAGATGGCAACGCACTCCTGTGTGGAATAAGGTACCGAAAGCGAAAAGATGTAATGGGCAGCAGTGCATAGGACGACAATTAAATAAGTAATTGCAAGTTCGTTAGAATTAGCGAAAATGCAAATTGTTTCACTTTACTGTCAAGGTTTAATTCTATTTTTTTTATCATATTCGTTTAAATTGATAAAGATTTTGGGGATTAATCGATTAATTGTCGCTCCTGTCAGAGCCCACGCATTTAGGAGGTTTCATTCATTAAGGGTATTTGTATTTTTGTTGCGACAGCAATTTGGATTATGTCCTCTGAAACCTAAGCAACTTTGTCTCTAGTTATCTGATAACTAATAACAACTATAACTGCAACGAAAGCGTATGGTCCACCGCGTTTGATGGGTTTGAGTATATTCTCCAAATCAATAATTAATAGATAATTCAGGTCAAAAATACTAATAAGAGAATATTGTTAGACACGCAAATGGAAATGAAATTAACTCTTATCTACAAATGAATCGGGTTTTATTCAAATTTTGGTACGAAACGAAGGAATTTCGATCAATCAAGTTTGAATGGCGACAAAGAAGAAATAAATGACTCTAATACTGCTATGATCTCATTGTTACGTGTTCAGGCGAATAGTGTGCATTATGCACCGTAGAGTATGGACGAATATGTACCTAAATCAATAGAAATTGAAACGCTAAAAGTTGTCATACAAATGAACACAATTTTATCAAGTTATACCGGCTCCGACTAATTGAGTTCCACATCGCATGTCTACAGAATACACTTCGTTTCATAGCTACTGTGTAATTATAACATGCTGTCAAGTGTACGTTAACGTGATTATTTCGACTTATACTTTTGCTTAAATTATCGTCCTCAATCACAACCGTATTTTGGCTTCAGCGTCTTCAATAAGGTTGGGCCACCCTGTATGTGAGATATTTTTAATTTGATCGCTTTTGCAAAGTATTTACTTTAGATAAGGTGCTATAAGTAAGACACATCTGGTCAAATTTGCGTGATACATGTTTGGTCTGGTCTTTGCGATAAGAAGTTTTATTGACCAGATTTATTGGATTATTGCAAACCATAAGTAATTAAGGTTCCTTTAGTTGTCTATCGAACCCCTGCATTCCGGACGTGTACAGGAAAAAATATAATTATAAATTCTTAATTTGGACAGGTGTTTTGTGGGAGGCTTACTGATCGTTTGCCATTGCACACAGCGGCACACTTGTTTTCTGGAGATATAAGGTAATGGAAGCACTAATGAAATATTACGTGTCAGTCATTAGTGCTTCGTTAGTGCACGAAAAAGAAACCCAGCACGTGCACCATATTTTGAGGTGCAGAGTGCCCGTTTTCCGAGCCAACTTCACACCATTTTTGGAAGCACTAACGAAATGTTTTGTGCCAATCGTTAGTGCTCCGTTAGTGCTTGACTGTGCAGCAAAAAGTAACACCACGTCTATCTCTTTTTGAGGTACAGTGTATCCGTTTTCGGGGTCATTTTTGACGCACTAACGAAATATTTTGTACCAAATCACCTAACGATGCAACGCCCATGTGGCGAGGCGAGTTCCCTGCATGGACACGATAAGAGACTGTGGATTTGTACAACAAAAATTCCTGAACGAGTTTTGTGATGAAACCAACATTAACGTTGACGGTTATCTACAATATAGGAGAAGGGACAACGCACGAAGGTTTAAAGTAAACGGTACACTATTGGATAATCGATGGGCAGTTATAAGATCCTTAATAATATAAAAATATCATAATGTTTTTGGCCGAACCTTTAGGGGTAGTACTTCATAGCTCACTATAACATGACGCTCTCCCCGAAAAACTAGCCACCTTTGCAAAAATTCGAAAATATTAAGTTGGGAAAAGCACTATATTTCGTAATAAGCAGATTTCTGCGGAAACGATCGAGGTCCGCAAAATAAAGCAAGTTACATCTGAGACAATTTTTTTTCGGGGCTCAATAAAAGGCAGTGTATAAACCTTCCTTTTTTACCAAAAATCGACTGCACCAAAATTTCTCGGGAAAACACTTTTTCTTATTAATTTTGGTGCGTAGAATCCAAAACAATTCGTACTTTTTCGATCGGACTTCTCAATCATAAGTTATGGACTAGAAACCAATTTCGAAAGAAAATTCAAAGGGCTGTAACTTTTGAACTAGAAGCCCAATCTTGGAACTGTTTGAAATTATGGATTCTACAGGCCACATTCTGTAAGAAAAATTTTTTTCCGGGTCGATCTGAGACAATTTTTTTTTCGTGGCTCAAAAAAAGGCAGTGTATAACCTTCCTTTTTTATCAAAAATCGACTGCACCAAAATTTCTCGGGAAAACACTTTTTCTTATTAATTTTGGTGCATAGAATCCAAAATAATTCGTACTTTTTCGATCGGACTTCTCAATGAAAAGTTATGGACTAGAAACCAATTTCGAAAGAAAATTGAAAGGGCTGTAACTTTTGAACTAGTTGCCCAATCTTGGAACTGTTTGAAGTTATGGATTCTACGGGCCACATTCTATAAGAAAATTTTTTTCCGGATCGATCTGAGACAATTTTTTTTTCGGCGGTCAAAAAAGGCAGTGTATAACCATATTTTGAGGTGCAGAGTGCCCGTTTTCCGAGCCAACTTCACACTTTGGAAGCACTAACAAAATGTTTTGTGCCAATCGTTAGTGCTCCGTTAGTGCTTGACTCTGCAGCAAAAAGTAACACCACGTCTATCTCTTTTTGAGGTACAGTGTATCCGTTTTGGGGTCATTTTTGACGCACTAACGAAATATTTTGTACCAAATCGTTATCCCCTAACGATGCAAGGCCCATGTGGCGAGGCGAGTTCCCTGCATGGATCACGATAAGGGACAGTGGATTTGTACAACAAAAATTCCTGAACGAGTTTTGTGACGAAACCAACATTAACGTTGCAACAATACAGGAGAAGGGACAACGCACGAAGCTTTAAAGTAAATATTGGATAATCGATGGGCAGTTGTAGGATCCTTAATAATATAAAAAGATCATAATATTTTTGGCCGAACCTTTAGGGGTAGTACTTCATAGCTCACTATAACATGACGCTCTCCCCGAAAAACTAGCCACCTTTGCAAAAATTCAAAAATATTAAGTTGGGAAAAGCACTATATTTCGTAACAAGCAGATTTCTGCGGAAACGATCGAGTTCCGCAAAAGAAAGCAAGTTACATCTGGTTGTAAAAGGTAAGGCATTTGACAACGTCAACGAGTTTTAAAAAGTGTCACTTTAAACGTCAAGGCTACTGTTTCGGGTTTTGTATCTTGTTATGGGGTAGTGCGAGGCCTACGATACTTACAGGCCGGAGCGCTCGAAAAAGTCACGTGACGTTAGGAGTCATATGAAATACATTACGGCTTATGGAAAATCCGTGCGCGGCTCCACTATTTATTTTTTTACTCCTGATCCGTTCAACATAGAATCACGAAATTTCAATGAGAGCTTGTCAATAGTACACACAATCAAATTATGGTGTTCGTTAATTTTTAATAACACTAAAAATAATAAATTTTTAGGTTTAAAGTATTGCAGGTAAAACGATGTTAGTAAATCCGCGTTTTTCTGTCTTTACATCATCATATTTCTTTTTCTAGGAACTATATCATTATAATCCTTTCGGTGTCTTAAACTAGAATGATATGCGCCTCCAATAATGCGTATATGATGCCTAATCTGATATTAGTATAGTTTTAAAAGGCCCTACAAAATCGCGCATTTATTATCCGCGCAGAGAAAAATTCACCATGCGAGAAACTTTTTTGTTATTACTATAATTGTCTCACATATATCGAATGAATTGTGGCCAAAGGACACAAAAATGTTCTTCAGAAGGAATTTTTAAGAAATGGTCTCTTGTTTCCTTTTTTTCAGCAGCTGAAGTAAATAGCGCGATTTCAGAATAAGTGAACGCGCAAAGGAATTACTATGTTTCAAATAATTGTTAGTAATCGATTTTCAAATTGTGTTTGTGAGATTCAAGAGGAGTATTTTGCATCAAAGATTTTGTTTCGTCGTGTAATTTAGCAGAAGATGAGGCGATGTTAAATATAAGTATTGAAATATTCTAAGATTTAGAAAACGACACAACAGTTACTTCTGAAAACGAAAAAAAAACGGCACTGCCTATTCCTTACAAGCTGTACTTTTTACTAAAACTGCTGTAAGTTGGATAGAAAATGCTATTTTTAGCGCATTTTTGCAAATTTATTTGTAAAAAGTAGCTTTTAATCTCACTTTGGCTGGCTGGCTGGCTGGCTGGCTGGCTGCAAATGTGGGCGCGTAGAAGAACTCTTGTAGAAAGGCAACGGGTGTACGTGTATCTACAAGGCCGTGAAATTTGTCAACCTTAGGGACATGGCTACATGATGTGGGGTTGGCGACATCTGGGCGTCATCCTCGAGCGTAGTATACTAACGTGAAGGTTTTTCAGTTTTTTTCCTATCTTCTACTACAGTTTTGGTCCGATTCTTTTGAAATTGGTGTCGTCGGAAAGATGTTGTAAACGCGCACAACTCCTGCGTGGCGGAATTTTGTTTTTTGTCATAGGGGCGAAATTAACGACCTTTTGCGAGGCGGCGCGCGCGTCTTCGAGAAGTAGTCAGGCGCCTTTTACTTTCCGTTGCGAACTCACGCGGTTTAACGTTTCGTGAATCTCGAATCGCTGTCTCTCTTTCTCGTGTCGCCAATAGAAGTGAATTGCGAGTGAACGGGACGTCGGAAGGGGGTACCGTCAAAGGAAATGTGGTAGCCCCCGACACGATCTTCCTGATGGTGGAGTCAAATCTTCAAACGCGAATTGCGGGTGAACCGAACGTCGGAAGGGGGTACCGTCAAAGGGAATGTGGTAGCCCCCGACACGATCTTCCTGATGGTGGAGTCAAATCTTCAAACACGAATTGCGGGTAAACGGGACGTCGGAAAGGGGTACCGTCAAAGGGAATGTGGTAGCCCCCGACACGATCTTCCTGATGGTGGAGTCAAATCTTTAAAAGCGAATTGCGGGTGCACGGGGAAAGTGGGAAGCGGTTAGTGAATGTAGTAGCCTTCGACAAGATCTGTTATTGATGGTTGAGTCGAAAGTGGCTAATAGAATACTGATCTGCCACACAAAAATGCGCTGAAGTCCCTTCGATCTCAAACGAGGACTTTGATAATTTTTTAAAACTTCCTTATTCAAAAGGCTATTTTTATTTATTCATAGAATGAAGATGAAAGCCTACGATACTTACCAGGCCTCTTAGGCGGACAAGGCAAATTTCCCATTTCACTTTAACACGAGAAGGTATAACTAAAATACTTTATGTACTGCAAAATTCATATTAACGAAGATATAAGATATACTCCATACTTTTGACTGATAATATCTTTAATTTTATAGTTTAATGTAAATTTGAATCTCACAAACACAATTTGAAAATGGATTACTAACAATTATTTGAAACATAATAATTCCTTTGCGCGTTCACTTATTTTTGAAATCGCGCTATTTACTTCAGCTGCTGAAAAAAAGGAAACAAGAGACCATTTCTTAAAAATTCCTTCTGAAGAACATTTTTGTGTCCTTTGGCCACAATTCATTCGATATATGTGATACAATTATAGTAATAACAAAAAAGTTTCTCGCATGGTGAATTTTTCTCTGCGCGGATAATAAATGCGCGATTTTGTAAGGCCTTTTAAAACTATACTAATATCAGATTAGGCATCATATACGCATAATTGGAGGCGCATATAATTCTAGTTTAAGACACCGAAAGGATTATAATGATATAGTTCCTAGAAAAAGAAATATGATGATGTAAAGATAGAAAAACGCGGATTTACTAACATCGTTTTATCTTCAATACTTTAAACCTAAAAATTAATTATTTTTAGTGTTATTAGAAATTAACGAACACCATAATTTGATTGTGTGTACTATTGACAAGCTCTCATTGAAATTTCGTGGCTCTATGTTGAACGGATCCGGAGTAAAAAAATAAATAGTGGAGCCGCGCACGGATTTTCCATAAGCCGTAATGTATTTCATATGACTCCTAACGTCACGTGACTTTTTCGAGCGCTCCGGCCTGTAAGTATCGTAGGCCTCGGGTAGTGCCATCCAAATTAATATCAACAAAGTCCCCGTAATACAAAAACAAGTTTTGCGCATAATGTGTGAAATACACATAAGAATGTATTATGTATAGACACAAATCAATTTACAATGTACCAAAAAAATGTATATACTTTATATTATGTGTATTTTTACTTTGATAATTCCTGTAATAGGCCAGTTGTAAAAATTAAAGAAGAGTTCTTACAAGAGGTAGTAAAAGTGAGTAAGTCTTCCATAATACTCGGCAGAGAAAACCATTTAAATTGAGAGTAAAAAATCGATTACCTTCTAATGTCATCTTACTTTGTATAAATCGAAACACCTAATATACAGTGGATTTGGGCTCAGAAAATAGAAATGCATACGATAGGTAGCAACGAATGTTACAAATGAAATCACGCAGAAAACAATGTGTGCCATTCTTCAATGAGTATCAGCATGGAATTAAAGTGTATTATGTGATTGTTTTATTAAAGTTTTTGGTTATTATTTTATGATTGTCAGCGGATGGTTTCGGCTGTAATTAATTTGCATTACAAAGGTATTGCTTATATTTAAATGTTAAGTATGATAAGGTACATGTGTTTTATTGTAGAGAATTTTCTAATCTTTAGGATATATTTTGGTTTAATTTGGACATGTTTGTTTAAAGTAAACAGTCTAGATAAAAAAACTTGTAAGTTAATTACAGTGTATTTTTGTCGTTTGTGCTGTTTGATTATCATTAAATTTGTTTCCGTTAGATTTAGTTTAGCTTTAGGGAGTATTAGGGAAGATAAGGTTTAATTTTCGATTTAAAGCGTTTGGAATGGTTTTTAAATTTTGTCGCGTGTGTTTCCGAGCACAGTACATTTCGAGTCTTGTGTAATTTGGGTAATTCGAGTGTGTGATTTAAAAATTGTTTGTGTAAATAAACGGAAATAATTTTTTTTGTAAATCTAGGCTGTTTGAAGTATTTCATGGTGGTGGTCCTAAAGTAGTGTCATAGTAGTAGTGATTCCTGCGAAAGTAATTTGTTCAGTTTTCCTTATGTCTAATTTTCATGTGAATGTGTTAGTGAATCCTATTTTTCATATCTTGCGTAATAATTTAGTAGTACATTAGCATTGAGTTTAATTGTGGCAATCTTCGACAATTTGTACAACCTTGGGTTGCAGTTTAATTCAGCTTTACTTTTTTAATAAACTAAGAATAAAGATATCCTTTCGCAACCAACGCTTGTCTCCGAATTATATTCATTTTATGCCAATTTGTGCTCAGATACGGAATTTTTCACTTGGGGAAGAAGGTTTCTGATGGCGATCGAATGTATCTGAAATATAACCCCGTATTAAAAATTCTATATCCTCGTTGATCTACGCACAAAATGTGGAAAGTTGAGCATAATTGGGCATGAGAGAACTAACTCATTAAATGTTTCACATTCTCCGAATGAGAACAATTTCAAACAAATTTGGAATTCATGCGTAATTTACCATTATTATTTATGTGATTTCTACAAAGTAGGCGGAAATGCTTACTACATTCATAAAACTAAGGGCACTAACAGTAATTGCAGTATAAACATAGTAAGTATACAACTTTGTCGGAGAACGTAATATTGTAAATCGATGTACCGTAAATGTTAAGGCTTCAAGTTTGCACTGGTAACGATAACCAAACACTCTTTTATTCAAAAGCAGAGTAAATCTTGAGAAGGGAAAAATAATAGAGAGCACCAGCGGAATGGAAGAATATTCCGCAATTACATGCAAGCATGTGTATTTTTGAGTTTTTTTCCAATTCTCTCTTAAACTTATTTCCGTCAGTAAGTACTCGTTTCGGATTTACGAAAAAAATTCAATCGATGGATTTGATAGACAGCTATTCGTTTTGTTCGTGCCCGTGCCACCGTTCATTTTAATAATAATAATACAGTAGTTGCAGCTATTACTGAGTTGACACATACACTAAGTTGACTGGAAAACACAGTTTCGTAACGAGGGAGGAACAATAATGCGATAACCTACCATTGTGATAAATACCGTTTCTTTTGTTGCCGTGAAAGCACACAGTTTATTATTTTATGTGAATCGGGAATGTATTTTGTGGGCTTTATGTATATTTAAGTGGCCACATTTGTGACCACTAATACAATGACTGCGGAGAACTGGCGAACGACCTACGTGGTCCCTTCGGGAATATAAAATAGTGCTTTTATAAGATGTGTCCAGAATATTATTCATTTGATGACCCCAACGTTGCAAGTTTTTTCGGTTCCTCGCGTAAATTAACTTAAAACATTTGTATGGCCACATACAACACAGGCCCCATTTTACGTAATTAATGTTTTAGGTATGCGTTATATGAAAGGTATTTCCCTTTCGCTCCCTATTAATTAAACTCCAACAAAACATCCAGTTTTATTAAGCGGGATACCTTGCACTAATGTAGGTACCTATATTGATTTCTACGAAATGGGATAAACATTCATAATCCGCAAATAATGTGGAAGTTTGCTTCATCTGAATTAATTATGTTACATAGAGACGATATATTACAGACAGGTTTCGATTTCCTGCAGCACACATCTATTGTTATTATGAATTAATTACAATACCACGCTAAAATTTATTAATTAGAAATGTCAAAAAATCGAAACATCGATTAAACAAACTAGAGCATTGAAAATACTAAAAAAGTTACAACCCCCGAAATTAAAGATTGTTGTATGTACGTTTCAAAATTATGTAATTTCAAAATAACAATGGATTGGTATGGTGGTATTGTAGGTAAAATGCATACTAGGGTAACTAGGGTATTATCATTTATACTAATTACACCCATTGTTTTCAGTTTTATAATTATGCTGATCATACTCATAATCAATTACGCAGAGGTACTTCCAGTGTACTTTTTCTACGTAATTAAGTTTGTTTCCCAATTTACTGTTATCGCCGAGTGGCCCTTGTTCGAAACAACTGGTTTTACGTACCAACCCTTAATAAAAATTCGTTCGTAGAAAAACTCGCGTTCATTTGTAGATTTAAGTGTTTTTATTTATTATATTATTTTATTTATACAGTATGTTCACTTCTGGAGAATATTCAAACCGAGTGTGCAGAATTAAGCGGTATAATTAATTTGATATCTGTACGTTACTAGATTTTGCTACAGTTTGTAATTGTTAATTTATAATTGAATTTCTTGCAGCATTTCATTTTTTTACAAGTTCTTTATGTTGCTGTTTTTTTACAGGGTGTTTCACCTGGAGGGGAGCTGCGTTAGGTCAAAATTGAATGATTTCACATGACATTGCACGCCACGAAATGTTCTTTTGTTTTGTTGTAATGTTAATGAACGTATTTTTCCTTGATCTGTTTATTTAAAACTGGTAATTAATACTGAATATTCATTTTTAGCAGGGTGACTTGTTTCGAATATGTGCTATATTTGATTCATCAAATCTCGATTTGACGTAGCAGGTTAAACATAAAAAGTGCATACTGCGCCTGATATACACCAAAGATGTCCACGGGCCACCGTGCTGATTATTGTTAATCGATTGGTTTAGTTGGCCCTTGACGTAGTGACCGAATATTGGTTTTCGTGTCAATCTTTTACTATTGCGTCACCTCTCGAAGCCTACCGATGCTATATATTTTGTTTATGAGTATGTACAAGTATGTTGATCGTTACTGTATTGTCATAATTTTTATGTTGTGCCATGATTTGTCTTTTATCGAGTTGTCATAATAATGTTAAAAGCTTGAGGTCGGTTTTTATAACTCTGCTGCTGGATTGACGTGGCTCTAGAGATGAGGGAATGCCATGCAGAGACCTGCTATCGTACGGCGTATTCTGGTTGTGCCCTTTATTTTATACTTTCTGAAGAGAGACCAACTCCTAAGGTTTTTAGTACAAGGCTGACATGTTATGACATTTTAATTAATGTGTGTGTGGTTCTTGTTGAAGCAATAGCAACTAAAGATACTTTTCTTTGTGATGTGCGGGATACTGTACTGGCCACCCAATATCCAAACTACGTGCATTTATGATAATGTTTAATGTATTTTTATTTCATACTGTCCGCTATACAGTACATTACATCATTCATTTGAGTCCGGAAAGTGATCTATTACATCACAAGACCGGAAAGTGTTGCGTAGCAACTGATAATTTTCTGACAAGAAGAAACGTCAAATTTGTTTAAGACGATAGCTATTTACATTATCATTCGAGAGCTTAAGACTATTAATTATACAATTAGAATTCTCACTAACTTTAATAGTAGACACACCCTCATCGCTGCGGACTGTGGTGGTGGAAACCTCTTGCCACCTTCTCAACCATATTCTCGGGGCGAAAATTGCACTAATTTCTGTACAATTTCAAAAAATTCACTCCATCGCACTTATTAATGACTGTAAATACGTCTACGTCTACCGTGAGTTTTTGTGTCCTGAATCCCGATGAATCCGAAATTAAAGGGTTGTACAATTAGGTGTCATCTAACCTTTACTAAACGGTAATCTTTGTAGGCGCTGTCAACTTGACATATTTGGAAATGTTCGCGTTTTCATTTATCATGGTTTTGCACATTGAATATTTGGACCACAATGTAGAACTAGAGAACTTTTTGGCCTAGAAGGTATTCTATTAGTTTAAAGAAGACTTGTTAGCCTGTACCTTTTTTCGCCAAGCACAAACTATATAACTGATACTGATTTCTGGGGAGGAGATTTTCTACAGCTTCTTCACTTTTTGAACAAATCACACTTACAAATTCACCACCAGAAGAACATGCCGCGTTAATTTTTTTTCAAATAAATGAACAAGGCAAAACAATTCGTGCGTAACTATGCAACGGTACCGGATTCAAAGGTGATGCGACTAAAGATGGTATGTGTTATCTAAAAGAATCAAAAGAAATCTCAAAATTGAGACAGTATGAAATAAAATTTTGTACGATACACGGCCGTGAAGTGATTATTAAAGCACTCGTTTAGAAATTCCGAACTCGGCTCCTTCGTCGCATCGTTCGTAAACATCTAAACTCATACTTTAATAAGCTACTTCCCGGCCTTATAACGTAAATAACTATTACATCATGTGTGTCAAATAATGAGTTTTTTTAGGAATTTCAGTGGAGTCTATATTCGACATTTCATAAATTTACATTGTTCTAATATGCATTTATTGCATTACCAACAATTCATTTGCTATACAGTATATTATTAGTTCGTTGCCTGGTTTTTTTCTTGATGAGTTCTTTTTTCCCCCTAACCTAGTTCTATATTTTTAATCGGTGAACTACCTAAAATTTATTCTGATTAAATTTCTGTTAATGAAGCGGTGAAGCCTGTCTTGTGTTTTACTTGTATACGTTACTTTATGCTCGCTCCGAAAAACAACACATATCTCGTAGCCTGACTTGTATACGTTACTTTATGCTCGCTCCGAAAAACAACACATATCTCGTAGCGACTTTTTAAAACACAACCTAGAAAGTGGTCCTAGCAGTTTATTGTCATTCAGGTTTTTGTCTAGGCCTCTAGGCGATCTTGTGCCATGGAGTTTAGTTAGTTTTGGAGGGAAAGTTTCGATTGTAAATCTTTAGTTGCGCAGTATCTCAGGGTTGGCCTGGGTACGCACAGTACAATAATTCAAAATCCACCAAATACCACCACAAATGATAAATAATGGTATTCAACATATCCGGAATTCATTTTAAATTTTGCAGTTTTAAAAAAGCTTTTTAAATGAAAACACCGAGGTCTATACATACTACCACTACACAGATAAATTTTGTCTGGGGTAGTACATAGATCCATAGAACTATTAAACAAAAATTTTGCATCCGTACTGGGTTTGCCATTTTCCCCCTCGCGACTGATGTATGTACAGCGCACACATGCGCGACCGGGGGGAAGTGCCGAGGGAAACTCCAAGCTTTTCAGCTACGCGACGTCGTCCATCGACGCCTGGTTCAATTTCCTACGATCTTTCGATATCAAAAAAAAATAGTCTACGTGTAGAGTTTTACAATATTCTTCCCGAATCTACAAAAGCGCTTAACTACATTAATTTTAAAAAGAATGTTAAGAAGCACATGCTTGAACATTGTTTCTACTCCGTGCGCGAATATTTAAAGACTAAGATGACTGTTTGTTCCTAGATGTTAGATGTTTTACGTTTAGTTAGTCACATATTATATTGTTTGGTCCATCGGTAATTTTATTGTGTATTTTATATTATGTTTGTATGTAGAACTGGACGTGTCGTAAACCAGATGGTATAGCATGACGAATAAATATTATTATTATTATTATTATTCGGGGCGATGGGACGTCATTTTTAGTGCACATCCGCACATAGCCTCGTAGTAGTTAGGATAGAGAGAACTTCGAAGGAACGCTATGCGATAAAATTTTGCGTCTAACTCCAAAATAAGGCGAAGGAAACGTTTGGTTTACTCACTCAGACCTTCAAGGATGATTGCTGTCGTACTCGCTGGTCAAAAAGTGGCACAAGTCCTTCAAGGAAGGCCGGGAATGGTCGATGGGCGTCCATCAACATCGCGAGTGGACGATAATGCCACACACTCGTGCGCGAGATTTGCTGAACAAAGACCGCCGAATGAGTGTTGCTTTGATGTTAGAACAATTAAATTTGCCGAAAACAGATGTTAATCGAAAATAATAATGACGATTTTGTCCAACCCTGCCACAAAATAGACAATTGACATTGCATTTTAAGTTAATGAGTTGTATCTAGACATCGAGGTACCTACCATGAAAGATTAGTCATCGACCATAAACAACAAAGGCGGATATCTTTCAATCTTTCCGAGAAATGTGACGTGTTTGTTCGAGAACATTCTAGAAGATTCGGTAACACTCGAGTTTCCTATATAAGCAAATCGAATTGCGATTCAGAACAGTGTTCAGGAAGTCGCTCGTTGTCTATATTGGTGTAGTTTATTTTTTCCGATAAATTGATGGTTTAAATATTTAAGTACAACTAACTTTTTGTAAAAATTTAAGCAACAATTATTTAATTTTTATTTATATCCCATAACATTTTAGTATCGTGTGAAAATGTTTTAAAAGCAATTTCAATTATAAAATTAACTGATACTCCCAATCTTCACCACAATATAATTTATTAAATTAAATTATAAATTCATTTAATAAATTATATTGTGGTGAAGACTAATTTAATAATTAACGAATACCACATAGGAGAAAATATGGATATAAATCAATTTCAATCCAATTCCAATCTTTAATATATTCTATCTTTAAATAACAAACATAACAGTCTAAGTAATTGCACTCTATTACTAATACGTTGTACCTTTACCTAGCACAATTCCTAATATCGTGTGCATTTCGACTCAATGTCGCGGGTCTCAAGATCAGATTTTGTCTGTTCACGCTTTTTCTATGCAACTGGATATCAAAAAGAGGTAGAAATGAACTATATCAATGAACAATGATAAAATAGCGATTAATTTTACAAATGGGGATAGAGTAAAATAATGATGTATTTTAATGCTTAAAAAAGATGGGCAAAACGTACTATCAGTTAGCAATGGATGGGCGAACTGTGCTAGCGATGTGCAATGACCAAAGCGAGAAATTTGGCAGCTATTGCCTAAATGCGACCCGTATAGAGTTTTTACGTCAGCTTTTTCTTAGAAGAATCAGGAAGTAATTAAAATTTCTCATCCTAGATCAAATCGCATTCATTTGCAATTAGTATATTATTTGACATTATTTGCTTATGGCAGTATTTGTAAAGGTCGGTTTTCGTAAGGACAAGTCTCGGCGACTTGTTGGCCCGACATGTCTGCTGATCGACATGAACAAAAAATGTTTACAACAGATATTTACTAAATTGATGCAGAGCACAATAGTTGGCTTCAAGATGGGAGACAGAGGAATATCAGCTTTGGCAGGAAGTCATGCGATAGAATTAATAATTCTAAACACACTCTAACGACTTTACAGTCGATACAGCCAATAGTAACGTGTTCCTTCGCTGATAAAGTGACTAACAGTTAAAAACACCCTTTCCAAAGCGTTATAAAAGCTGTATTTAATCAATTATAACAAAAGTGGAAGTACCATACCTGTCATTTGCGTTAGTTGAGGTAGATATTTCTTCCAAAAGGCACACTGCTTAAGTCTCGGTCCACGACCAGTTGCAGTAGAGTTTATGTCTAACGTTAAATATTCTCTTCCATATGCAGTATGCAACGGCCAGAAGGTTGGAGTCCACGCTCCGCTTGGAGATAAACTAGGATTACCCGTTTTCGCGAAATTTGCCCAGTACCTCATGATTCGTTTACTCAAATCGACTTCTTGCGGTGTATAGCTCTTGGTCGGATTTAGTGGTTCTCCAAATACGTAATTGATCTCGTCGGCATGCATTACTCCAGTCCACGATGGCCAAGGGTTCGCTATTGTTCGGTGTTTGTAGTAATACATGTAAACGTTATTTCCGGTTTCGGCGTAGCGATTTGCAAATTCGTTGACGTTGCACGTAAAATGGTAATCGCCCACCATTTTATCTAATGCGTCCCTATTACTGACAGGATCATCTGGATTTAACCAATCTGTGTACTCGAAGACAATAGCTTGGCGTGCAACTGCATTCATGTAAGGATTTAATTCGGTTACCGACTGTAAGAACTCTTGCCTGTTAACGTAGACGTTCTCCTCGTTTCGGAACAGTTGCGTGAGGTAATAAATAATAAAATAATATCCCTCTTCGGTGTTGGAACCCATGAGGATGTTAGTCTTTTTAAAATTTTTATTGGCAAGAGCGCGCGATGGGTATTCGTCCAGAAACGCGCCATCTATCACGGGTACAAAGGGAAATTCGCAAATACCGAGCGTACCCCATTCGTTATTAACCAACTCCTTGGGATCTTTTCTTCGTAAACAATCAATCACAGCTGTAAGATCGTCTCTTTCGTGCGGACACTGCACTGCTTCGGCTAATCTAAGACCGCGCAATAAACTTTCTTCTCTAGAGATAATGGCCCAAGGCGCCGTCGCGCTTCCCGATTCCATTATCGCTTGCGAAAAAAGATTTCGCGATAACGGACTCAATAAGTGTAACGAAACGGAAACGGCTCCGGCGGATTCGCCGAAAAGTGTAATGTTATTCGGATTTCCGCCGAACGCTGCAATATTATCGTGAATCCACTGTATCGCCATTAGCTGATCGAAAAGGCCCGTATTTCCCGGCACGTCCGACGTACCGAAATATAAAAATCCGAGTGAGGCCACTCGATATTGCATTGAAACTAGAATAATGTTCTCTTCCGAAACTATAATATTATGATCGTACACATCTAAAGTATTAGTGCCCGAATAAAATCCACCACCAAAAATCCATAATAACACCGCCGCGTTCGTAGGTCGCGGTTTAGGTACTACAATATTAATATACAGGCAGTCCTCGCTTAAGGGAGTATTAGGATTCCACATAGTGGCTCCTGCAAAATCACCGAATACAGTGTCTATAATTTGTACACAAGAATTTGGTTGCACCGTTGTATTTAATATGTGATCCCATTTTTCTATAGGTCTAGGATGTCGAAAGCGCAAGTTACCCACCGGCTTTTGCGCGTACGGGATACCCAACCATGCGTCCACTTGCTTACCCGTAGCCGCCGTTACAGTGATACCGCGTACTTTGCCCTTCTTCGTGTGAACTACCAAAGGGTCCTCATCAGTAGAGTCTCTTCGAGAAAAATCGCGTCGATCGTCTGGAGCGTCCCTGCGAAATTCTTCCGAGTCTCGATGAGGATCGAACGGATCTCTTGCCATCTGAAGTGGTTCAGCATTTGGTTCGGGAAAATGATGTCGACCACGATGTGGGGTTGGAAAGCACGAGGGTAGTAGCAAGCTTACTAGTAGCCAGGCGATCCACGGTTTCCACATCTCTTTTTATGCTAAAAGAAAACCTTCAATTAGTATCAGTGTGGGAACTGCACACGCGTTGCATGCATTTATTATTATTTATTAACGCGAGAATCGCCATATGTAATGGTATGAAAAATGAGTCGAGTATTGATGTACATCATAAGGCCGTTCGAAAAATGCGCACCTCTTACGAAAGAATCCTTTGTAAATTGCCTCAGGAAATTGAATATCTCCCAAATGTATTTAATTACGTCGTAATTACTTTGGGACTAAAAGTCGAAATGCAATACTACAAACAAATGCCATTTTGTAATGTAATTCAAAGTGAAATACCTAAAATGTATTTCTTCATGTTACAGATGAAGTATGCGTTTGAGATGCTTAAAATCCATTATAGGAATTTGATGGATTGGATCAAAACTCCAACACCGTTCCTTCTCCGTCTAAATCTTTTTATAGTAACAATTTTTCTGTGTAGTTTGATTTAGCACTAAATGTACGGTGGTTTGAAAATTAAATAAGGAGTTGTTATTAAGTGAAGGCGCTTATATTAGCGTGAAAATTAACTGTGTATAACAGAGGTTCACATATTTACATTTTACACTATAATAATAACGGAATTCTTGCGAGTTGCGGGCTCAAAATCCTACTAAAATAAGATTATCACCATTGAACACAGTACCTCGTTATTTTTCGGGGATATCGTTCAGCATAATATACCAAATACAGGATATTAGTAGACGGTCATACAAATATATTTTTCATGATAATGCTATTGTTGGATTATTATTAGTTCATCATTCGTCAGCGCTAACAAACATGTGTTGGATTAATTAGTACAATATTAATGCACTTACAATGAGAATTTCGGGTCCTTTTGTTACACAATAGCGCGTACACTCTGCGAAGTCAATTGTTGTACGTACGATGAGATGCTACAATGCAATGACGTACTACATCATTCTTTGCGTGTTACACACTTAGTGGTAAGCTTTGGCTCTTCATAATTGAAATTAACTTAATTCTATTATGTGAATCATAGAACCTATCTCAACGTTGCAAAGAAAAGTGATTATCTCCGAAACTATCAACTTTATCTGAAAAAGAAGAGCAGAAGATTATAGTAGACGTCATGATTAACTAGCTATGATTTTCATCAAGATTACAAGAAACAAATATTGAAAAATGTCAGGTTGCCTTTTGCCATATTAAATTAAATTTCTCTTTATCACTAATTACAACAGTTTACCATTCAATTCAGGCAACACTTCTTTATTTAATAGTTAATCACAGGTCTCATTAGACACAATGTTTTTTCCTTTCTTCTGAACTGACATTCAATCCACCAGTGTTTGGAGTAAACTATACCTTGATCACTTTATCCGTGAAATTAAAAATACGCATAAAGGCACCTAGCCCCCCCCTTCCCCACACACTTTTTGGGCCCCGAGACTATATCTTATAGTTTAATCCTATACGGCTGGAGTACACACGAAACCATCACTTTTGGCACAAGACTTCCTTTAGGTCCCCTTCGTGTTGCAAAAATGGGAGGTGTATATTTAGAAAAGGTTAAGACACATACGCAGATAAAGCAATCATAACAAGATATTAAATTTGATTAAAAATTTTATCAAACGCTGATGATTCGGCCTATTTTCGATAGCTCTAGTACCTACTGATTGAAAGGTGGGGGAATTTTTGCTTGCATAATAATAATTTTATTTACCGATGAAACCGATTCCGATTTACAAAGAGTTGAGTTTTTAGTCTTCAATCCTGGACTTCAAGCATATGTATTGAAAATATCCTCACTTCAATCGTAATTTGATATCATAACTAACTCTCCATTAAATAATATTTTGTAGATCCTTCATCACCCATATTTTGAAATTACGGGTTTCAGGTTTACAGTGAAATTTGTTCGCCCTTCAACCCCTTTCAAATTTTAAGTCGGAATATGTCGTTTCAGAATCGCAGCTTTAAATATTTATTTATTTGCGCAAATTAAAAATTTGTGGCTTTCAAGATAACAAATTATAAATTAAAGATGTGGATTGCTGCAAAATGAAATTTCCTTATATGAATTAATTGAAAAATCACCCACCTTTTTCTAATAGGTAATCACTATATTTTATAGGGTTGAAAGGATAGATAGATTTTAGATTTTCTACTGAACAGCGGATATCGGTGAGAGCTACTGATGCCAAAAAGCTGCACCTCCCACGCACCGGATTTGACAACAATGAATTTTTTGAATTTATTTCAAAAATTGAAGGTAGTGAATACAAAACATTTCCCAAATAAATGCAGATTCCATCTATATAAGTGAAATAAAACTAAATTAAAATTAAACTATGTTCACAGGATTCTTGACAGTTCCACATTTAAATCTGCCATAGTTCCTAAGTTCATGAAGATTTTAATGTTTGACTCTCGCTTGAAATTATTTCTCGGGCAGTTTTCGTGTTTTACAGTTTTGGCTTTTAATTAAAAACGATTATTTGCAAGTTACAGTTTACAGTCATAGGGGACTGCAAAAGTGAAGGCCAAGCCTACCTAAAAGCAATGTTGAAATAGGGTTCAAAGATTTGCAATTTCTTGCCAGATTCAACTTAAATTCACCGGAAGAAAGAAGAATTAAGTCACTTTTCTGTATAACCACTTTCATAACAAGACAGAACGTTTAATAAATTTTTCTATTTCGGTGTCACAATGACGATTTTGTACAACTGTTTTCGGCCGAAAACAGTTGCACAAAGACAGTGATTATAGTCGTTTTTTTTTGGTAACTCATCTCTTAAGTTGGCAGTTACTAGTTAGTACAAGTAGGTACTTCGTTGGGTACTTCCATGTTTGAACTTCAAAATGTCAGTCTTACTACGCTGCCAACCTAAAACTTAACGGCATAAAAAGTGTTCCCAACATAAAACATGTTAGTTCTAGTGTTCCCTATAGTTTCTGATAATGATTTTTTTAATTAAATTGAAGCACCGAAATAGAAAAAATAGTATGAAAAACGCGTGTTACAATGCTTTATTGTAATACTCCTATCTTGCGGACACTCGTGGCTACGCTTCGCGTCGCCACTCGTGCCACAAGATAGTCGTATTACAATAGGTCGCATTGTAACACTTGTCTTTCAATATACTATTATAGGTACCATTTTATGCTTTACGTTTGTCAACCAAACTTTACTGCTCTAAACTTAATACAAATATATTGACTGCTTCTCATATTCAATAGAATATCGAACATGTGTGACATTCATTTTGTCATCTTTAGATAGTTTATTATAATTATGACCTTCATTTTTAATTTTTTTACTTAAAATTATATACTCTCAATTTTTTTATATAATGTTTGTTTTTATCTGTTGTACATAAAACGCGCCTTACTTTTCTTTCAGAATCGCAGGATTATTACATTTTCTGTTTCGTCTGACGTCTCCATTTTGAAGTTTGAATTTTTTTCAAGATCTTCAGAATCAGAATTCTTTGAAATATAACATTTTTGGCTTTTAGATTGAAATTTAACCACTCATGGTTTGCAAAGTTCAATTTTTCAAGATTTTAGGTTAAAATGATTGGTTCAAATTTAAATTTAAGGATACTACAATCTTCCTAACTTTGTTTAAAATATCTGTTTTCATTATCCTGTTTTGAAATATTATGTGTAAAAATCTCAGCTTTTTTTGGTTATTTATCGGTATATTTAATTCATATTGTACAATAATTATTATTACGGTTTTTTTGAGGAAGTAAATGATAAATGAGTTTCTTTTCTTAAGTCTCTAGTAAACATACCCGGTAAAAGAATTGATAAAAACCCGACCTTTCGAAGGAAATTTTCGCGATTTCAACAAAAAAAAATGTGCGAAAGAAGCCCGAAATTTGCCACAATCATAATTCATGTGTAATTTATTTACAGATTAGCAGCATTTTATCCATGCTTCACAATTCTCTCGGATGTTTAAGGCGGTCGATACCGAAAAGGCGGCCCATGGAAGATTTAAAGCGATTTAACGCGGCGTTGATCGGCATGCTCATTTGGGGTGTCCTATGCCTTACCAACTTTTCAATGTCATGTGATCTGGTGCCAGCATGATCAGCGGTAGGCGTCCCTGGTTTGGCTTGTTGCCAGTTGCCAGTGGGTTGGTACTATTTACAGCAAGTACTCCTCATAATGCATATTAGGTACACTCACATTTATACATGACGTGTAGGTAGATATTTTCTTATGCGAATATTTTGAAGAGTGACGCCTTCACGTGTACCTAGTCGGCCTATATACTACATACAGATGGTGAATAAAAGTGAGGAACATCAGGGCACGTCTGGTGCTATCGCTGAACGTTGCAGCATGAGAACCGATAGTGTCGCTCAAAGACAGTTACCTACACCAACAAGAAGATGAAAATATCCTCACTTGAACTTGACTGTAATTATTACCATAAGCAATAAAGTCTTTCTAGGGACTGGTTAAGAGTAAAACTACTTGCAGTTCTGAAGCTTTAACCTTAAAGTTTGAAATTTTAACTCTGTGAGATTTAAACGTAAAAGCTTAAATATTCACACGTGAACTTCAAACACAAATTTTGAAGCATATATAATATATTTCAGTGAGGTACAAATAGTGGAACTGGATGCACGAGACTTGATAGGTTTGGTGTTAAAATAATTCCTTGTATATAGATCTTTGATGCTCAGATCTTACAGTTTGATTTTGAAGCTTGATATGTTAAAATTTAAATTTTGAATCTTCGTTCTTAAATTCTTTAAAACTTAAACTTGTAGCTTGAATGGCAAGAGTTAAATGTTGAAATTTGAACATTGACACCTAAGCTTTGATCCTAAACTTTGGATTCTGGAGCGTGATTCTGGAACCTTGTAGCTTTAATCTTGATGTTTGCATAGCTTGGACTTTGGAGCCTACGGTTTAAGTCGAAGCCTTGGATTTTCATGCTCTTGAAGTTTCAAAAATGAAGTTTTGATTTTTTATTCAATCAATCAATCAATCAATCAATCTTTATTTGTCCGTATACCAAAAATAGGTTTTGACACGTCAGAAAATATGGTAAATATTAAATTAGTACAATGCATATATATATATATATATATAAAAGGAATAATAAAAACAGTTTAAAATTTCAAATAAATAAAAGCTAGACAGACCATGTAGCTAAAACAGAATATAGATTATAAACAATTTAAAATTTTAGTTAAAAAGAGACAAAACAGAGATAAAATATAAACAAGTAAAGGTAAAAATGACTAAAGAGAATACTACTACACAGGTACAAAAAATTCAAGTAAACAAACAATGAAATAAATAAATATCATTAAAATTATTGAATAGATCTCCAAGGCGTATGTAAATATTCACTAACGTTATAAAAAGAATGACTTAATAAGTGCGCCTTAACGACTCTTTTAAATTTATAAAAATTGTAAGGTTTGATACAATCAGGAACGATATTGTATAAGTCGACCCTAAGACTGTTATTTTTAGACCTACTTAGTTTATAATAGGGCGTTTTTATTTTTTTTGCTCCTCGTGTAGAATAGTTGTGAGAGAAGTCATTGGTTTCAAATTTATTTTTGTTTTTATGAATTTCCAATATGGTGTGATATATGAAAATAGATGGAAGAGGCATAATATTTAATTTTTTAAAAATAGGTCGGCAGTGAGCACGATAGTCAGCATTTACGATTATACGGATTATTTTTTTTTGCAATAAAAACGCCTTGCTCGCTTTGGAAGAGTTACCCCACAAAATTACACCATATTGTAAATGTGAATGAACTAAAGAAAATAGCACGATCTTAGGGTGGCTATACAAAGTGATCGTTTTAAATTCCTTAAAATAAATAATGATTTGGTCAATGTGATTGCTCCAAGTGAGTTTTTCATCAATATATATGCCTAAAACTTTAACACACCTGCCGGTTGCAACCTTATTGTTTGTGGAGAGGGTAATTATGTGAGTTTTATCTTCATTTAATTTTAAATTGTTCTTATTAAACCAGGTTATTCCTAATTGTATTAAATTATGACTTTTAAGGGCTAGAGTTTCGATATTTTGGTCCGAAATCAGTAATGAAGTATCGTCATATGCAACAGCGTGATTAGGATGTATATATTCGAAAAAGTCATTAATGTATATAATGAACAGTAAAGGCCCTAATATGGACCCTTGAGGGACTCCATGCTTAGTATTAATTAACTTAGAATATATACCGTCAATCAAAACGCATTGCTTGCGATTATTAAGGTAGGTTGACATTAACGATCCCGTTAGTCCCCTAATCCCATATAATTGAAGCTTATCTAACATAATATCAAACGAAACGCAGTCAAAAGCTTTGGACAAATCACAGAGTATTAATGAAGAATGTTCCCCGTTCTCCCAGGATTTTACTACTAGAGATATAATTTGGCCCACAGCTTCTGTTGTGGAATGATTTTTTCGAAACCCATACTGACCACGATTTAATAATTTATTACGCTCTAGATAGTTATATAATCTTTTATTTAAAACAATTTCAAAAAGTTTACAAAACATTGGGACTATAGCAATTGGTCTATAATTGTCTATGTTGTTTGGGTCTCCCTTCTTAAAAAGGGGCTTGACAACTGACACTTTAAACGCCTCAGGAAAATTGGCTTCTGAGATACAAGGATTAAATAGATGTACCAAATACTTAATGTATATTATATGTATTGTATTTTTAATTAATTTAATGTTAATTCCGTAATAATCCGTACAGAATGAGTCACTTAATAAATTTACAGCATCTAGGACTTCGCACTTTGATACAGGGTATAACAAAAAAGTACCAGTAAAAGTTGATGGATAATGTAATGGTTGGGGAGCGATTAAGTTTGTTTTACCTAAATGGCGAATTATTTCCTCGGCCACGTTTACAAAATGATTGTTAAAGTTATCCGCAGTGAAGTTAGATTTCCTGTTTTGGGAGTTGTGCTTATTCCGTTCGAAATTAATTAATTTCCAGGAATCTCTGCTTTTGTTATCGGACTTACTCAAAAAGAGCTCATAAGCGTTGCTTTTTTCTGGTGCAATTGCTTTGCGGTACTGTTTCTTAAAACTATAGTAAGCGTCGTAGTGTCGGTTTACATCACAGATTGTTTTGATTATTCTTGGGACCTTTGATTATTGGGAGCTTTTCTTCTTGGAACATCGGCCTCAGAACGCAATAATACAGATTTTCTTAACATTTGCAACGCATATAGTAGTAACCTGAAGAGCGGTGTGACCTTAAAGAAAACTTGTATGACCCCCATTCATAATATAGAGCAACGACAATTACTTCGTAATTATCTATCCGTTAATCCAGAGAAGTCCAAATGTAGTTTTCCCATTTTCGTGGTATTAGTAACTAGAGCAGCTATACCTACTTTTCAATAGCCTCGCCTATAAAATGTTAGTCAAAACAGTCAGAACAAGAATTTTGTGGCTTGATTTGGGGGCTAGAAGGATTCAAAGTGTTCAAGAAATTAGTTTTCGTTAGTTTTCTCAAGAATAGGTAACGCTTTTATGATGTACATCAAGTATAGCTATGGTGAATTTTATTAAGGTAGGTAATAATTTATTCGCCTAGGCCCTAGATCAAAGAAATTTTGAAAGTAGATAAACGACGGAAATATTAAATTCCTTCTATTGCGTTCAAAACCATATCTGTTCTAATAACAAAACGCAAATCGCAGTGAAATTTAAAAGTAATACGTTTTTAATTTTTTTATTGTTTTCCTAATGGACAACGCTATAGGCTCGTTGTCCCGAAATTGAATATCTACCGGTATTGCAGATAAATAAAAGGGTAAAAGCAATCAACTTACAGTAGCAATGTCAACACGTTAATGTATGTGGTCGCATATTGTAGCTGTGGGTCAGTTTCAGAAATCCATATCCCTCATTGCCTTCTGAAACAAACACAGTTGTTAATACAAATACAATTTTGTAAATTTAAAACTTTTTACCCAATCGTTAATTGTAATATATTTTCATCACATTTCTTATCATGTAACGTATCGGAATGGAACACACGCTATTTCATAATAAAATATAGTAGCGGAGCTTGTAAGTAGGTAGCTACACTGTACTCCACTTTGCACAAACTTTAGGTGGCTGAACTCGTAATTCATTGCGATTGCTAAAAAGCACACTTGCGTATGTCGCGTGCCATTTTTGCGGCCTTTTACGAATATTCATTCAGAATTTTAAAACTTAAACGATATTTGTTTTACGTACGTTGCCCGTTGCACGTGCATCAGGATGAAATAGAAAGGTACAACTAGTTTCAATTGCAATAGATTAATAAATGTCGCAAATTGCTGTGGAGTGTAATAGAATGGTATGACATCACTCTATTAATAAAGTACGTTATTGTTTCACTTTTCCTTTTAATGTTGGCGGTTGCTTTAGTAGTAACATTGTTTGGATAATTATACTTACCCTCCAGTAGAGACCTGTACACAATTATTTAATTTTGAATTAAAACAATTCTTATTATAGGTGTTCTTTCAGCAATTAACATATGTCTCTGCTGCTGCATTATTTGGCTGATATTTTTACATTGGCTTCATCGAAAAGTTTTAGTGTTCGCGAATGAAATCTATCGTACATGTTTGATAATGATTTCACAAAACAACATAAACGAAATTCCATATAAAGTTTTGAGGTGATGTACAGGGCACAATAAAAACAAGTATAAATTGTGCACAACTCTTGTGTCAATGCTTACTTTCTCAAATGAGATCTGCATTGACATGAAGGCATACAAACGCGTGCAGATGCACTTTTTTAATTAATATTATTATTAATAATAATTTATTGCCATAATTGCCACATTTTGTAAAATAAAGATTGGTAATTTTAACAATAATTTATACGAAATGTGAGTTATATAGGGTTAATCGTGTTAAATAAAGTTTCAACTCATTTTTGAAACGATGCGTTGGTGTTATTTTTTTTAACCAATTGTTTTTATACAATATGGTTACTAGTAGAACTTTTTATTATAATTAAATCTACTGTTGATTATGAATAATTGTTTCATTTTATAAATATTCAAAATCTATTTTGAACCAAAATTAAATTCCAAATAAGTTACATATTTCCACCAAAATTAGGTCACAATCAAATTACAGAACTAGCCATTCTTTCAATTACATTAATAGACGTAAAAAGGGTGTGCGTTCACTTCCCGGTCGCAATAATCCCGCCTAGGAAACACAGGATCAGAAAAGTATTGGGGGGCGTATGTAATATTACAATAAAGAAGGTATAAGGTGAGCTTATTCCAAGGACTGATGGATGTGATGGCAGTATAGAAGGAGAGTGTGTTAGACACAAACACTTTGTTACTGAAATACTAATTCATTCACTTTTTGAATTAATTACATCATTTAGACTTTGTAACGGTACGTCCAAATTTAGTTTTGTTTTTTTAATTTTTGTGGTCAAGTTAGAAGTTGGTAGTGGAATTGTAAGAATAAATAAGCGAATGTCTGGATGTCTGGAGACGAGATGTCGGAGATTTGAATCATACTCAGTCATCTTAATTAAGGATATTTGATTACAACTGTGAATTCGGCATGAGGTCATTTTAGGGAAACTGCAACCTGAGATATGTTGGTCGTAATTGGGAATTATTTAGTACCTTAGTTTTTGTTTGATTTGTAAGGTGGGAATTAAGCAAATGAATTAACTATTAAGGATGGCCGTCTACTTTAATAAGACGCCACTTTGTAGGCGTTTTTTAATTAATATAGAATAGAGTAGAATAGATGTTCAAAGAAATCTGGACTTGGATTAAAAGGAATTTAACATCCTGGAAGCAATTTGAGAATTTCTGGACACTTAAAATGGAATTTAAGAACAGCTTGAGACGAAGATTTGAAAGCTGTGGACTTGCGATTGTTGATAAGCCTTACATAACGTGAAGGGTTAAAAAACCTGAGTCTTGCTGACAAAAAATAAATGGTGACTAGTAGTCAAAAATTACCAATCCGCTAGCTCATTTTAATGAACAAATTATGGTGTGATTTGAAGGAAAATGATCTACAACGCCATGAAAATGAGCCCATCGGCACTGCAGAATACCAAAAACTGTACCTAAGGACGTCACCCCTAAATACCAAAGTCTTGTTAGCAAAAGTGAAATTTCATAAGAACTTCATATTTGTGTTTAATGGACTATAGGAAATCCAGCGCATATATGCACCGAGATATGCACTTATTATGTAAGGTAGATGGTTTGAATTCTTCTGATTCCCCTGTATCTATAATGCAATTTTTTTCTCCAAAAGGGTATTTTGGCGGTTTTGCGGTCATTTGAGGGGGCAATTCGTAAACTTCACAACTTCAAGTACTCGGTAGCCAGAACTTTTATGACTACAGCACCTAAAGCGTCTCACAAAATCAGTGTCTTTATTTCATATAGACATTCGTCATCAATACAGCAAGGTAAAAGGACTGTGGTCGTTATGAAGCAGCTAAATCCTTCTTATACGCTTTAGTTCAGCACGTCTGAAGCTGAAAACATTCATGTGTGACAAACGAGTACCTCAAATATTAAGGTAAAAGGGCGCACATTAGCACGTAGTATAAAAAAATGCAAATTTCAAGGAGGTGCCCTAATAAAGCATAAAACTTGGTCTTAAATACACGTAAGCCTCTTTGCGGAACTACGGTAGAGCGATTTTTCTCTGCAACATTATAAAATAGAATTTGTCAATTCGGCAGTTAAGTTATTTTATTAGGGGTTGTGCAATAAGTTATGCTTACGAAAAGTCAATTCGAGGCACTCGTCGAGAATTCACCCTTCGCTACAGTTCGTGCATAAAAATATCCGCGTAATACATAAATGGAAAGGAACATTTGCGGTATAACGGAAATCTTATTGACAGAAGGCCCCTTTCGCCCTTATTTCCCGATAGAAGAAGTTCTGTTTTCCGATTTAAAAGTGACATTGAGTTGAGAACCTTCATAAAACGGTAAGTATGTAAAAAAAATGTTGGCGGTTGCATGAACCCCAACAAAAGGCTTGATAAAACTGTGTTCCGACACAGAAATTCGTACCTTATATAATTCGTTTCAAAAATATGCCAGTTTAGATATCGAACGGGTGCTTGCTGGCTGGTGCATTTTTGTTGTGCCATTTACCCTAGCACCCTCAGCTATCCTATTTACAAGTAACGACTAAAGTGTCTGTTAATTCCTAAGGTGTTTTTCCATCCATTTTTTTTTACAACAAAATGCACCGTCGGACTAAAACACACATTTGACCACTGATTATGTTTACCAGTTGTCCTTTTTTTACGGAACATGTCTTCTTCTTGTAGGCAACTATTTCACAAATTGACCAATTCCCCTTATTTCACAAAAAAATCCGTTATTAAAAAGATACTATACACAAATTGGCCAGTATTTTTGTAATGAACAGCGACTTTGTATTTGTTTCATTCGCAACGTAAAATAATGAAAAACACAAATTTAGAGTACGAAGTACAATGTTCGATATGTAAAATAACATAGTATGTATACTGAGAAACATCATTCCTAGTGCCTCACGGAGTAGCTTTACGATCAGAAGCAAAAGAATGTAGGAAAATCAGGAGTCTTTTTATCAATATTGCAACACCAATTTTTTAGGAATTTTGTGAAAATTCTCAATAGAACTTTGGCCGGTAACCACATTTTAAATAGTTGGGTTCAAGATGCTTCGCTTCTACTGTATATACATAGGTCCCATTGGTTTTAAAGATCTGTAACCTTTTTTCCATTTTTACTGGATTCTCGAATTTAATGATGGAGTGGAATCATTTTTTTCACCGCATACTTCCCCTCCAATAGGAGGGTTTTTTTAAAATAATAAATTAAATGGTTTTGTCAATTTCTAAAGTTTGCCGTTGAGCGAATTAAATATAGATACAAGATAATTTTTTGTTGAAGGTTATCGACACATTTAAACTTATTTGTTGGATCAATCAAAAATCAATTTCAAGAAATTAAGTGAAGAATGTGTATTGGAGGTATCGAACTTTGAAAAGAATGTTTTTGTGTTTATGAAAAATGTGGACTATCCATTTTCAACACGTTACTTACTGTATACACATAGGAAGCTATGTTGAAACAGTGACTTGCATAAAATGCAAAGAACTTTTTATAATGACGATAACATAACACGATATGAGGTGACACGAATGGGATAAATATCTCTGTCCCAATACTGGCTACCAAAGCAACTTACTGTGGGTCGTACCTACGTACAATATTCTCCAATACTTCACCTTGAACCACAATTACTTTCTAAACTGAAAACTATGAATAAACCCGTCTCAAACCTAGCTCATTTACACAATTTCCGTGTTTCTTCCTTCAGTGGGTATATGTTCTCCACCTTGATGTCATTCCTCTTTATAACATCTCGTACGAAATGGTATCTGATATCTATGTGCTTGAACCACGCGTGGAAAACTGGATTAGCAGATAATTTCTGTGCTCCGATACTGTCATTTCTTATGACGATGCTTTCCATGTTGACTCCCAATAAATTCTTCACGTACTTTGTCGGCTTTTCGTCATTTTCTTCACTTTCATCTTAAATGCTCTGTTGTCACAATATGCTCCAGTATTTCTTCGGTTTTTTTCTAAAAATCTGTTCCTTGATCATTCCATTTGAATAAGCCCTCGATATGTTGAGATTGATGAATCTTCATTTCTTTGTCAAAAGGCTGCAACAGCAGCTCGTATTGATGTATGAGCTCATTCCAAATCCTCTTGATACCACGCGACCCTTCCGTTTGTCGATTTAACTTAAATTGGTTTCGCAGAACGGATCTATTCGCAATACTTCGCTAACCATCCGGTTCGTCCACCACTTGCCATGTTTCTTTATTGATAAGAGATTTTACTTCAGAAGTCATTGCATCTTTCCATTCTTTAGATTCTGGGGCCTTAAACGTATAAATTTCAGCGGCACCTGCAACGGCCGATTCAATGTCAATTTATTCTTTTCGCGGCCGCCCAGGTTGTCTAGTTCTGATGATTCTAGGATCCCCAAGTTACCTTCTTCGACTTGAGGCAACTCCCTCTGTCCCTTCTCAAAGAATGCTATCGTGTTCGTCATCATTCTGTGACTCACGTACGCCATTTTCGTCTGTAACTGGCTCTGTGGTCTCTTGTGATTTCGATCTTTGTCGAATTCGGTACCCAAATTTGATATACCTTAGATTGGAGCGGGATACCCCACTCAAATCCCTTCCTTTTATTTGTTGTCTAGCTTCCCCTTTGTTGGAGATTTGTTCAGAATGAATACTTTTGATCCAAATTCGAGAAATAGTCGATTCATCGTTTCAGCCTTTGAGGTATACGCAAACCTACGCGGTCGCGGTCGCGGTAGCGGACGCGGTGGCGAACGTGAGGCCGCACACTAGGGCGTTCAATCCGCGAGATCACATGTTTTTTTACGCACACTACCGCAATTGATGAAATATGGCATTTGAAGTACGGGATAGATTTGTTTCTTTTTTTAATGCCTAACAATGTACTAAAACTATAAACAAATACACTTATCTTCACCAGGTTTGTCCAGTATCATGGCCAATTCATCCCATACCTTATCTTTCTTTTTTATATTTTTATACTCCTTACATGTAACGTCGTATAAAATTGGATTTTCTCTCACTAACTCAATTATAGTTGTTCTGTCATTTTCTTTTGAGACATGCGGCGCAAACTGGCGGGCCAACTGTGAGTGCAGCTGTCGCCCGCCACCGCTCTAGATCGCCGCGTTTGTTCGCTGCACTGATCTCCACCGCCACCGCTTGAACGCTTCAGTATGCGTTGCCTGTATAAAGTGTGTGCATTCTATTGCCCGCCACCGCCACCGCGACCGCGACCGCGTAGGTTTGCCTAAGCCTCAGTTCTGCTGAGCTGTGCAGGGAGCGGTAAGTCAATAGTTAATGCCTTCTGACTTCAAAAAATTGTCAAATTGCACTTCTTTGATTGATTTTCCATGTTTCTTTTGGCGAGCACCTTGTGCCGTTTGCTCTAAGTCCATCTGGAGCTACAAATATAACGAAATACGTAGATCCGTCAATCGAAAGAAAACACAGAGAGAGATACAACTATGATATTGATAAAAAAATGTAAATATATATATATTTTTTTAATGAAACGTGACCAGTAGGTACGTCTTAATGTTCTTAAAGAAATAATTCAGTTCATCATCATTGAGAGAAGTATTTTTTTAACGTGTTTTTTAAAATAGACCGGCATTGTAATGCACTTTGTATTGGCCGGAAGGACATTATAAAATCTCAAACCATATGCCAACCTTCATTGGGTTTTAATTACAATGTTATTTAAAACATAAAAAACTCCGTCCCGACCATTATATTTCGTTTATTTTTTGTCGATACAAGTATTTCCAACTTTAAATTACTCTACTACCAAAATTTTTAACCACCTATTGTAAACTACAACCAACCCTTTTATTTTTCACATGAAGATGATTGAAATGTCGAAACTAGTCGTGTTTTTATAAGATTATAAAATAAAAATTTCATGGATAATCCGTTTATTTAACAATGGAACCGCATTTCGATCCAGAATGGACAACCAAATTTCAAAACCCAGGATCAGTAGTATTGAGTATACTTACATAATTTTCTTGCATATCTTGCAAAAACAAATTGAGGCATTTCTTTAAATTGCGTGGTTGCCACGTTAATGATTATTATGATTAAGTAAACGGCCAAGCGCATTACAAGTTTCTTGGACACGTAGGATAAAAATGCGAAAATCATTTCTTAATATTCCTATGGATAAAATTGTGTTTCCTATCGGGACATCAAGCTTGAAGCACCCTGTATACGGACCTAAGATAGGTGAGTTTAATTTTATAACGGAAACAGAAGAAACTTCGATACGGATGTCGAGGCTATCGACTGAAGGATTGCTTCAGTATTCCATTCATCCAAGAAACTATCAGATAGCTTGGTTAGGAAGAAATGTGAAACTGATGCTCAATACTACTCAGAAAATTCTCAAATATTTTGTAAGCGACAACAATATTATAATATTAATAATACCTGGTATGACCAAATGAGATTGTCTTAGTCTACGAACAATTAAAATATAATGAGTTCAATATTAGTAACATCAAAAGGACGATTTCATATCAAATTCAACCTACCACTTGTACTGATTATGTTGATTAAAGTAGTCGGTTTAATATTAATTAATATCTTTCCGCGATTAGTTGATTATTATTTCAACAAGAAGTTGGAAACCATTCCCGAGTTTCCTCATTAATCAAACTGGAACAATGTAACTACGACGTGACTCAACAGCATTTTCGCCTAAAAATAAATTCCCTACACCCAATTATTAATTTCTTTTCCACTTCCAAATATGCCTTCTGTTGTTCCGGCTTTGTTCATCGCGCCGTTCTAATTTTCAATGGATGGCGAGTACTATTTTTCGTTATTATATTTGTATACACACTTTTGTTGGTGGCAATTATCTCTTTATGTGGAGTTTTACCACAATGGAGGTTTACCAAAATTAAATCGTTTTGTTTCAGTAATAGAAAAAGCACGACGATAGAGAAACATATTTCAACACAATGGAAGATTACAGATTCTCTGATTAATATATATATATGTTCAGGTGAAAACTCAAAAACGAAACCAATTTTCATTAAGTACCATTTTCATACATAGTTAACGAGAGAGTTTTCTCAAAATCAGGTTTGCAATTTATTTTAAGTGGACCGGTTCTTTGTACAGAAACTAATAAAGGGGCAGTAAAACCACCTATAACAGAGTCGTCGTTCTCAAAACCGCTATTCATTGGGGAGCTCAAGTCATTATATAAGAATCAAGAAGCATATAACGCTGCTACCTCAAAAGTTTCGACAACAAACTTGTTCATTTAACAAGCTCGCTCCCCCTTAAAGACATCGTGAATATCTAACTTTATTTCGTGACTTTTTTCTTATGAGGAAAGGTTGGCACCGCGATTTTTGTAGCCGTCAATTGGGGCGTAAATATTTTACTATCGTTTCCATTGGTTGTGAATCAATTAGGGAACGCTTTTGTTGAACGTTAGTTAAAACGAGGTTGTATTCATTAGTAAGTATCGATTTTTACTGGGACGTATTCAGCGATGTTAACAATTGTCGTTCATTCGGCCGATAAGTAAATTAGTAAATTGCACAGATAGTATCATAATGGGACAAATTGAGTTAATAATATTTGTTAGTACACTTCGCCTATACCCTTTTCATATCGTGAACTTTCCCTACGACTGCTTTCCAAATGCACAATAACGGGCGCAAATTGGTACATATCAATTTAGATTAGAATTTGGTATGAATATCATATTAATGTAGTGCTCCACTATACAACGGTTACTGTACCAGTAGTCCAAACAACTTTAGTTTAACCAAAGAGTATATGTTATATACTCTTTTTAACACAGTTACAGATGTACAGAATAGATGTTAAGAGTCTTCTGTACCCACTGCACCCAATGTAAATTTCCATAAGAGCGCCCGCCATAAAAACTCTAGTTGTTTTTCAAAAAAAAATTTTTTTTAAGAACTATTTTATAAATTTAGACCTTTATCTACAAAATGTTCGGACTATTTTTTTTTAAAAGTGTATAGCAACTGAATATCGATTGTTTAAAGATTAGGTGTTTTGCGCCGATTATTGCGCTAATCTGTTTCATTTTTTTACTCGCGATCAAGACGATTTATGGAAAAAGTAAACCGACAGTTTTTTAGATAATTCCTTCTAAACATTACCCCAAAAAATGAAATCATATTTTTTGTAAATAAAGTCTGTATCTTGGCGGGCGGTAAATCAACAATTTCAGTGTAACAAGTGGCGCCGCTGCTCAGTGTCGGCGGAAACTAACTAAGGACCAAGACAGGAGTTGACAAAGCAAAAATACCATCTTGTCTCTTGCAACTATAATCGTCTATATATGTACTATAATGTAAAAAAAGTTGCGCTTGGGTAAAGAAGACTCTTTCTTTCCTTTTAAGAGCTTGAATCTGCAATGTGAAGAACTAATCTCTTCTGCTTCTGCTGTAATTTGTAATAATGGAGCTGATATTAACCATTAGTCAACCTCCTCAATCAATATTAAGAGGATTTAATGCCTTCCGTTGTCTCCACGACCTTCGAGCAAAGTCAAACAAAATTATTTTTTCATTCCTTTTGCCGTGGAGACTCTTGGACCTTTCTATGATGAACCTTTGAAATTCTCTAAAAAAAGCTTGGTTAATTACTTTCCATTAAAAGCAGTGATGCAAGATCCACATCCTTTCCTTATAATATAATATAAGTGAATAATTATTCACTTAAGAGCTTTATGTCTTTGCTTTGAGAGTTTTCATGATCCTTCGTGGATTCAAAACCGCAAAGAGGCTTTAAGGTCCTTAGGAGCTTTTAGAACCTTTAAAAATAAGCTGTCGGTTCTTTAGTCTCTTGTCGGTGTTTATTTTCTGATATAAATTTTCTTCTGTAATTCTTTCATTTATTTGAAAGACCGATTACTGCGATTAAATATGGAAGGAACGTTATTAATCCCAGGATTTTAATAATCGTGGATAATTCGTCGGTAACCGCTTTTTAAAGCTGGTATATATATCTTTCGTTATTAGCACGAAATATCGTGTTAAGCCCGCGTAACTCCTACAATTGACAAGCAATTTATAAGCAAATTCGCTACGTCGGTTTAAACGAAGGTAAATATTGTGAGAGTAAATTAAATACTGCACGTGCAGTAAACTAACTGTTAATGCGCCGACCTAATGATTATAATGTGCGAAACTTAAGCTGTACTACAATATGTTACACGTACATGCATATTTCCATCCATAATTGTGCTTGCAATAAATAAGGGAAGCTCATGTTTATAGCCCACGGCATCGCAAGATTTATGTATGAAGTTATAGTCAAATTACGGCTGAAACTTGCATCAAAAGGATTTGCCTCGGCTGGTTGATAGGTATACATGTGTACACGTGAATTTTGGTGTACATATTCGGGTCAAATTGTAGTTAGTTCAAAGGAATGACTGAAATGTTTTAGAATCTTATTTCTCACAAAACCCTTCTGGCGACAGCAAAATTGGGAGTGAATATGGGGTATACGGTGGATCGAATTCAACAAATTTATAAATAGTAGATCGTCTTTGAATATCTACGATATTATACAGAAAACTGTCCCGTTCTTTAGGGGTGCCTAATGCCTTACGTCAAGTTTTTATTTTCATCATAAAATAATCCACAATTTCTGAAGTCGATTCTTCAATTTTCTTCCCTGTTTGAGTAGTTTCGTTAATAATTGGCGTGGAAACTGGTTTATAGTTTTCCATTCCAAACATTTGCAGGAGTTTTGTTGTATAACTCGTTTGACTAATTTTAAATGATTCGATTCCAAGGTGTAATTTTGAATTCATTTTCAAATTTCTTACGAAATCTTCTTTCAGTGATTCATTATTTGATGCCAATAGACCATCATCAACATACAGCGCGAGAAAGATTACATCTTCTCCTTGCTTCTTTATGAACACACAAGGATCAGAATCACTCCTTTTAAAGCCTTCTTTGATCATGAAATCTCCAAACCTCTTGTTCCAGTATCGTGTAGCTTGGTTGACACCACAAACGCTACGCTTAAGATGTTGTTTCATAAAGGTTGTAACGAAGCACCCGTTTTCCGCATTGAGTTTCATACCCGAAATGATGACTATACCGTATATTTGTGGTCGACCAGCTTTGCTGAACACTCGGTATGTAGAAGCGTTTTAAGTTGACCGCTTTGTTACTAAGTAACTTCTGAATTTACTCATTTTTAGTTGTAGGAGACGAGGAGTGAGTGTCTGTGTTTTCATTTGGTGTAATTGTTTGTTTTACCGCCGATAACGCATGTAAGTGAATTTGTGAATTTATCAGTTTTGCGATCGTTTCTGTAGGAATATCTAAATTGTTTGACCTGCGCATTCCAATTAACAATATGCGGTAATTGGAATACCCAATTTGGAGATTTCATTCTGACTAATTGGATAAGTATAATTAAAGATTGACATTTAAATGAGTTACAGAAAATCCATCCGTTTGAGGTGGGATTTATTCTAACATCGGTTCCATATTGTTCCGATATCAGGGAATCGGAAGATCCTTAACTACATCTCCTGTAACATCTCAGCTAACATTACCTCGAGCTTGACAGAAACCGCGGACTTTTCTTTCACGATATAAACACACCGAAAACGACTGTAGTCATCCTTAAATAAAACCAAGTATCGATATCCTGATTGAGAATTCGAAAAAGGCATCTGAGCACCATTTCTGCTAAAGTTGCAGCAAGTCTTGATTCCAAACAATATTTATCTGGATATTTGTGGATGGTTTTATATTTCTTAATTAGCACCTGACGCTTTTTTTATGAACTCTTCTTTCGTGAGTGTTTCATCGGTGATTAATCAAGTAAGGATACCACTAACGCAGAACACACGTCAGATTACATAGTTGTTTCTTCTATACCAATTTGGCGCCGAACACAAAAAACAATGTTAAATAAAATTAAAGTTAACTTCTTATAAACCCCAAAATAAGAATTCGCCTTTTAAAAAATGGTGAGATTGCGGCTTGCGGGTAGGTTTCAAACAAAACCAAATGTATTTTGTGTTCCACCCAAGAGCGCTAATAGTAAAGAATCTCAAGTATATTCCTTCTAGAATAACCCTCCTTGTAAGTCATCCATAATTTACATTTACACGTAACTGAAATTCATTATTGACATAAAGGTGTGCGCAAGTAGTCACATAAATCCTCGACACCTTCCTCTTGAACATTTCGGCTCGTAAATTATGTAAAAAAACTGTTTATAAACAGCGAAAATAGCGCTTTCCAAAAACGTATTCGAACGCATTGTCATTTTTGTATACTAGGCACTGCTGGGATGAAGACCAAAAATATTAAAATTTAATTGCGGTGTATATGTAAATATGTGCATTGTTTGTGGGGGACATTCTTTGTTTGCGCGAGCCGACCGAATTAAAATTGAAAACGGGAGCGTAATATCATTTCTTATGGAACAAAGGAACGAGACGAAAGTCAATGTTACGTAAAGAAGTCATTTATCACTCAGGACTGAAGCGGGAAAGCAAAATTAAGTTTACTCTAAGTAAAAATTTGCCCTCGATAAATTAATTGCTCGCCAAGAGGACTTTTTTGCGAGTGAGACGTATTTCCTGGTGGGTGCTTTCAGCTTGGAGTTTCAGAAATCATACACGCTAGATAAACAGTGTGCGCAACGGAAATTCCTAGAGTACATAAAAAAGTTACATAAAAACGATCTTCAATTTCAGCTTTCGTGTTATATTGTTTTAGCACATAAATAAATCTGACAGATTGGTTGAAAACTTTACCTCTTCTGAGCTTTTCACGTGTAAGCACAAACAACTAGAAAATTAATGGTATTACTGAAGGGTGGTTTTGTCTTAAAAGCGATATTTTGTAAACAATCAAATGATGAAGAATACTTCAATATTTAGTTCTAATCCTTCGGGGTACTGTATTATATACTCTTTCCCCAATATAACCGCTAAGCAGAGAAATAGTGTAATTCTTACTTAGTTGCCAACAAAATTGAACTGTTTGACCAAGGTACAATTCTTTGCACCTAAGTAGTCGATTTTTTGCTGTGACTTGGACGAAATTGGACCACTATCGATTTTAATATTGTCGGCCAGCAGTGGAAAATGGAGCACGTCCAAGGATGCCCAAAAAAACCTTCAATATTTAATTCTCTACACTTACACTATTCTAATTTAATGAAGGATGTCAATAAGCAAGTGAAGTTTGTTGTGCAACTGTTTTCTTCGTACGAATGCAATCTTTAGATCGTTGATGGAATAAAAAAAACTGACATTCAAATTCAAATGATGTGCTGTTATCTAATGGCTAATCAATTACTGGCAGAACTTGCGCAGCAGATTTTCGATAAGAGTCAAAACGGAGCTCTCGAAAGGGAAACATTTCGTTCCCTTCATTTGCATTTCTTGATATGAAAGAGCTCTCAAATGGCAACGCTTTTGTATTGAAATTCTAATTGCACAAGCTTTGATGTGAAAAATCGCTAATAAAGATCGAACAATACAAGAATTAATGTATTACTTACACGAAGTTAACTTTAAAAAAATAAACAGGGTACATGTGTAATGCACGGTAATTTGCATTTCAATGGACAATAATTATTGCCTTACGTGACACGAAATTATAAACCATCGATCATATTCTCCACTGAACTCGTATTACACCTCCACCAGACAATGAAATATTGTATGCATTATGATCGTGTATTATTAAGCTTTGTAGAACACTAGAGGTTGATAATGACCACTTATTTTATTGTTCTTTCACGAGATCGTATCTATTACATAACTGATCATTTTAAAGGTGATATTACGCTTTTCTAACGGCAATTCTTTCGATTTGTGGTTGCTTTCCTACAAATTTATGGAAGTGAGGGAGTCACGAATTAGGCAACGGCTTACTCCTATAAGACGAGGGTTAATTATTTCACGCTGCACCATTATTGCAAATTACCCTGTCCAGTTACGGCACTTAATTTTCCAAAAATGTCTAACCCACGTTAACCGTCCCTTTTGTATTCTGATTTAAATGCAATTTTGTAGTATTATACACAGTCTGCAGTATTGAACTGAAAAGCGTTTTGTCGTACGTCAGCACTCTGCTAGACCGGGTTTCTCCCAATTTTACCTATCGAGTTTAAAACGAGCATTTTTCATTAAGCAAAACCGTCAGCAGAAGTCTTGTTTGACAATAGACGTAGTTTAGCTAATATTTGGCAATATGATACGTTGCCAAAAAAAAGGTTGATATTTCATTTCAATACACTCGAGTAAAAATTAGTTTTTCTATTTCGGTGTTACAATGAGAATTTTGTGCAACTGTTTTCGGCAAAAACAGTGTTTCAATGAGTTCCATTGTAACATTGTTTTTGGTAACTTTTCATCTCTAAGTTGGCAGTTCCCCAAGACGTCAACGTCAAATTATCAGATGTGAAATCGAATTACGTAAAATTTATGTGTTTTCCTTGATTTTTGGTACACGAAGAACTTAATACATTCCCAATCAGCAGTTTACACATCCACCATAAATAAATTTATCTACGAGTAAAAAATTACACATTCACGGAATTTAAAGTTTCCAAATGTCAGTGTTGTGTTTATCTACGCTGCCAACTTAAAATTTGTCAACGTAAATGGTGTTGCCAACTTATTAATTCTAAAGTTTCCTGTAGTTTTTCATAATTACTTTTTAATTAAATTAAAGCCCCGAAATAGAAAAAATAGTATGAAAAACACGTGTTACAATGCTTTATTGTAATATTCCTATCTTGTGGACACTCGTGGCTCCGCTTTGCTACGCCACTCGTGCCACAAGATAGGAGTATTACAATAGGTCGCATTGTAACACTTGTCTTTCAATATACTATTTTCTATATATTTCGGTGTTACAATGAGGATTTTGTGCAACGGTTTTCGGCAAAAACAGTGTTTCAAATGAGTGCCATTGTAACATTGTTTTTGGTAACTTTTCATCTCTAAGTTGGCAGTTCGCCAAGACGTCAACGTCAAATCATCAGATGCATGTGAAATCAAATTACGTAAAATGTATGTGTTTTCATTGATTTTTGGTACACGAAGAACTTAATACATTCCAAATCAGCAGTTTACACATCCACCATAAATAAATTTATCTACGAATAAAAAATTACACATTCACGGAATTTAAAGTTTCCAAATGTCAGTGTTGTGTTTATCTACGCTGCCAACTTAAAATTTGCCAACGTAAATGGTGTTGCCAACTTAAGACATATTAATTCTAAAGTTTCCTGTAGTTTTTCATAATTACTTTTTAATTAAATTAAAGCCCCGAAATAGAAAAAATAGTATGAAAAACACGTGTTACAATACTTTGGACTCCGCTTCGCTACGCCACTCGTGCCACAAGATAGTCGTATTACAATAGGTCTCTTTTTCTATTTCTTTAATATCATTATTTCCGTCTTAGATCTCGCAATTTGAACTTATCGGTTCAACTGATATCTAGGAATTCCTAATTATACCTATTTAGTTTTTTTAAGTAGCATTTTTTCGGATTTCCTCAAAAAATCCAGTTAAAAAATTTAAAAAAACAAAAAAAGTAGGCTTAGAACTTTGAAATTTTGCACGTTTACTCAGTTTTTCATTCTGAACAACTTTTTGTGCGTATCTCATCCCTAAAGAGCACTTTACTGGTAAGTTAAAAACGGTTTTTGAAAATTTCAAAGGCACCCTTGATTTTTCGAAACTAAAATTATATCACAAATTAGTTTACAGCCAAACAGAGCTGATCCCCAGAAGCCCAAATTTCAAGTCGAACTTTTTTACAAGAGATCGTTAAACAATCTGGGGACACACTGTATGTTTCAACAGACACAATTTCTTATTCACTTCTAGATTGAACAGTTTCCAGTACTTAGTTTAGTAGTTTAGCTTTCATATGTTCATTCTGATGTGCTGTTACGAGCTACATACTTTTTTTTAGGCCGGCCGGTTTGAACGGCTCAAATGGCCATTTCGACATTCCTTCAATAGAACAACACTCAGGCATCAGATCTTGTATTCATCTGAGTGTGACCCTCACTTTCCTTTTTATAGGTTCTTTCTATTATTATCTTTAAATCAGCTCCGCGGCTTGGGCTATCCTTCCTCCTTTCTCTAGTTCCTAAAACATTTTGAATATAATTTTGAATAGCCTTCCATTTTTCTGGAACTTGTAGCATGCATGCTATGCTTGTTACCTCAAATTCATCCGCCATCTTCAAGGTAAGCCATCTAGGCGCGTTCCATCTTTGATACCATAGCACCGGGTGCCCCTCCCTCCTCTGTATGCCCACAATCACGACATTTATCGTTATCTCGCTTGCTGATCCTGTACAAATAGGTCCCAACTTGTCCGTGGCCTGCGAGGAATTCAGTGAATCCACACGATAGGTCCCCGTGTCTATGTTTTGTCCACGTCCACACATTTTGAATAAAATTTTGGTTCATGGCTGCCTTGTTTCCCATTCTCTTTGCCGTTTTTATCATGTTTCTCTCCTTGTTCTTGCGGTACTCTTTTCGTCTACCAAGGGTATAGTGCTAGATAGATGTTTAATTCGTACTGTGCGATATGCCGCCGCTACTATAATAATAATAATAATAATATTTATTAGTATTTTAGTGCGGTTCTTGCGAAAGCACTAAAATAAACGTCAAAAGATTTACAATAAGCCAAATACGTTTTAAACTAAGGTTTTACAAATTGATAGAATTCCTCCATATTATAAAAACAATTTGACACCAATAATTCTTTTAAATTTTGTTTATAGTTTATTTTTTTCGAGGATGTATTAATAAAACATGATAGCGAGTTAAAAATTTTAGTTGCGTTGTAACAAAAGTTCTTCTCAAAAAGTGATGTCTTGTGGGATGTTGCTTGTATTAATTTTTTATTTCTAGTGTTATAGGTATGATCAGCGGTTTTGAAAATTGATTTGTGTGCGTAAACGTATGAGCAAATTTCCAATATGTAAGTATTCACCACAGTCATGATTTTCAGCTCCTTAAAGTATTCTCTACAAGATTGTTTGTAGCCTAAGTTGCATATTATGCGTATTGCACGCTTCTGAAGCCTCAGGATTCTTTCCACACTATGACAATAGCCCCAATTGATAATATTATATCTCACGTGAGAGTGAAAGTAGGAGTGGTATACCATCAATAATACTTCACGACTACATATATTTTTTAAAACACTAAGAGTGTAACAACATTTTTGAAGTTTCAGGCAGACAGTATCAACATGCGGGGACCAACGAAGGTGAGAGTCAAGAGTTAGTCCTAATATTTTGGTAGACGAAGCGCATGGTTGGCCTAAAATTGAAATAACACCGGCAGGATTTCGAGTATGCGTAAAGTGAATAACACTAGTCTTGCTATGATTAAAAATTAGCTGATTATCTTTACACCACGTACAACATCTATCAAAAATTAATTGAGTTTTATTTGCCAAGGATTCTTTATTTCTAGATTTAATTAGGATGTTAGTATCATCCGCGTAACATGTTACAAATATTTCGTCACTTATACATTTACCAGAAATAAATGATGGAAAATCGTTCACAAATACGACAAACAAGGTTGGACCCAGAATAGAACCCTGTGGAACTCCAGATGTGACAGATACACAAGTACTTCTTTCCCCCGATGGCATTTCTACAATTTGAGTTCTATTTGATAGATATGATTCAAATAAACTTAGAACATTCCCACGGGCACCATATTTGTACAGTTTTTCTAGTAGTAAATTGTGATTCACCGTGTCAAAAGCTGATGAAAGGTGAAAAGGTCTATAAATAAGCCCACAGTGCTAATTCCTTTGTCTACCGCTGTAACAATTTCCGAAACAAATTCACACAAGGCGGTGTCGGTCGATTTATTTTTTACAAATCCATGTTGAAAACGATTAATAATATCAAAACGTAAAAGGTAGTCCCTTAATTGTGAATTAATGGCATGTTCAAAAACCTTTGAGAAGCTCGATAATAAGCTTATAGGCCTATAATTATTAATGTAGTGGGGATCATTCTTCTTGAACAGCGGTTTTACCAGAGCACACTTAAGTTGCGTTGGGAACACTCCGGTCACAAAAATAAGATTTAATATAAAACACAGTGGACTGGCAATTGCATGTTTGCATTTTTTTAAAAGATTTGAAGACACTTCGTCACAACCATATGAAAAAGACGATTTAAGCGCATCAATAATAGAGATTATATCCAAAGGAATAAGTGGTTTAAAAAATAAAGACGAAGATAATGCTACAGACAACTGCGGCACAGAATGAATTAAATTTGATTACTAGATTAAACGAACTTACCTGGTGAAGTTCTAATCTTAATTGTATGAGACATCACTGCTCTCAAGTTTTAATGTAGTACTTGTTCTACGAGACCGAAACGCACGCATTCAAAGCAAAAGCTAAAAATAGCCCCCCACCCGCCTCGTTAAAGGTTAACTGTTATTCATTGTTGAAAGCTGCAAACTAAATTAAGTGGGTAAAAACAAAAGGGGGTGGGTGGGATTGAACTTGAGAGCAGTGATGTCTCATACAATTAAGATTAGAACTTCACCAGGTAAGTTCGTTTAATCTAGTAATTGTATTTCGACATCACTGCTCTCAAGTTTTAATGTAGATGTTCAAAGCAATGTTTAGTTTGCTACAAATTTAATATTTATCAGAAATACACCTAAAAAACAATATGAAAGATATAACTACCATAAATCGAAATCATAAATTTATAATTGAACTTGCAAAAACGTTGGATTCACACAAAGGCAAGTTATAAAAATTAGCAAAAGTTTCTGAGCTTTTGCTCCAACCAGCCGACTTCCTAATAGAATCTATATTTACTCCAGATCTAAAAGCAGCCGACGTACTAGCGTGTCTTATACTATGCGATTTAAACAGTGAGACATCGACACCACTATCTGATAAAACAATCTTGATCCAGCGACTAAGGGTTTGCGTACTGTGAATCGCACAATGCGGTTTATTAAATGAAATGAATAAAGAATCAGCTGAATTCCGCAAACTCCTAGTCCTAGAAATATAAACTTTGAGCGTATACGCTGCGCACAACTTTTTGTCAGAGAAAAATGGCAAAATCAAATTAGGCTGTACTCTATTTAAACCAGAAGTTTTGATCTCATCAGGGATCCGAATTTCAATCTGCTTATCCAAAAATACAATGTTAGAAAGTTTAATTTTAGAAAGAGTCTGAATCCTATGGCCAGTAGTTAAAGCCAATAAAGTAACTAGTTTTAAAGAAAGATCCTTCAAAGGTAAGTCCTCTGAAGGCAAAAGAGTCTGTAAATGCTGTAAAATCACATTCGGATCCCAGATGGAGTCATACTTTCTCCTAGGCGGTCTACTTCTAAAAATTCCTTTAAACAATCTCTTAACTTCTAGATTGTTTACAAAATCATTGCCCCTAACAAAACTAATCGCCGATCTTATGACATTTAGGTAGCTAAAAGATACACCTTTATTAAATTCTACGGTAAGAAACTTAATTATATCTGAGTGAGAACTATTGTAAAAATCACAACCATGAGTCCCACAAAAATACCACCATCTAGAAAGAGCCGAAGAGTACTGCTTTAAAGTAGCTGATGATATTGAGTTGGTGAAAAGTTCAAAAGATTCAGGAGGAATTCCTCTCAAACGATAGGCTTCCCTGATAACTTGCACGAAACCAGGGAAAGTGATTTTGCTAGGGGATGAACGCGATTTCTGTAAGGTAAAATTAAATTACTATCCTCATCGTCAATATCACTACTTTGAAAAATAATAGGCTTCGATATGCATAGTTCCTTAAAGAGAGGCCACCAAACCTGAGTAGGCCAAAAGGGGACCACTACAATACCTACGGCCCCATCAAGGCTTATCTTTTGGAGCACTTTCAAAATCATCGAAAAAGGAGGAAACGCGTAAAAATATAAATTTGACCAGTTTAAGGTAAAAGCATCTACTGCTACCGATAGAGGATCTTTTCTCCAGGAAACAAATCTATTACACTTTGTATTAAATCTGGAGGCAAAAAGATCAATTTCTGGTACACCAAAAACGGAAATTATTTCTTGGAAAACCTGATCTGACAATTCAAATTCTGTTTCTACATCTAACTTCCTCGATTCACGATCGGCTATAACATTATCTGCAGAAGGAATGTAAGATGCAAACAAAAAAATTTTCCGGTTCTCACACCAGTCCCAAATATCGCGCGCCAAAGTATTAAGAGTAAAATACTTGGTTCCCCCAAACTTATTAATGTAAGCAATAGCAGTCTTATTGTCTATTCTCAATAAAATTTCACAATTTGAATAGTCAAAAGCAAAACAAATCAGTCCATAAAACGCCGCTAAAAGTTCTAAGCTGTTTATATGGAGAGTTTGTTCAAAAACGGTCCAAACACCTCTGGCCGTCTTCCCTTGACAACAAACACCCCAGCCTGTCTTTGAGGCATCAGAAAAAATTTCCAGGGCATATCGATAAGTCCTAATTGGAGTTGAGATCATCAAGTTTGTTTTCCACCAATTTAAGTCTCTAGCTAGGGAAACTGGAAATGTAAACATGTCATCAAAACTCTTATTGTTTACTATTAACTGAATGAACTTAAACCTTTCAAATGACTTGAAGTGTACCCAACCAAAACGTACTGCCGGACAACTCGAAACTAACTTCCCTACAAGCCTTGCAAAATTACGGAGAGAGTACTCGTAACCGTAATCAAAACTATTCAATAAAGCTAATAAGCTGGCAATTTTCTTTTCCGGCAATCCGATAGTCATATTAACAGAATCAAAACAAAAACCCAAGAAAGTGCAAACCTTGGACGGTACCAATTGGCTTTTGACATCATTTACAATAAACCCAAGCTCACATAACAAAGACCGAGTTGATGATACGTTTAAAGAACAATTTTCATATGAATCCCCCAATAACAAGAAATCATCTAAGTAAGTAACAGAGAGTAGCCCTTTACTCCTGAGACGCCCAAAAATAGGCTTTAAAATTTTAGTAAAGATAAGAGGGGCAGTGCATAAACCAAAAGGTAAACATGTAAATTCATATAATTGTCCCTTAAACAAGAATCTTAAAAATTTTCTTGAATCCTTATGTATCGGAATATGATAATAAGCATCCTTAATGTCTAATGTGGCCATAAACATATTCCGCCTTAAAAGACAAGAGACCGTCCTCCAGTCCTCCATTTTGAAATGAGAAGTATTGATGTACTTATTTAGATTTTTTAAGTTTAAAATCAATCTGGAGGTCCCATCAGATTTAGGCACAAGAAAAATACCAGATAAAAATTGGTTATGCACAAAATCACACTTAACAATAGCCCCTAAATCTAACAGATTAGAAATGTGAAAAGCAATCTCTTGTTTTTCTTTACAAGACCAATTAGGTTCAGTAGAAACACAATTGTAATTAATGTTATTACAAAAAGGTATCACATAACCTCTAATAACTGATAACACCATGGGGTCATCGGTTACACGTCTCCAAACAGGAAAAAAGTGGGCCAACCTGCCCCCTGTTTTACTTACTATTGTTTTCGAGGTTGGAGCCATGGCTTCCTTTTGTTGGAGCTCTGATTGGGAGTGAACTTTTTCTGCCCGCCTGTGTTTGGAGTTCTCACTGCTCCCTGTGCTCGATTCCACCGATTGGACACAAGCGGGTTGCGAAAGTTTTTTGAGCCATGTACGACAGCTTTCGGTTTGGTCAAACTTAAATCCTTCGACACTTTCTCCAGGGATTTGGAAGCTTTAACTTTTTCATCTAAGTCGGCTCCAAATAAGAAATCGTCTAAAGCAATTCCATCCAACGTAGACCGTAGAGACTCACTTATATTCGATCTTATTAAAGATCTTCGCACCTGACTTTGATTAAAATGGATGTCAGACATAATTTTTAATGAATCGTTCAAAGATTCAATTATGCTCTTGTCAAAAGATTTGACTCCAAGAAGTGTGTTTAGACACACCGAAGTAGCTGCAAGTGCCACTCCTAAACGAGCTTGTAGCTTAGCTAAATTTGCGTCCCTCTGCACGAATTTATCAGGTATCGACATGGACACCAAGGGATTTAGCTTGGGGCTATTAACGGCAATACAATTCTCAGGAACCTGGTACTTCTGTAAAAGTTTGGACATGTCTTCGGATTTTAACCCATTTCTTAGAATGAAAGTCAAATTACTAGCAATCCGGTCGTGTATTGGTGGTCCAACCGAAGTCGCTGGAGTAGAAACGTTCCCCAACAACGACAACAAGTCATCCTGCTCCGATGGAGATAAAACGACAGGAGCCGACGCACAGTCCAAGTTTTCTTTCTCTGCATCCAACACAATGGACGCAGAATCGGCGCCAACATCCCAAGCCTGTCCTGAAGCAGGACTAACCTCCAGGCACGAAAAACCGCCACCTCCTTGTGAGGGGGAAGGTGTAGTCAAAAGTCGCACGGAAAGGTCTGTAGGGGTCAGCGACCTCGACCTTGAGCCTAGCACAAAGGAAACCGTTAACGACTGTGACTAACACACATTTCTAGAAAACTTTCTAGCTTCGTAACAGAGCACTATCTTATTACGGAAAATGTAAACAAGTTACAAGATAAATAATCGCTAGAAACTTTCTAGCATCGCTTAAGAGCACTATCTTAAAGCGAAAAAAGAACAAACCGCTGTTGCTAAAAATAAGTGATTAATAAAATTAAATTACTTACTGCTACAGGGCGAACAATCATCCCTCTTAAGCTTCTTCTTTAACCTAAAAAGCTCCTTCTCCAGCCTTAAAAGCTTCTTAGCACGGCTTCGCTTTCCCATAATACGTATGAAAACGGTCGCACGCAAAACAAGAAATGAATAACAGTTAACCTTTAACGAGGCGGGTGGGGGGCTATTTTTAGCTTTTGCTTTGAATGCGTGCGTTTCGGTCTCGTAGAACAAGTACTACATTAAAACTTGAGAGCAGTGATGTCGAAATACAATTTGCTGTATTTGCTGTCTGTGTATAATTTAGTAAAATGAACACTAAACAAATTTGCAGCTTCCTGATTATTCACTAGACTGCCTCTGTCATAAATTTGTATTTGAGTTCCTTTAGTATTATTTCTATTGGTTAAGCTATTAACAATATCCCATGTGGTTTTCGTTTTGTTATTAGAATTCAAAATTTTGTTATTATAATATCGCTTTTTTGCAACAAGAAGTTGCGTCTGATACAACTTATGAACGTAACGGTGAGCTTCTTTAAATCCTATGTGTAGTTTTGATAAATCACTAAACATTATAACCTTCTTTTTAAGTTTCAGTAGAATCACTATTCATACTCCCAGCGCCATCTTCTTCTGCCCCATATTTCACTCCCGTACAGTACTAAGTTGTTAACGACCCATGCCAGCATTCTTTTGCTCTCCCGGGGGCCACCACAATTTCAGAATAACTTTTGTAGGTTCGTTGTTGCTTTCTCTGCCTATGCTATGGATTTTTCGGCGTGTCTAATATATTTCACTTTCGAAAGCAGTTGTCGCCTTGGAGTCTGACATTTACGTCAGATTTCACCTTCTAAATGGTCAATATTGAGTTTCATTTGCGACCTTAGTGCGATAAAAATCACTGGCTTGGGAATTGCAAAATCTACAGATCAGAGGTGCGTGGGATTGGTAGTAACAAAAGACATTAACCAATAAATAATTGACATGGCTGTCGGGATTAAAGATGTGCCATTGTATAGGTGGAGACTAATTCAAATTCGTCTTCCATCAACATACTTCCATATATATTTATTTTCATACGACGAAGATGATCTTGTTTGTCTTGTAGTAATGCCCATGTAAATTCAAGCTCGGCATCAACAGGCTGAGGAACCATTAGCTGACTTTCTAAATAATCATAATCATAATCATAATCATAATCTTTATTGATCCAATATATCCATTTTTGAATGTAGGACAAGTCAGACATCACGTTACAATAAAACTGCTAAAAACTGCATCGTAAGCTTAGGGCACATATACATTAAATAAATAGATAAAAGATAAAGATAAAATCACATAAAAACATTGGAACATATATAGTTTTAAAATTACAAACATACTACTACATAAAATATATAAAAATTAATAACAAGCTATTCGAAATAGAATTTTTTTGTTTATTGATCAATTAAATATTCTTGTGTAGTGTAAAATGCTTTTGATGTAAGAAGTTTTTTGACTGTAGTTTTAAATTGTTTCAGTGGTAGCTGTTTAGTTGCGTCCAGTTTGTTATAAAACTTTATTCCACAATAGAGTGTCGTGCTTTCATATAACTACTTTTTTTATGACGAGGTACAGGTAACTGGTTTCTCCTTGTATTATACCCGTTAATCTCTTTTGGATTAACAGTGTTGTTTAAGATATATTTTTTGACTAGACATAAAATTTTATATATGAAAATACAAGGAACAGTTAAAATTTTATGCTTAATGAAAATAGGCTTACACGTAGCTCTAAATGAAAGGTTGAATATTAAGCGAATTATTCTTTTTTGTCTTATTAATAATTGTTTTAAGTTTTGAGTTCTGCCCCATATGGCAATATTGTATGTTAAATTTGAGTACACTAAACCATAATACGTGTTTAGTAGCCCTTTAACAGACAAAAGATTTTTTAATTGATATAGTGCAAAGTATGATTTAGCTAATTTCTTTCGAACCATATCAGTGTGTGCAGCCCATTTTAACTCATTATCAATCTCAGTCCCTAAGAACCTTACCGTTTGGCTAAGTACTATTTTTATATTGCTTATGCTTAGAGATGCGTCATCAAATACCTTCTTTTTAGAAAGACTAATAACTTCAGTTTTGTCCACATTCAAGATTAGATTGTTTTTATTACACCACCACATCATATCTTCAAAAACTGACTCAAGTTTGGACCTAAGATCTTCATCACATTTAGAAGCCAGAACAATAGAAATATCATCACAGTACATTATAACATGTCCATTCTTAATGTATTTTGGAAGGTCATTCACGTAGAGCAAGAAAAGCAGTGGTCCAAACACACAACCCTATGGTACACCCATTTCCAAGTTAAAGTATCTGGATGTAGCACTATTGTAAGTTACAGCAATTTTTTGGTCCCTAATGTACGACTCAAACCACTTCAGCGCGACGCCTCGTATCCCAAAGTTTTCAAGCTTTTGAAGAAGGAACGTGTGATTAACTGTGTCAAAGGCCTTACTGAAGTCAAAAAGTATTCCTACAACATAGTTTCCATCATCATTTTGTTTAAAGATTTCTTGTGTAAATTCATAACACGCCGTTTCCACACTTCTCCCTGCTCGATAACCATGTTGGCATGAAGTTAACATATTGTATTTTTCCAAGTATTGCATTAAATTCCGATACACGATTCTCTCAAATACTTTAGACGTAGCATTAAGGATAGATATTGGCCTATAATTGTTCTTATCTGAGGGATCTTTACCTTTTGGTATTGGGACAATATTCGCACATTTGAAGTCTGAGGGAAAAAGGCCGGTCTTTATGGACCAATTAAATATTTTAACTAACTCATCTGTAACTTCAGTAGAAAGCAATTTAACAACATTTACAGGAATGCCATCAGGACCTGGAGAGCAATTTTTTAAATTCCTTATTTTTATTAATTAGCGGTATTCGTAAATAATGCACGTGCCAAAGTCCGGGATTTCTCTAAGTGTTTCCATCTTTGATAGTCAGGCGCAACTTTTTCCTTTAGAGGACTTCTTCCAATGGTGCAACACACGCCTAAGCCTTCGTAGGCGTCCTGTCACGGTCGCCAAAATGTGTCGAATTCTCTAGAAACACCATCCTTGAACTCTTTCAAATTGAAAGATATTTTTCTATATGTTAATCCAAAAATCACTTTATTTTTCTACAACTGCCTACTACATCAAAGAATATACAGAGTGTAGCATCTAAGACCCCTCGGATCATAATTCCTTTACCATAAAACATACCGAAACAAGTTGTACAGCAAAATTACCGCCGGCATGTTTTTAAAATATTTTGAATTACTAGGGGCGTACTGTATTCCAGTGGCGAATCAAACTTGAATTTTTTTAAATGAAACACTATATTTTATTACTGATTTGGAGAGTTTTTGAAAAGTACTTTTTTATGTTTATATCCCTAACTTTAACGATTTCGCTGTTCTTTTGCCAACATTTAACAGTTTTTCGAAATTTTTTTTGAGAGAAACTAAATCGCGCGGACGGAGTTTTAGACTGAGGCACAGGTTAAGACCTCTTCCACAGTTTTTTTAGGTACTTTATTAAAAAAATAAAATTTTTGATTGACCGTCAAATGTCATATTTTTCAAAAATTGCAATTGCCACCTTCCTAAATAAATTATACCTCTCGGTAGCGAAAACTACAAATTTTCTACTGATAGAAAGAAAACCCCTCATTCCATAAGAAAATTTCAGAGAAAAACCAAGTCGAAACGCCAATTTCTAAAAACAAATCTTATTTTCCGAGCACAAGTAGGTCATGATTAAACAAAATGTGTTACAATTAATTCCATTAAAAAACGCAAGTTTGATACGCCACTGGAATACAGCACGCCTCTGGTGATCAAAAATATTTTCGAAATATGGCGACGGTAATTGCATACAATTTTGGTTTTCGGTATCTTTTATGGTAAAGGAATTATGATACGAGGGCTCTTAGGTGCTACACCCTGTATAACTCTTTGACTACATATATTTACAATAAACACATTAGGAACATTAGTTCACATTATGGCACTTGTGTCGAGTACATAGGTTCTTCGCTAATGCGCGGATTTAGTTAGTTGCTGTAGTAACAAGTTCTCTGTCTGACCTACAGTAAATCACTACTAACTGGTCTTCTTTAAACTCTTGTACATCGAAATCTTTCAAGAATTTCATGGACAGATTTTCAGTAGTTTCAAAGACTTTATCCAGTTCGCTATTTCTGGATTTTCAAATAAAGGTCTTACTAATACGAAGTATTAAAATCAACCGAAATTTTAATGATTAAGGTAATGTAAAACAAAGCAAATTATTGGGATCAACTCATATCGGGGTCACTAATTACAAAAAATCATCAAGCTTCTTTAAATGTCAACTAAAATCTGTCTTTAAATAGAATTTTATTGACTTAGAGTGATAGTCTTGATTTGCACGAACACGAAAAGTCGTCAATATTCATATAACCGCATTTGGAAATTGTTTTTTTATATTCGTATTTCCTTCCGCATCCCATTTTAGTTTGTTGAAGTATAATTAAATTGGAGTAACGTATTTTAACGAAAGCGAAAGCATAATTACAGTTACTTTAAGTGATTATCTGTGGAAAAAGGAAAATCCATCTACAAAAGAGCGCAACAACAAAATGATGCGAATGGTAGATTGTCAAAACCCATTTTAAATTCAAAAAGGGCATCCGCTTTTAAAAGCGAATAATATGGAAACATAAAAGCTTAACAAAAATATTCTGCACTTGATACGAAATGGGGGGTAATGTTAGGATCTTTGAATAATCAATTTTTATAGATATTGTGATAAAAAGAATTTGCGCATATTTTACTCTTTTGTTATGATTTAAAATGCACTTAACCGAAGTAGGCGTGTTGTATAAATACCATTCAATATAGTGAGCCCCATCTGCGCCATTTTTTGTTATCGGCTTTTTTGTTCGGTTAAAAAAGTGGCCGGGCGCTCAAACGCAGTAAAGGTTTTAAATATATCTTTATGGTGTACGGAAGCTTTAGTGCTATGAAGTAAAGACCTCGTTGTTTTCATGTTAGTCGGTCACTAGGCTTTCTTATGCTCGATACGGGGGTTGCGTGATGTTCTACATTTGCGATATGCAAAGTACATATCTGTCTTATCGGGTTAAACGCCACAATGGTAGCTTTCTAGAACGTCAACTTTTCCGAGCTTAATACCTAACCATGTTGGCTTTCAGATGTCGTAGATATCTTTGCAGTGGAATGAATGCACCTGGAATTGAATTTTAAAGCGATTCAAGACGTTAGATGTGACACTAATGAATTCCCGGCCGTTGTTGTAAATGAAACGTTGGTATGTAGGTCTAGTTATATTAATAGTTCCCTAAGGTTTGAGGTATAAACGGAAGGGAACATATTTTATTTACACTTGTAATGCTCCAGGGTAGCATTCAAGTATATCTATAGCAAAGAGTTGGATTATTCGTGAGGACTGAATTGAGTCTGGCCATACCAAATATGAGGTTAGGCAGAAACCACAAGGATTTATGTAAAAAACTCATTCCCAAATTGTTGGAAGAATGCGAGGGAGAATGTAGGGTTTTGTCAGCATCTACCTTATTTAGTTTAGGTTACAGTGTAAATATACTAAAAGTGTTTGCCGGCGACAAAAGTAGGGCAAGAAAACACTACTACATCCAATATCTGCCACATAAATCATTTCTATTAATGTTTATAGCGCCGTCGTATACTCATTTATCTTTTCTTCATGCTGTTAATATCGAATCGATTACAAACTAATGAAAATATGATGAACTAACACAGTCAATGGTTGTCGTAATTTTAACTGGAAGTTATTTTGTAACTTTTATTGGCAACCACTCCACCCTTAAAATCAAGGCCGACACAGACACGCCACCGTCGTAAAACATTTTAATTGTGTACTATCGTGAAGTACGGAATAACTGATGAGCGACCTAGATTAAAAAGGTTATTTAATTTTTTATGTCTACTCTTGATGTTTCAACTTTTGCTGCAAACTGATTTCTTGATGAAACTTTTTTGCACGCAATCGCGTTTGTGACGTGCAGTCATATTTTACATTGTTTTATTAAAGTGATTGATGTAAGTATGCATAATACATCAAGGTCGCATGCCGATGCAAATGCAAGAACGGAAAGCACTAAAACTGCACTTTTACGATTATCATAGGCAATTTCACATGGTCGGCAATAAAAGTTTTATGATTACCTAATTGGGAACTTTATTAATAAATTAGACTGTCTATGACCTGATACAGATATCTAGTAGTAGGTCAGGGGTAATTCTGACCAAACGTCGAGGTCAAAGTTTGGCCGTCGTCGCTGCGGATGCAATGCCGTTACACCACCCCATCGATCTACTCTACTGCTGTAACCGTATTATGACACCCCGTTTTAAGCCTTCCGCTTAAATTACACGAAAAAACGTACAAAGTGTTTCATGTTCACTTGCAGTCGCATGCAACTATTCCAGAAAAACGTGGCAGTTAATAGATGATGGGCATTACATATTTCAATTTTCTTTATACGGGATAGTTTATGGTTTCATTTTCTCGTAAAATACGCACTTCGACGTGAAATATTGGACATAAAATATTGTTTATATTGGCAAGCAAAGTACTTTGCATCAATCGTAAAACTGTATCAAGCCCGTTCTTTGTTTATTGTTACGATCACTTGCGGAATACTTTGAGGTATTTTCTCGTGCTTCTCATGAAGTATTCGCGATGTCTTGGGAATCTACCTAAAATAATATTTATAACCGCGAAGACTCTTCGATTGTAGGTCATTGCATAACCGCGCAGATTGGTTGAATCAAAGTACTTTGTTGCGAGTTTACAGCCTTGAACAATAAAGTTCGTAATGCAACTTTGACAGATGGAAGTTCAGAAAAGCTCATTACCGAGTTTTATGAGTTATGTGAATTTCACGGATTTTGACAAGTTAAAGCATAGAGGGCTACTTTGTAATTTATGGAGTAGCACGTATTTATGAGTTCTAGTATAGCGGAACGTTTCCGTTGTTTATTAACTATCCTTAAAGTAGGGTGCGAACAGAAACACCTGTGGCTATAAATGTGCCAAAAAAGTTTTGGCGAGTTAATACTAATCAAACCACGTCGCTGGATACAGTGAGAAGTTTCTGAGGGAGTCGTGGACATTCAAAGAGGCATTAGTAAACGTATTCAAACAAAACGATCCCTCACGTATTTTGAAAGAGTTTTGAATATACACGGATGAATAATGTAACCACAATGCTTTCAAGTGACCCGAAACGGTGATCCGTCACGTTTACATGCGCTTACGTGTCACGCCTTCGGTCAGTTAAAGACCTGTTAGTTTCCAATTTTTGTTTGATTTTGCAATCGTTTATGGTACTCTTTGGATTATTGCTTATTTTTGAATAAACTTCTTCGATCCAGTTTTCTCTCTACTCCAAATTAAAAATCTTGAAGCTCACGGTTTTTGAATCCGATCGAGATCTTAGTACAGTGAACAACGTACAAACTACAAGCCTATAAACATAGATTGAGTTGAAAGTGCGAAAACGTTGTAATCTTTTTAGTTCATTTAGTCAATGTTTACCTTAACCCAAGTGGGTGGTAATAAATTAAAATAAAAGGTAATAAATTAGACAATAAATATTTCCCTGTATGCGATGCATGTCTAAACGAGCTTTGTAAGCCTTTCTTCCTTTTAGGAACTATATTTTAATCGTTTCGTGTGCTTTGGAATAATTTTTTGTCATTGTTAAGCAATTAATGGTGTGTTTATTCGAATCCTTTGTGCGACCCAGAGACAGTTTCAAGTATTCGTCAAAAGTTTCTAAATAATTTCATTGGAGTTGATCGAGGCTACTGAGTTTCCCAAATTTTTAATTAATGGATTTTTTATAGCAGATGCCGGAAGTGTACGAGGAGAGATTAAAAAATCTCAACTCAACAGTTAGTATAATGGGACTAACGTTTGAAACAGAGTACATCGAAATGTGCGATAGCTGTAATTTTTTGGGGATTACTTTAGATAGAAATCTCAACTGGCGGCATCACATAGAAAATCTAAAGCCAGTATTAAATAAATCTCTGTCACGATGTAAACAATTTTGTGACCAAAAAACGTTACTCCAAGTGTACTACTCACTGTTTGAATCGAAGATGAGGTACGGCGTCATTATGTGGGGAAATGCAAATAATAAATTAATTAACGACTTATTTAAGATACAAAAATGAGCTATTCGTACAATGTTTTCATTACAAAAACGAGAGTCGTGCAAGTGGTTTTTTGAAAGACACAATATTAAAACCATTTATGCTCTATATGTGCTCGAGTGTTTGTGCTTTATCTTCAGAAACAAATTTCAATTTTCACGAAATTCCGATCACCACTCATATAACACTAGATTTAAAAACAACTTCGCTTTAGCCATATCAAAAAATAGCGTACATGATACGTCATATTTGCAAATGGGTGCCAGATTCTACAATGCTCTCCCAGAACACGGAAAATCAATTTCGATATATAAACATTTCAAAAAAAAAAGTTTCTCATATCGTCACTAAAATGGCTTTGTATTCGCTGGATGAGTTTTTTTATAAATGCTACATGTTAGGTACTAAGTGTTTTATCAATGTTTTGTTTTAAAATTTTATTACTTGTTAAATCTTTTATACATATTTTTACTTTTACGCGATATCTTTATTTTATTTTTTATATATTATACTATTCAAATTATTATAATTTATGTATATTTTACGCCAAATGGCACAAAGAAATAAATAAATCAATCAATCAAATTCTAAGTTTCAATTTTAATGTGTTTTGAGCTAGCTGCTAATCTGTGAAGGCTGGGTCAAGTTAGCACCCTTAAATCGGCGCCCCAATTTGTTGCATAGGTAAAATTTGTGCCCATTTGTGCGCTACTCCCTAAATTTTGTGTGCTTCTCGTTTACGAGAAAATCAAAACTTTCCATTGGGTGTCCAACTTAATGTCATGTGGATACGAAAATGATGGTGTACCAGCATTAAGTTGAAACCCCATTGGAAAAATTTGATTTTCTCCTAAACGAGACGCGCACATAATTTGGTGATTGACGCACAAATGAGCACAATATTTAAGCGATGTAACAAATTGCGCTGCCGATTTAGACCCAGTTGTGCAATGTTAGTTTAAACTTCAATTTATAGCTAAATGGGGGTTAAAGAATTTGATTGGTTAATATTTTACAAGTTGACCAATCCTGTTTCTGAAATCGTCAGTTAAACTAAACTGAAGTGAAGTTTAAACTGACGTTGTACAACCGAGCCTTCGGGGTGATAACTTAATCCAACTTTCTGTGGGTGGTATAGTGATCGCATACCCATTACACAGCAATATATTTCTTCAAGTCCCCAAATTTCGGATTGTTCAAAGCAAATGTGAAACCGAGACTGAATTGGTGTGTGATTATTTTTGAAAATGCTTTTCTTAGATCCAATATATTGGGAACTGTTTGCCAATTTTAGGTGGGAGTTTCAAGGCAATTAAAAATATGTTAGATGCATGTTAAAATAAAGATATTAATTGTAGTGTAGCTGTTCAATGGTATATCTGAGATATATTTATTTTATGTTAAATTATTATTCCAAATCTTATATACCACTCACTGCTACTTAAAAGTTCCATTCTTACTTTTTCTGTGTACCAAATTTAATTTTTTGTATAATCAATGTAATTGGTGCTCAGAATGTACGGCTACAAATATTCTTTTGTAACTTTTCTATACTTTTATTTTTTCTTAAAACCGATATACTTCGCAACAGCATCCCGATAAATATTATACGCCACTTATAAAGCCAATACTTTTCGAAATTCCAGATCCCCCAAATGCGTCCTACTTTATGACGCTTTCGCGTAACACAAGCGAACAAAAAGCCTTACTTTCTCTGAAAATTGAACTTTCGAAATGTTTGAAGTTTTTATTTAAGATTTGAAATGTTAAATTTTCCAGTAAATTATATTTGATTTTAGTGCGCTCAAGGCGTGTGTTTTAAAGGGGAAACCTTCAAATAAAAATAAAAAGTTTAAATATTTTTTGCAAAAATTGGTTTATTCTTAATGGATGAAGAAGGTTTTAACGTATTAAATTGAAATGATATCTCCACAGCGGAATTATTTTGCTTTCGTGCAAGACGTGTTTAATTTCGTACGCGAGTGTTTATTTTCACAAGCCCTTATTTGTGTTTCTTCGTTGTGTTTGTGTTTACAAGTTAGATGGTGTTTGTTTTCTTTGCCTTGAGCATTTATTTTTAGTAAGGGAAAATCTCGCCCTTATATTTTCATATACCTAGCCAGAAGTCAATATAGAAGTAGGCTGTTGTTTGGAGATTAAAAGCATTAAGAAGTTAAGACCGATTTGAAGCAGAATAACGGAATTATTAGTTAGCGAAGGTTATTATGGAACACATATCCATTTTGATTAAAAAATCAAAATCGTTGCGTTTTATTTTATACCCAAATCGGTTAGCACAAAAACTGTGAGTTTATCAGGACACGGAAAGGGTTGACGGGCGCGCAAACCCGCAATCTTCCTAAAAAATTTTAGTATAGCGATTATACGCCGCCATGCGTAAAATAAACTGTATAAGACACGGTATCGTATTTTATGCACAACAAAAGTAGGGCTATACCAACTGAAATCAATATGGGAAGCTCAAACTTTGTGTCTCGTCTACATCAGCCTCATCAAATTATCATAAACCAAACCCATTGAAAAACGCCGCTCAAGACTTGATTGGTTGTCTTTAAAAACCTACTTTTGCTAAACTAGCCCTATTTTTACATCCGAGCAAAAAAGAAATATAAAAAAATGGTCACGAAAACTGTTAGGCAAATTTGTTGTCAAATTAACTATTTAAAATCGAAAGACACGCTCGCGGAAATTTTGTGAAAAAAGGTCTGCAAATCTAGGTCTACTATGTCAATCACACCCTAACAGAGGGTTCGTGACTTGCATGTTAATCACCCAAATACTAGCGAATACGTGTAAATTTTAATTTGGAATTCTGAAACGAGCAATTATCGATCAAATTGGAAAGGAGGTCTTAGGTTCGTAATAAGCAGTTGCAATGTGACAATAATGTTGCATACAACATTTTGAACCAACTTACATGATAACGTGGTTTCCGTAACTTGTGTTTGAATGAAGGAGCTGTAATTTCAGTAAGCGCACTATCTCGAATTGATTTGGAGTAAGTGTACGATAATTTAATCACTACACATACCGGGGGCGGATCGTAAATTTTAATGGCTCTAGACTGTAACAGAAACATTAAAATAAAATAGAGCTGTGAGTATATCTAGCAATCATTCTGCTTAAACTTTTTTAAATTTCAAGTCCAAATACTTCGTTTCAGAACTTGCAAGCTTTCGGGTTATGTGGCTACAACTAACAATTATGTCTTGTACAGGGTGTCCATTAATAATGGTCACAAGCCATATCTCTGGAACCGTTAATTGCACCGTTTTGGGAAAAAAAATTTGTTAACAAAAGGGGCCAAGAGAAATCGCTGGAAATTATTTTCAAGTTATTGCTTCGCCGCTAGAGGGCGTACGATTCATGGTTAAGTAGAAAAATGACTTTTTCTAAAATATACCCAACAAGCATGCATAAAAAATACATGTATAGCAATCTTGTATCAATATTGCTTCATTTTGATGCAGCACATATTGGTCTCGCTCATTAAATATGAGGGGTGTGGGAAGGGGAACATTTCTTTAAGGAATTGAATTTGTTCAATAAGTCAACTTGAATGAGCATCAATATTGCAATTAAAATTTGTGAATGTTCCAAAGGATTCAATTTAACACTCGATTTAACATGTTTATTTAAACACCTACGTACTACCAGAAAATTTATCGTGATAACTCTTATCCGGGGTTTATCGTTTATCGTTTCGAACGTGTCAAATTTTTAATGCACTACCGCCAAATATTAAGGCCATTAAAACCTACAAAAAATTTAGATTTGCATTAAAACAATTTCTAGTAAAAAAAGCGTACTATCACCTAAATGAATACCTAAACATTTGAAACCTTTTAAAATATTTATTGTATGTTCGTCACAATTTTAGAATGGGATATTTTAATGTGTTTTTTTAATGTGTCGGTTTGTTTTAATATGTTATACATTCTATGATTTTAGTATTTTGTGTGCTAAGTATATTGTTTGTATGTATTAGGGACATGGTGTTGCCACCTACTATAAGGTAAAGCAACAAAGAAATAAATAAATGAAATGAAATATCCCGGGTCGTAATATGGGACCAATTAAACACAAAACGAATCATTTACACACGAAACAAATTTATTAGACAATAATCATTCAAAAAGAGAGAAAGGCACTCAGGATCTGCAAACATTGTACCACGAAAAATTAGAAGTGCGCATGCGTAGACTGCGCAATGTCAAACTTTCTTAGTTGTAGAGATATTTGTTTCGAAATTTTAATGAAGTATTCTTCTAGTAAAGTCAAACATATCGCATATTTTAAACATCAGCGCATGCGCAGACTGCGCAGTGCTAAGTTTCTTATATATAAGAACATTTATGCCTTAACTTATTTTGCTTTGTCCATTACATGACCTTTCGAGAAACTGATCAATTCATGGAAAATACGCTAATGTTACTCGCCTTGGGGAGAACACCTTTTTTTTCATTTTTTCAGTTCGAGTCACATTTCGGAAGCGTACCGAATCATAAATCGTGGATATTACTGACTAAAAATTGATGTCCAAGACAGAGAACTGGAATTATGCCAAAAAATTAAAAACTTGTGACCATAAACTAGGTTCAAAGATCACGTTAATAAAAACGGTTTCTACAAATTGAGACTAATTTATCAAAATAAGGACTTCCTTAATGTTGAAATTAAAAGAAACCTGTGCGAGTCCCTAGTTTTTTCTTAGTTAAATTACTGGGATGTGATGTATGGACCACGTTTAAACGCCAACGATGTTCAAAAGATTCAAAAGTTACCAAATTTATGCTTAAGATTAATCTATTGAATTTCCAAATGCGTACACATAATAATAAAAAATTGGTTGAACATGAAAAACAGACGTACAAAATTCACTTAAATTTAAGATTCAAGGCATACCTCCTCCGTATTCTAGAGTTCATTTGCTTTTAATGTTGTTACCCTTTGGAATAAAATGTACAAACATGTTTCCATAAATACTGAGGCTCTTGGTGATCAACATTTCAAGAAACAACTAAGGAGGGTTCTGTTGGAAGGAGGCCCCTTGCAAGTAAAATTGAAGGGTTTTTGCGTTTTTTCCAACAGATATTTCCAATACCAATACCAATAAAGGCATTATATAGGTCTGAGAAAAACCAACACATTTCTAATTACAGAGATAACAACTAACTTTTACGAAGCGATAACAAATCCTTATCGCCAGATCGGATTTTATTGAAATTGTTTTTAAAAGCACTTTCTTATCGTAGTTTATCTAACCATAAATCATTAATAAAAAATCAATAAAAAATCATCTAAATAAATACAGAATTCGAAAAACACGGTAGAGAACACCCTTTGTCATGCAATGTTGTCGCCATGCATTCAATTAGGGCTTGATGTTTTAAAAATTACCCTCCTAACTATACTTCTCAATTTAAACGGAGTCGGCCTAGATCCTTAAGAGGTGGTTCGTGTGCAGAATTTTGAGCAAAACTAAAACTAAGCATTCGACCAAAAATGTCTTGCTGAGAGCAGATGCTCGATTGAAATCTGCAGCAGTTTTAATGTAAAGTAAGAATTTGGTGTGGCAAAATCCCGTGGTCCTGCGGGTGGTTGTATTGAAATTCCTTTTAGTGTCACTGGTTCCTTACATTAGATCAAAAATGTCCCATTAATCCAGAAGCCATTCTTCAAAACAGCTTCGAAAATCGGCGTACCTCTAATGTTCTGGGTGGCTCTCATCAAAGATCGGTGTCAAAATACGATAGCTTGCCAAATCATCCTTAATTAACGACTATGTTCTTATTTGTGTAAACACGTTCTTCTAAATTTGAGATTTCAGAAATTTTAAATTACATAATAATTACGAATAAAAATATCTCTTCAACCAAAATGAAAAAGGATCGTTTATTCATTGTCCCTCTCTTGTTCTGGGCCCTCAACAGACTTGTGCCCAATTACACCCGCATAATACTGTTTAGAAGTGCCCCTGTAGAAGGTCTTAAGTTGTTCTATACTACCGCGGTATTTACCTTACGAATTAGGAAAACTGCAGGAAAACCTAATTTCTCAGTAGCCGGCAGAATGCTCGAAACTGATCTAAGAAAATTGTTCACCGTATTCATAGAACTGGTAGGGATCGAGAACTAAACACGCAACAGATACTACTTAATCTTAATTGGGGTCCGCTAATTGATAATATTACTGCTTTTCTTTGCCATTACCAACTAACACATTGTGTTCGGACGAGCTCCTAAACTAGCCTAATTCCGCTCTTTTAAAGGCAGAGCCGTTACTTGCACTATTACCTCTGTTTTACCGCGCAAGCTAAAGCTAACAGTCAGCCAAGTCAAGCGCAGAATTCGTTAATGTTTCATTGAACATTGGGCTAATGTATTTTCACAAAGGCCATTCCCAAAGCTCGCCAATCAGAAATAACTTTTTTTCGAAATGTTTGCGCGAATACCTACATTTAAATGTCCAAAATAGCATCCCATATACCAGATGAGTTAATCAGCATAAAAATCTCTCATCCGAAAAATTTTCAACTGACACGCCACATCTAATGTTCCATAAAGTACAATATCAGAGAAAATAAGGTATCCACTTTATTTTTGTTATAGGGACTCACTTCTTTATATCCAAGGTAAAATTTCACTCTTCATGCAATGAAAGCTATAACGTTCTCGAGGTCCAGACAGAAATTTAATTAAACCTTTCTGAGCTACGATTTATAAGTAACCTCTTTTGTCCCCAATGGAAGTTTAATGTTCGGAGAAAAGAAAAACAGTCTCATTCAGTACAAAATTATAAGTTCATGTAAATCAAACGCTTTCGCTATTCATGATGTTCTGTTTTCCAATGTTCCTCCTAATTTTCAATTCTTTACTCTGATGACTCAATACTTAACATCAAACTTGTGCTATTTCACTTTTTAAATGGTATAAAAGGTCATATCATATCATTTATTATTTGCCATAAAATATATTCCGTATACTCGCATCTATTCATGTACAATGTGGGCTTTCTTCAAACAAAACAAAATTATGAAAAAATGTCAAAGCCACGTCAGTTTAAATTTTTACGTGCTAACCCAATTTGGTAATGTCGTTCATACAGATCGAGCATTTTAGAAAAAGCAATTGCACATACCGTAGTTTTGCCACTAATTTAAGTGAAATAGAGATGATTAATCCTGAATGCAGTTAATTAATTGATTATGTTGTTAGTAATAATTCAATACATTGCAAAATTTAATTACCTATTTGTACAGAAGCCTTCAATTCAATTCAAGAATATGAATACGTCTTTTTATCGCTCGTGTATTTTTTATCCATTAAATTCTACACAACAACAACGTATTGCAGGATTTCTTTTGTACTTACTATCTAGCTTTACAAAAATGAAGTTATCTACAACTACGGTCATACACAGGAAATTAACTGCAAAGTCTTTGACCTTACCATTCCATCAAGTTTCTTCTCACGACAACACGCTTTGCAAAAAATTAAGGGTACGAAGAATTAGTTCCGACGGAAAACCGTCTCCTTATGCATCGAAGTGTTATGTTATTTTGGGTTCAAAAACATTAACTTAGTTAAACACCCCAATTAGAAACTTTCAGTTTTCATTTGCATTGGTAGAACCATAATTAAACTACCTATTCGGTACCTATGATTCCGGATTTCTCGATGAAAACTAAGAAGTGACTCTGCTATGTGTGTAAGGTCGTGTCGTGAGGTTCCCTGCCAAAAAGGGCCATGGTGAAGGAGATTCATTAACGTTTTTCAGTAAAAATTTTCTAGTTTAATTGTATACAGTTTAGGCTGTCTTACACAAACGACTGATAATAAAAAATAATTAATAGGGAGCGATGAATTAAAAATTGGGTAATGATTCCTGTACCGTTTGTTCAGAAAATTTTCGAGTTTAGTTTTATCACATAAGAGGAATGACTTTTTTAATAAATTATTTCGTCAGTCCAGAGCGTTCTCAAAAATACACATTACACAAACAATCGATAAGCTGAATTCACAAACCCTTTTCGCGAATATTTGAATTTCGTTTTATGTTTGCAGCAAAATTAATAAACTAATATATAAGATTTTAATTAAAACTCTCGACAGGAAAATTACCGATCACAGCACACTTGGTGGCGATCTACAATCTATGTTTTTCTTCAGATGCGAGCGATTTCCGGGATGATATCTTGCTAGATATCGTGCCAATGTTGAATGAAAAGTCTTTTCGTTCAACATTGACACGATCCTATTCCGGAAGTCGCTCGCATCTGAAGAAAAACGTAGAATGTAGATCGGTATCAGGTATGCTGTGACCGGCAATTTTTCCTGGCGAGAGTAATATTAATACGCGTTTCATTTTTCTTCATGTATAAAGATCCTATTGTTTCATTTCAGAGCGTTTAAAAATGTTGGGTTTTAATGTTGGTCGTTCGTTGACGTTCTTAAAAATACAAAAACATTCGAATAGTGTTGCCGCCAGACGAGACGAGACGAGACTTTCGAAGGTCTTGTCTCGTCTGTCGTCTCGTTACCTCGAGACGAGACTTTAGTCTCGTTTCGGCCTGGTTCAGTCTCATCTTGTCTCGTCTCGTCTCGTCTAGTCCGCTTGGTCTAGCCATACTATCCAAGAATGATGTAGAGCATATAAAGGGTACCAATAAGGCATGGCAAGTAAATAATAATGACTTTCCTTATCTATCTGGTAATCGCGAAACATAATTTCTTATATTATGCGTATTTTAAGGTGCAAAAAGAGCATTATGTGCTTTTAAGGTGGCGTTTACAAAAAGTGCAAAAGTAACCTTGCGATTTTCGCAATAACTTTGTTTCGAGGTAAGAAAATGAACTTCTGTTAACGGGGGAAGGTTGCTAAAGGTTTAGGCTTGTGAATGAAGTTAAATTTTATAACAAATTATTATCAGTGTGTGATAAAAATGAAAGATATATATTACATATGACAGTTCATTAACATCTATTTCTTAAATAACGGCGAAAGTGCAGGAATTGGATAAATAATTTTTGTTTCACTCAAATGTCCCAACATTATATATTTGAATGAATGTTATTTCAACCAAAAATTTTGACCCAAAAACCAGTTTGTGGAAAGAAATTTCCAATTTTTGAATGTAAACCCCACCTTAATATAAAGGAATCCTATATTAAGTATTATAAGATTATAACCAAATCTTGTTTTGCCAGCATGAGTAAGAAAGTACTTGATTGTTGAGGGTCGTATTGGTTTAATAATCAATGGGCGAGACTAGACGAGACGAGAACACTAAAACGGGAAATCGGGTAAAATTTTAGCAATTTTATTATTATCGCAAATAAAAATTAGTGGGGTACTGAATAGTTAAGGGTGAAACCATTACTTCCATATGATATGTTAAATAATCCGAGTGAAGATGATAATAGAGAAAAAAAGAGTGAGAGGCGCCATATTGCAAACCTAAGTTCACCCGCACACCTGCGCATGTGTCATTCGCCCAAAATCTTTTCAGCCTTTCCTTTTATGACGCAGAAAGTGAGAGTACAGACAGATCGACCCATTGAGATTTTGTTTGATTCGGATTCCTGGTGCTCTAAAACGTTTTTTTTTCGTCAAAAAAGTGGGAAGGGGGTGATTTTTTACCCCAACCAATGCAATACCTCCCTTACTAACGTGCGAGTGGTAAAACGTTTTCCTAGTTGTTTTTGAAAGAGTCGTTATTTTTTCAAAGTTCACACAATATCCACACGCGAAAGGGGTAGACAGATGTCACTATAATCGCATAAATTCTAGGATAAAGGGCCATTCAACCCGACCCGAAAGTGCGGAACCGGGAGCGTGACGGACGCGGGAACCAGGGGCATCCAAGGTCCCGTCTGGATATTCGAAAAACTAAGTCGCCTAATACGTTCGATGGGGATGTACAAAAAGAGGGTCCTCCCCACACTCCGCATCAAACTACGAGAATCTTACTCCGGTTGAGGAAAGATTATGCGGGAAGTGTTCGAAGTAAAAGGCTTTCCAAGTACCTGTATTCATACGGCGGTTCTATCATTAACTAAATCTACTTTTTTGCATATAGTTATCAAATTACCGGACTTTTTTTAACTCAAAATCGTACTTTTTTTCACAATTTATACAATGCGTTTCCATGGCTTTTGGTCCTATCTATGAACAGTAGCATCAATTTTTAAGTGAGTAAATCTGCATGATAATAACTCGGGACTGGAGGTCTCATAAAATTAAAATCGAACTTCAGTTCAGGTAAGTTTTTTTGATTTGATAATTAAAATCTTTCTATATCTTAAATACAATTTTCAAGTTTTAAGTTTAGAAGGGTATTCTTCTGAACTGTTGCTTTCAACAAGATGGTGCACCCACGCACAACGGCTTAATCGTGCGAGAATACTTATCGGACATATCTCCATTTTTCAGAAATATTTGATGATGATTTCTCATAAACGAAACGTTGTATTTTCAATTTCTCAAAACTGTCCCGCTATTTAAAAATGAATATTCTGGCTATTTCGTCATCTTTTTTGGACATGTCAAAATTTCCTCAAATTTAGAGCAACTTTTAAAGAATACCATATTTTCCGTCTGTATGTCTGTATGTACGTTAACAATTTTCCAAAATAACGGCTCGACAGATTGTGTTCAAACTTTGTTAAGCATCCGGAAACAAAAAAACGGGCCGGATTTTTGGAAAAAAATTTTGGAGAGCAACAGCAATGAAGCTTTTTTTCTCAACTTGAAACACACCATTTTTATTAAATTACACGACTTTCTTTTTCTATGTAAAAAATTATGCTAGTAGGCTCGATTACAAAAAGGAAATTGGCACCTGTTTTTTTCGTCACCATAATGGAAACCCTGTTTTTCGGCCACAAAATTTATTAAAGAGTAATTAAAATTACTTGCAAAATAAGTGAACTCATTACGGAGGAAACAGCCGCTCCACTTGCTAGTTTTGTTCCCGTAGTCCAACCGTGAGAAGAAAAGAGCTTTTCTTAGCTTAAACTAGATACATATATTTACGATTCTAATTTAAAAAGAACGAGATTATTAACATCATGATAACCAAACGTTCATTGCAACAATCTGCATTTTAATTATAAATAAACATTAATAACTGGCTATGATTAAATTAATTTTATTAATTAAGTTTTCAGTTTTATTAAAAGACATTTTCCCAATTGATAAATGATGGCTTCGTTTTTATTACGTTTAAACGATATTAGACCAAAAAAGTTTTAATTGAAAATGTCAGTGTTCAATGGATGATGAACGAAAATCGACTGATCATGATTAATTTAGTCGAAATTGATACTTCAACCGTCAAAATCGATAAATAAATTATGATTGTCATAATTCATCAGCTTTGTGGGCTGCGAATCAAAATGCTCTTTTTGATATTGGAAAACCGATATGTGAAATGTTGTGCCTTCTTCACAAAAATTGTGCGGATTTTTTAACTGTGCCGCTATAATATGGGCATCTTATGTTTGAAGTATGATTACACCTTTATACTAAATTACTTTAGGACTTTCTGCATTATTTGCACCTTTGGAAATATCAGTGGTACCCTTAGCTGTCTCATAACCTCTTTGTTTTTCCTGTGCCATATTAACGCGTACATGCAAGTAACGCGATTTAACTCTTGTCTTGTAGAAGACTCGAAACAAGATTAAGTAATTTGATTTAGAAATTCCAACGAACAAACTTCCTAGGCTTGGTAGAATTGCGAATTGGCCAGGGTGCGTATGACTGGTTCTAGGCCCTAAAATGATTGTTTGAAATTGTCTAATGTTCTAACGTCTATCTAAATTCTAAACCGTATACACTATACATTGAAATACAAAGGTCCCAGCGAGGTTCTTTGTAACGGAAGCACTTTTCTATTAATTGCGTAACGGAATACGTACTGAATTCTAAATGCAAGTTCGCTTAACCTGAAATTGGAGTAGGTACACATTATTGTGACTGTAATTATACCGCATACGTAATGGCTATTGATTTTAATTTAATGTAATGGGTTTCACGTCAAATCTAATTGAAATGTTGTAAGGTGGGTAAAATTTAACTGTAAGCTGAAAACGAATACTTTCCATTAAGTAAATAGGACCCTATGTTTATTTCGTTTAAGGTTAACGCATTTTTTCAGCCAATTACAAGCCTAATGAAGTTTAAATTTGTTTACTCGAATTGCAAGTTGACCCGTAGACAAAACAGGCTTGAAAAACAAAGAGGAAAAAGACAAAGGACCATGAAGTGTTTACAACACAAAGGGGGTTCTAGGCCGTCGTTGTGGCGTATTCATTGCGAACGATGGCTCGAATCTTGTCAACAGTAATAAGAGGTCAAAGAATAGGGATGGAAAGTCTTTCCAAGAAAAACCTCGTTAAGAAAATAAAAACAGTTTCATCTCTCAAAATTTCCAAGCATCTCTATAATGGAATTACGATGATAAGTTTCTATTTTGAGCACATACTTTAATGGAAGGTTACTTCATTCTCCCGTAAACATCCAAATGAAGTAAAGAGTTTCTGTTATTTATATACCTCATTAAAGTTTGTGAATGCTTGAGTTTAGTTTCCATGATACTGTGACGTATATTCAAAGTGGCAGCAGCTAACATTTTAAAGTTTATGTTGGAGTAAAAGTTGTATCCGAAAGGTTGATGTTGCTTGATTTTCTAAGCAAACTTTGCAAGAGAAGGAGTTTTATACAAAATTCAATATCTACTCTTTGCTTTAAGATCTCAAGCTCTATAATAAAGTTGTGCGATTGCCAAAGAAGTTGTTTAGAAAGACATGACTTCAGGATACCATTATTACATAATACATATATGTCCTATTCAGCTTCTATTTCAGAACGCACAAAAAACTGGTACATGAAAAATTGGACAAGAAGATCTAATTCAGGACCGCACTAGTTAGGTGGGAAATTCACGCGGTCAACTACTGTTATTTCTGGGTCACTAGTACTGTTTTACTGGTTAAATTTTGGCCAGCTGCAGCGCTCTTGCTTTTCTTGTAGTACTAGGATCAATGTCGTGTCTACAATACGGGCGCTTTGGGCAGCATTACTGTCTTTTGTTTAGAAGGTTTCAAGTTGTCTAGTAGAACATCTGGGACATTGGCCCGTATGAATAAAAATAAGCAAATGCTTATACTTGCACAATTCAAAGTAAATACTCGTAACTGCCCCTTCATACTGGTCTGTTTAGCAGCTCTGCATTGCGTCCCGTCTTTCTGCTTAGCAGGGCTGCTAAGTCGCCCAGTGAAAAGGAGCACTTACGAGTATTTACTTTGAATTTTGCAAGTATAAGCATTTGCTTATTTTTATTCATACGGGCCAATGTCTATCGTTCGCTTGTATGCATGATATGTGTACCTAAATCGGATTCTGAAAGCCTGTCTTTCTTTCAGCTTATGTGTTTAATTTTGTTTTGTCTTAGCGAATAAATTTGTCAATCAAGTAGCTGTGTGTGTAATCGAACCCACAGTGCGACCCAGATTCGTGTTGTCATGTTAAATTTAGTATTCCTGCCCAGAGTTATGCTAAGCTTCAAAACTTGTGTAAATAATTCCTTAGAGTTTTTGGATGTGTTCAAGGCCGCCGAGGTTCCTAAATTATAAAATTAAATCATTGTAGCGGAAGCCGGGCGTGTAGAATTTATAATCGAGCTAGCTGGAGAGGTATTTTGTGGGAGGCTTAGTGACCGTTGCACACAGTAGTAGCTGTTATTCTTTACACTAAGGTAATAGCATATAGTGTAAGGTAGAATGTTATCTGTTAGATAATAATGAGACACACCTGATGATTGAAGATTAATTATAATTTGTAGTGGAGCCCATAGTACAATTTTCCCGGCTCTCATTCTGAAGTTGTGTGGCAATTAGAACAAAAAGAAATACCGATCTCAACAAATTACATTACAGTTTATACTCACTCGTAAATCATTTTTTATGATTTAGAGGAGTTTAATCTTCAAGAGGGATCTCTAAGGAAGGCGCTAATCTAAAAATAGCACCTAATTAAGAACACGTAGAGATATAGGTACCTAGCGTGTAGAAATACGGAACTAAAATGACCCGTTCAATCAATCGTTAATTTACACCCTCAACTTCGAATAATTAAGGACGCATTTTTACCAAAATGATGTCGAAGGAAAAGCGGGTTGGTCTCGGGTAATTGGATGTTTAACGTCGAACATATTTCCTTGTAATTGCAGGGGTTAAAAGCTCTCTTCCAGATTAAAAAGTGATTCTTAAAATATCGGTATTTCAACATTTGTACGAAGGTTCAGGATAATTAAACAGGAAACACGTACGTGACCCTATTCGAAGAGTTTTCTCAGTTTGAAATTCATTTTATATCGCGTACAGCAAAGAATTTTAAGCTGATAAGTTTCTTGATGCAAAAAGGATAATTGTAAATACGTGCATAAAGGAAACGAAAAATAAACCATATTTGTGCGGAGTGCTCATCGATCGAGTAGTCTTTCCTCGTTTGAACCCCGGTTACCCCCTATAATGCCAGTACGTTGGAACATCCAAACCCTCTAAACCACCCCTGAACAGCCTAACTGTTGTTACGCTTTACTCGTCGACTAAAGCGGGTTTTTCGCCACCGCGACCCAAACAAAAGGGACTATTCTCTTTTTGTGAGCGCAAATGTTGTTTTCGTGGCCAATAAGAAATAAAAAAAATTCTATTTGTCCTTTTAAAATTGTTGTTGGAGGAAATAGTGCGGGATACTAAAATTATGTTATCCCGCCGAGAGCGTTTATCAAAGCGCCTTAAATGGGGTTTTACAGTCGGCAGTGCTGCCATCAACTTTGTTATGGAATGAAATAAAAAATCAGTTACTTCTTTTCCAATTTCTCTAATTTTATGTAGACCATTAGAGGGAGGGAATGTAATGCTAGAAACACAATTCGGGGATGGAAGAGACTTGTGCCGCCGATAAACTCAGTTCGAGTATCGGGCGATCTCTCTGATATAACTTTATTGTGCACAGAAATTGCGATAAAGGCATAAAACGAAGCATCCGAATACAATTTCCTACAGCTGAAATATCAAGCTCTGTAAGATTTACCGTGCTGTTGACAGTTTGCGAAGTATCGTATCACCTGCATTGTCGTAAAATTTTAAATGTCCTTAAAATACAACCACTGAGAATACTGTATGTGGATCTGAACACTTTCCACAGACAAAAAAAACCTTTTTAGGTAAAAACAAATGGACGTTATTAAAAATTGCATTCCAAATGCACTGTCAGATTTAAAAATCACCGTTAATCACATTTGCTCAAACAGAAATTAGAGAGGGATCGAAACAGACAGATTATTAAATAATGCACAACCCTTTGGCGCACAAAGGAATATAGGTCTCAAAAGGTTTTCCAATCGGGGTTTAGGGTTTTATTTATACAATCAATTGATTCTGTAACATGCAAAACACTAGGTACTTTCTATCTACGATCGCAGGTAAAAAGAAGAGCTTTTCTGCTCTTATTAATATTCGTGTCACTCTTCCGTTCCTTTATGTTTCCGTGTAGCCTATTATTATGGACCGTCATAAAATATGTATAGCCATAAAACGGTAAAGAAATTTCAATGTGCCAAATAAACGAAAACAAACTTACACTCATAGATCGATTTGTAGACAGACAAACTTTGTATACAAGGTGTTCTAACGGAAATTGCCAGAATGGTTAATTTTTTTAGTATTGGAGCTACGAACTAGCAAACAACTATTCGACTTTTTAATTTCAATGACTTAAAAGTGCTTCAAATTTGGTATAAATAAGAACCACCGGCGACATACTGTATATTGGTGTATTTATTAGTTAAGATGGTTTCAAAGAATCGTAAAAAGGTGGACTAAACTTGGAAACTTACGCCATCCGGGCGAAAGGAGGAGAAGGATTTCTTGAAAAATGGTGTGTACGTTATGAGAAAGGATTCCTTCAAATAAGAATTTTCCTACTAAATAAACATCGTGCCCCTAAATATTTATGGCGTTTCCAGTAGGGGCTATCAAAGTTTATTAGAAATATTTAACGTTATTTTTTTTAGTTTGGAAATGGGATAGTTGAACAGTGCCTAAGCATTCATGTAGACCTTTCCATCTTTCTATCCGTCCACCCCAGACGTTAAGACCATATGTATGAGGCTGGAGTGCTGAAATCTAAATGGACGGACGCAATTAACGCAGAAATATGTATTTTTTATATGAAATACGTTAAAAACGGTCCAAACAGAAAGTTATTTTAAATCCTCCCTAAAAATCGTTGTTTAGTAAACTTTAGTATCATACGGTTTTGTGCTTTTATTCTTGTAGCAAACGGATAGGTTTCATTTTTTGTTGAATTTGTGTATAAAGGAATTTTAGTGGTTGAATACGTCAGTAATTACGGTTTTATTTTGCTGCGTAGTACTTTTACTGCACCTGCTTTATTCGCGATTCAGATTAACTGTGAGGCCTCTGGTGGCAGCACATTGTAATTAATATTGGTGAGATAAGACCGCCATTTTGTTTATTTACAATGGCCAAAAGTAGTTGTAGTTGTAATGGCTGTAAAAGTAAATACGCTTAGAAAAATTTCATTTACAGTTTTATCACGTTACTTTCAAGAATTTTAAATGTGATCAGTGCAATTATGCAACCAACAATAAGGATAATTTAAAAAATCGTCATCTAACGCATATTATTTCCAAAGTGTTTAATTGTGAACAGTGGAATTACACAAACAACAATCAGGATTCAGGATAAGTTAAAGATCATCGTCGAACGCATAGCATTTCCAAAGTTTTTAATTGAGAACAGTGAAATTACTCAACAAACAATAGGAGATATATGCGTCGTTCTTTGACACACTCCGCTTTGAATAACTTTCTATCACTGATGCAAAACCATTATCTAGTATATTGATATACTATATAATTGGTAGAAAAAAAGAGAAATGAATATTAGATTATGTGTGTATACACAGAAGACACAAGAGGGTTAGAAATAACAGCGACTATTGCATGGTAATATCCAAAATAAAGTTGGAAACGGAAATTCACGCAATATCCCAAAATATTCCGACCAATTTAGATTTATAGACCAATCAGTAAACCCATACTGTGGCCCTACTTGACGATTTGGTGAAATGATTAAAAAATTGGCGGAGGATTGAACCCGAGCCGCCCATTTTCTATAAATCATATTCTAGTGACATCTGGCATCGTTGTTGACCATAAGAGCTTGTACTGTACATTCAAGGCGAGGCGGACTATAGAAGTAGTAATAATGATCATCCCAAGGAGATCCTAAAATACTTCGTCCAGTATTGAATAAATATTAGAAGGTAGATTGAGTAACGTAGTCAGTGGCGGATTTACATATAGGCACACTATTCACGTGCCTAGGAGCGGCAGCTTTAGAGGGTGGAATTTTTTGCAGTAAGTGTATTTATTTTAGGTAACATTTTAAGTTTTAAAATAAGTTCCCTATAACAAGTTACAAATGACAAAAATTTTTAATTAAAATTATGAAATAAATTGGAATTGGTAGGTAGTTTAAACAAACTGTAACTGTAAGAACGATAATCGACAATGCAAGTTTTGACGTGTGTGAAAACTAAATCTTAGGTATACTGTATTTCTTTTCATATTAGTTTTAAAAATTTCATTCATTTTTTATTACCATCTTAAAATTTATTGCAATTTAAAGATTGTTTTGGTGTGCTTAGGGGCGCAAAAAATTCAAATCCGCCACTGAACGTAGTTCAAAAACCGTTAGATGGAACACAGCGATTTCAAGGACGAAGTTACTATAAAGTAACCCATTGGAAAAACTAAGAAGCATCATTAGAAGAAGTACATTACGTTATGGCTGGCTGTCTAGCTGGCCGGTTGACTGGCTCGCTGGTTAGCTGGCTGTTCGGCTAAGATCTCAGCAATTACAATAGCTAGAGACTTCAGCCCTAGCTTCAGACTCTAGTCTATCTTGAATTAGATTTCTCGTGAGATCGATTATTTTAAACTTTGCTAATAAAATATGATCCGTATTACCAAAAATGCGCTTTCACCATGCATATGCTGATTTACAAATTGTTTAACTTTGTATGCAAAAAAATATTATAGCACTGCTCAAAAAAAGATGTGTACTAAAGCAAGGAAAGATGGTGTGCCCAAAACAATTTATTATACAGTGCCCATTATGTATTGTATCTCTGTAAATAACGACTGTATACAACATTTTCCTGTATAAAAGTTGTTTAACACTTTATTGGGCACAATAAGGCAGCGTTCAGTTGTTCTTATTTCAGAAAACAAACGAATAGCGAAAAACAATTTAATTTTTTTAAGTAACAATTGTAGCTTTTGATAAGGGTCGCTTGATAGACATTTTTTTTTCTCTTTTCGATGATGTAACGTACCCTCATAGGTACAAGAAAATGTTTCAAAAAAATTTAAGAACTCTTTATTAAGTAATTACATCAATAACAGTAATCTAGATATCCTACAACAAAATAAATCAAAAGAACGTGTAAGTGTCTGATTAAACCTCGAAGGCAAAACGAAATTAGCAGTGAAATGCTTTTCATCGCTATAAGTGATCAAAATATTTGCCATTAATTGCAAGGCCTAACCTAAACTGAAACGGACCTAAGCAAAAAGCTTGAAATGAATGTTTGAATATTTTAGGAGAAATTGCTGGACAACTATTAAGTTTTGAATTGAGGCACAGCCTAAGACCTCTTTCACAAAATCACGAGACTTTTACATAACACGCTTTTCCATTACGCTGGAAGACCGCCATTGTCTCTCATAAGTAGTGATACAGAACCGTAAATGAACCAGTGCAAGGTCGCTCGCCAGATTATACACTTTCTAACATATGGTGGAAATAAAAATATCTAGGGATTTTCTATGCAATTTGTTATTTGCTTTAGTTACGGCTTACGTCTGGCTCTAGTGTGAGAAAAATATAATACTACTGGCATTGAATTTATAACTAAAATTCAATGCTACTGGTATGCGGACATTAGTGGTATTAAAGATAATATTACGGCAAGGTCTAGGACTACATAATAACCATTTTTACCGCAATCGAAATTTTCATAAACAGGGTACAAATTGGTCCTTCGTGCCGAATTGGTTTCATCTCTACTTTGCGACAACTTTACTCCTAAGTTTATACCATGGGTATTTTTATAACTGTTATCGTCATTAGACCACACTTTTATTGTATTACACTAGCATTCATTAATCGCTACGGGAACACTTTGTATGCAAGTTTAAAACTCGCACATCCTTACAAGAGAAATTTGTGAGACACGAAGCAGGAGCAAATATTACTCTTGCTCTTGGTACACTTATGCTTTGAAAAAGGATAAAGCGAAATAATTGAACCTGTTACCGTAACTGTCGACGACTTCCAGTTTATACACGTACGGAAGTAATTGAAGGAAAACAAATTCCAAGCCGCAGAGCGACACTGTCAGTGCGATTAGTATTTACGTTAGTCACCAATTTATAGACCAACATTAGTAATCTGTTTAATTCCGCACAAATTATTCAGTTTATAAAGCACCGAGGTAGTCAGTAGCGGATTCACTATAGAATCAATAAAGTACCGTCGCGTCGGCTTTATACATAACTTTAAGAGTTTCTCAAAACAGGACGAGTTAAGTGTAATCAATTATTATTTACCTAATAAGTTTATTCCATGAAATTATAAAAGCGGTCTGAAGTTTATTTGCAAAGTTAACACTTTATAATGCTTAAAACGTTACTTGAGTTTTCCTCGAATTTTTCCTTGAAACTTCATAATTTCTCATTAACCTTTTGTATGGGTATCGATCGATTTGCGTAAATTTAGAACATAAGAACCAACTAGACTAAGAAGCATTAATTTTGGTATCGATTAGCTAATGGACATTTCGCCGTTTACCTCCCTTATACACGAGAGAGAGCCGTATCTTGCGCGACATAGCAGGAGGAATACGAAAATCGCTGCAGTTGGCATTAATTTTGCAAAGTAACCTGTCAAATGGAGATACAGCCTTCCACTGCGGCGAACATCATCTGTATTACCAATTATGTTTAGACAATTAAATTTGGATATCTATAAAAAATTATGGGGAACTGGCCTCACATGTATAGACACATGATTAGTTACGAAAAATCTAAAGGAGTTTCCGACGAGCATTGATTAAAATTTTCAGTCTTCATCATCGCCTAGCATTCCTGTTTGAAGGATGCACATATCCCTTCAGGAAATTTTCTTCGGATATCAGTTTATAGGTAGTATATCCAAAGCCAAAGCCAACCGAATAAATCGGCTATATTCACTCATACTTTCCCAACACAAATGTGAAGTATACGTAAATCATTTACGAACAAGAAAATTGAATTTCAAACCCGATTTTCCTATTGTGGTACGTTCATATTTTCGTACTACTGTCCTGGAATCAATTGGGATAGGTACACAGCACATTGTACAATAATTGCACTGAAGGCACCATTATTGATGATATTTATTACTTAATGGTCAAATTTATTATAAAAGTTAATTTAAAAGTTTGTTATTTGCGCGTTAAATACAACACACAGCCTATACTCTACCACCTACGTGAAATAAATGTCAAGGTATGATGAATTTGTTTAATTTCACATAATTTACGAGCTAGTAATCGAGAAAAAAATTAATATATTAAAGTTTAATAAATAATTTAACAAATAACATCTACAATTAAGCAGAAATAATTAGGTATGATGTATAACACACACAAAAGGTAGTGATGTGTTTTTTCGTGGGATGAACAGTTTACAAGATATTGTCCAAAATCCGTACGAGGCGTCATCTGCAGCGGTTCCGTCGATGTAACCTATGTTCAGATTAAAGCTTATAGACCCCCTAACACAACCCCATTGGCCGCAATACTCTCACTGATATCCTACGGGAGCCAAATTTTGACATTTCCCTATTCTACTACTTAAAAGCACACGGACCGACTGTAGAATTCTAGAATTCTCCGCCTCTGGCGGGACGGGCTGGATGGTTATTTATTATTAATTAATTGTAAATAAATAAATCACGTAATTAAATTTAGGTTACAGTACTTTACTCACTCCTTACAACAGCTTTCTATTTAGTTGATATCACTCGTTTGATAGCGACGCTAAAACAATATTTTTTTGATTGCTTTTCACTAAGTTTAATACGATCATATCTTAGATTCAGACAGCAAGTTGTAAAATTCCAAAATACATCTTCTGATAAATTACCTATTACGACGATCAGGTCTACCACAAGGATCAATATTAGGTCCGGTACTATTTACTATTTTTCTAAATGACATTTTTATGGATGCCATTGGAAAATCTTACATTATATGCCAACGATTCTACAACCTTTAATGCGAACAGCACGGTAAAAGAAAATTTAAGAAAAATAAAATGAAAGAAAGAAGAAAAGAAAGAAAATTTAAGAAAAACGATATGGCATACTCTGAAAAATGTGAACTCACCAGAAATTGTAAAAAAATTAGTAGGAATTTGCATTGATTTAAATTAGTTTTTTTGATAAACAGTCTAATTTTATTATGGAGCCATGTACGTGCAGCAAGCGGGATTTTTTTTCTATCCAACGACGCGTTTGACAATAACAAACTTTGTCTTGTGTTTGTATTTTGCATTCAATTGTGCACTTCTACAAACGTGGTACCTATTTTAGTCAGTCGCACTTATTCTACAATGCAGTAGCTTTGGGTAGGCTAGTCAAAATAGGTGGTTAAGGTAGAAAAAATTAGTAACATGCGGAAATGAGTATCCAATAGGGTCCTTATTAACCCCTCAAAAATCGCACTTTGTCGCATTGGTGGAACTTGGAAAAAAATGACTGCCATCTTGATTTTTTTTAAATTTATTAAATATTTCGTAAAGTATACATTATATCAAAAAAACTCACGAGACTTTTTTTATGGAGAATCAAAAGTTACCTATAATAATAAAAATTTAAGTCTATTGATCAAAAAACAAAAAAGTTATTGAAATTTATATGATTTGGGTAATTATCACATCTGTGTCGAGACAGATGTATTTCAAGAACTTAATGCAGATATAGCAGTTTTAATTAAATCAGGACTTTAAATTATTTTAAATCTGTACCGGTGTCCAAAGAAGATTCATGATTTAATGTAGCCAGTAAGTAGAGGGAGGCAAATAATTGAATGTTTTTATTTTCTTTAGGATATCGGCTCACTAGAGTCGTTTATATATTTTAGCAAGGTCTGATGATGAAGTGAGCTTCGAAATCGATAACCTAAAGAAAATAAACACATTCAATTATTTGCTTCCCTCTACTTACCTGCTACATTAAATATATTCAAATAATTCACATGGAGCAACACATCAATAAAAAAAAAAGATTCATGATATTAATGTGCTGTTTGGCAGCTTCTTCGGTTGGTGGTAGTGAGGCTAAACACAATTCTGAATTTAAGCTTTGCCTTGAAGTCATTCGCATACATGTATAGTGTGTGACGTAACTGGTTAATATCATGAATCTTCTTTGGACACCGGTACAGATTTAAAATAATTTTAAGTCCTGCTTTAATTAAAACTGCTATATCTGCATTATACATCTAAGTCTCGACAGAAATGTGATAATTACCCAAATCATATAAATTTCAATAACTTTTTTGTTTTTTGATCAATAGTTTGTCTTTTTTTTAATATAGGTAACTTTTGATTCTCCATAAAAAAAGTCTCTTGAGTTTTTTTGATGTAATGTATACTTTACGAAATATTTAATAAATTCGAAAAAAATCAAGATGGCGGCCATTTTTTTCCAAGTACCACCAATGCGGCAAAGTGCGATTTTTTAGGGGTTAATAAGGACCCTATTGAGTACTCATTTCCGCAGAGATCACTTTGTTACTGATTTTTTCTACTTCACTTGTATAAACCTGCCTAGATTGACCAGCCTAGGGTACAGTAGTGATAAACGTGAAGCAAATTATAGAGGTGTTTTTAGTACTCTTAACTTTACTTAAACATTTATAAAAACGAATGTGAATTAATTTTTAATGTTATCTTGATTATTTTGATATCGTTTATTGTTGGCCCCTACTTAACTTAATGTAATCTAATAAGGTTCAAAAATTACAAATGGTACCTATGCTTATGATCTTACTCGTTTTGCTTTAAATGGTGTCGATTGCCTACAGCTATTTATAGATATAGTTCTTGGATTCAAATGAAACTGGCAAACATTTTGCATAAACTCATGCCGAAATGAGCGCGATGGATAGGAAGAAATTGTACAGTTCGTCATTTTTTGACGCTCAATATGCATTTAACGCTTGCAATGCAAAAAGTATACAAGTAAACCCTTTCACATTATTGCACAAAACGAAAAAAGAAGTGATTTGCAGAGCATAGCGCAAATATGGAAATGGAAGTTGTAGGTCCTTATTTGATATTCAATGAAGTTAACCAGGCGTATATGCAATTAAATTTGAAAAGGTCTGAATTCAATCAAAAGTTTGAATATTTATGTGTCCCAAAATGAGTAGATTTTATTAAAATATGCTTCCTTTCCATATATTAAAGCGGACGAGTGGCGCGGCTCTGGATTTTCTAGGCCAGGATCCGCAGAATATAGCGTCGGTGTTTTGCTGCAGCACAACAACTGTATTAATGTGATTTATGCAATTTAAATAGATATTGATCTAATAAAGATAGGTACATCATATTATTCAAGCTCGAGTTGAAAAGCATTCGTGTTAAACGTTGGCGATCAAATATTATCATGCCATGAATATTTAGGCCGTACCTACTTTCTTTATTGACGTCGTTCTATGCAATGATCCATTTTAATGCGAAGGGCCACAGATTATTTTTCGCACGATGATTCTGCTTTCACTTAATAATAAGGAGATTCGCACTAAAATTGTTTATAACAAAAAAGTTCAAGGTTAGTTGTGAAATGAACGGAAAGCGAAAATGAATCAATATTTCTCGGTGCCCCTTTCAGATTCTGTACATCGATAACAAATAATTAAAAAGTTTTTGTCCTAAAGGTGTATAAATCTCACTTGAGTGATTTATGGCGTCGAACGAAGCGTAACAATTTGGAAATTTCCTTTATAAAAGTAGCAAAGGTGCCCATAAATCTTACGTACCTTTTCAGCGTTTCCCATTTTTTTTAATGGAAAATTTGCTTAATTACATAACACCAGTTTGCGATGTCATTGCTATTTAAACGTCAAAATTAACTATGTTGAGATATCTACCTGAAGGGAGAAACACATAAACGCTCTGTCAGTTCTACTAATTAGTGTTTCATAGACAGTAAACTTGCACCTTTAAGGAGGTAATTAGCGTTGAAGTGGTTCTGAACGTAACAGTTTTAGGAGCACAGGAGAATACTTACGTGTGATGAAAACTTTACTGGTATGTGGAAAACCTGGAAAAAGAAAGCGTCATTAGTGAAATAGAAAACAATAATATCTGAATTCTTAAAAAATTTTGCTTTTTCTCTAGATATGCCTGGAATAGATTACCAACATATTATAAGATATATCTTTTATATTATCCTAAATTGCTATAGAAACAATAACAGATTGATATAAATATAATATAATAAAATATAAAATATCCTTTAAAAAACTGATTTTTGATTACTTAGGTACTAGTAACAAAAATAGGAATTACTATGAATCTTCTTGAAACCTTTATTAGAATCCAAATTTCATATCAATAGGACACTCCAGTAAACAGTATGAGAACACAAAGTGCACTAAGCTGTTTCCCTAAATACAGGAACTAATACGTCCTGAACACATTCTGTGCTCGATACAAATTTTTATATCTCCCTACGCACAAAGTGTGGTAGTTGGCACATAAACGAGCACAAAACAGGCGTAAATTAGTGTTTTAGTTCTTGGATTTGAGGGAGCAAGGCGTTGGATTTGAGGGAGCAAGGCAATGCACGTGATTAGTAATCGTGTCTCACACATCTGGTCCTTTATGCACCCCTGCAAAAGAAGGGGAAGTCGAGCAATGGAGAACGGGACTGGCTTTTCATAATAAAAGGGTTGAAGGCTCCCGTTTTAATTTTTCGATACCAAACTTCCTACTTCGGACCTTCAACCCTTAAAACGGAATCTTCCAAACGATTCAAACGATCCCTTATCAGAACCAGTTAGATCGGTCGCCGCTCAAGGAGGACTGTGATACTTATGATCCAGTCAGATCTACCGAACTAATGCACGAACCCAAAAGATCCCTGGCGGATCGGTTAACGTGAAGCCCGCAGGTTTATATAACCTACCAGGATTGACGATACCAACAATACAGGTAAACTAATCAAAACTAAACAGAAAATTAACAGGTCAGGTGAAAAACGGAAAGCTCTCGAGTGAATGGAAAACAAAGAGAAAAGTAATGCTGGGTTTTATCTGGCAAAAACGGAATGATGAATAAGTGATCGGTTAATATGAGTTCTAGTAAAATGGCCTGATAGAGGTAAACTAACTCCACAAGAAAATTTCGAAAAAATTTACCGCTACCGTTGCGATTCATCTCGACAAATCATTTCGCATTCTTCTTCACCATATCTAACTCCCTCGCCTATTTTGAAAATAGAGCATACGTAGAAGCATTTTTACGACAATATCGTTTTTGTTATATCGTTCCCTGTAACAGTTTGGGAAAAAATCTGTTTTTTTTTGTTTTGGAGAACACATTTCGCCTCCTGATCGTCTGGAATTAAAAAGTATTGTTATCGCTCTTAGGCTGAATCGAGGCTACCAACCACAATGGACAATATACATGCTAATGGAAATTGATATTTTTTATTTCGCTTTATTGGTTCTGCAATAGTGCTGTTTAATGCAAAAAACAGAATAAAAACATTTTACCTTGTTCAATTTTCAGTCACTCCTTAAAGCATTTTGACACAAAAATCAGGGATCTCAAAAAGCTATACGTGATGGACTGAAGGCTTTTTATAAGCATCGTGCATATTTTAGATTAAAATTTTTCGGCTGGAAATCTAAGCCTGAGAATAGGTATGGTTCGTGCTCGTAAAAATAACAGATTGATTCAATTTAATGAAATCTATGTCGATCTCGTGTTGATGTTTGGAAGAAGCATTTATAAAGACAAAATGTGATTTTTCGTAATGCAGTCGCGCTTTCAAATTTCACGTTGTTCCAGAAAATGCTTTGTTTGTAGACCGTTACGTCTTTTCTTTATGTACCCTCTTTTCAAACGGTGCTTTTAGTGGATTAGATTTCGGGGCGTTAAATTTCTGAATCTCCACTAATCTAACTTTTTGTACTACACGCATTCATAGAATAAACGAGTTCGATTTCTAAGTAAAATAATCCTCCCAAGTCTGTAAAGATAAATATTCAATTGCGCACGAAACATTTCCAATCCAGTTCCTTTGCTTATGAGGCAAAACGATCTCACCCCTCTCCACGCGCTTCCCCCCCCAACTAATAAGGTAAACACTTTCGTATCAATTTCGTAGATATACGGCCTTTTTAAAAAAAAGACACAAATCTTTGTTTCGCACCTCACCTGTGTTTAGAATCAATGAAAAAAACACAAAAATAGGGGTAAATTATACTAGAATTTTACAAAAGATTACGTTTTCATCTCTTTACATATTGCACTTATCTCAATTTTAATTGAATGATGATGGTTGATTTTCTTTTTATTATTTTGTGTTTGTAAAATCAAATTTTTCTGTGTAATTTCATGCAAGTTGTGTGTTAATTCGAACCCTTTACTAACGACGAACAGAGAAGTTTCACGTTCAAATTACAATTAATTTTATTTGATTCTCGCCCCAAGATCATCAGAATAGTCTTTCTGGTAGTGCCAAAAGGAAAAATGCAAACAACCATGTACGCTCTTTTTTCAGTGTTCCTTTTATATCCCGAAAACTATGCTAATTGACTATATTCGCAAGAAAAATATAAAGTATCTTTAGCAAGTTTAGCAGTAAAAATTAACGGAATTTTTTTTCAGTTCTTGAGTACAGGCGGACCGACAGACTGAAATCATCAAGATTTTGTTTGATTCGGATTCCTGGCGTTTCAAAACGTATATTTCCGTCAAAATAGTGGGGGTAATTTTTTAACCCAATGCAATAAATCCCTTACTAACGTTCGCGTGATAAAAATCGTTTCGTTTAATTGAATAAAGACAGTTCCAATTTACTGGGTAGGAATTTAAAATTTTTACATGTAGCTTTTGTCCCAAAATTTTGACAAATCAAATTATTCATCCTCTAAATAATCTCTACATGGATATCGTAAAAAAGAAAATATATTGTTGCTGTTGTTCCCTAAATAAAAATTGAAACACATCAAAGAATAAAAGAATTAAACACAAAGAGGAGCTAGCGCCACAAAGGCACATTTAGATTTAAATATTCGAGTACTTCATTAGCGTTGCATTGCACGCAAACGTTTCGTTGCGATTCACAGTATCAATCCTTGGATAATATAATTTTCTCTTCAGGACCAGCGTTCGCATTTCACACTCCAACATTAATAAGATGACATAAGCACAAAGCAGTCAATCGACTGTACTGACTTTAGTGCGGAATTACTTGAATTTTGGAAGGAACGGCTCCACCATTTTTCTGTTCACCAAATAGATAAGAGCCTTACATACCTCAATAGTTGGGATGACCATGATACCAAACAAAATCAGTTCAATTACTTTTTAGCAATGGTGTATGTGTTAATTTAATTGCAGACAGTAAGAAAATGTGGTTGTCGTCGTAGAGATTGTTCTTTACACAGAAGTGATATCGGTATCTTTTTGTTTGTTTCGAACTTAATATGAACAACTTTTAATTGGTTTCGCCTTTCGCGAAAATAAATATAGCAGGGTTTACTTTGCAATTTACAAAGGCACAAATTTCTGCCCTTAATCTCAATCCGAGAGGTAGATTAAATTGGAAACAAATATTGGATTCGCCAAATTTCTAGGAAACGGGAATAAACTGAGGGATTGCAATTCAGATTACATACATTTGTGAAATTTGTTTTACATTTTATGCAAAATAACATAGTTAAATATTAGTATGCGTCACCTTAGAGGAAGTGATTGACAGGATAAGCCCTCTGATTGTAAATATAAATTGAAACTGATTATTTATATTCGCAAAAGCGTCATGAAACCTTCATTTAAATGCAAACTTTATGTCATCAGGAAATTATAGTTTCCATGACAGAGGCAGACCAGACTACTTTTCCTTCCGCCCGTCACTGTACCGGGGACACCTGTCATTGTTCCGGCCAAACCTGTCACATTGCTAAATGTCTATATTGACTCCTGTCATCACTGACAGATTGACATTAATCATATTAAAATACGATTTCGGGTAAAATTTTATACGAAACCCCTCAGTAAAATGACACTACTTGACTAGGAAAGTAATGTATTCGACCCCAAAGGGGGTGGATGGGGCCGGCGGGACACAGGAAAGTCTCCCGGTGGGACGGTAGCTTACAGCACAGTGATCTCAGAAACCTACAAGTTATACGTTCGGTTTAAAGACTAAGGAGTTGGGATCAATAATAAGCCCTTTAGACTATTGGAAAATTATGCTTACGTCTCGAAATATTCGAAACAAGATAAAAAAGTAATCGTAAACCGTAAACGATTTACAAAAAGCGCACTTCCACTTGCTTTCCCATTTGTAAGATGCAACTTCTGTTAAAATCCTAAAAATCCGACCACAAATAAGAAAGATAGCGTTGCATATGTGCAATCCATTTTTGACATGTTACTTCTGTTTCAATTTATAAGAAGAATCGTACTCTACAATTTTAGAAGAATAGTTTACAAATATCGAATGTGGGTCTGGACATGCGCAGTATTATATTTGATTATACAAGATGCAAGATCACCTTCATGGAACTCTACTTTATGATGCTCTCGAGATCGTTCTAAAAACAAAATATGTAGCAATTTATTACAATTCCTGCAATTACCTGCTAAATATAATGTGCCACAATGGCCACAATAGCGCCTTTTTTTTAGTTTTTGTAGAAATGCGCTAAAAATGTGAAATATTGTGATTTCGTTTTTCTCTCTAAGGTTAAAAGTAAGTGAGATTAAGAAGGAAAAGACACTTTCACATTGCTATCTTTATAGCTCCACAAGATGGTTTTTTTTATTACAATGTATTACAATATTTTTAACCCGTACGGTTTCCGAATTATTCTGTACGTTTTTTATGTTGGACATCCTGTATACGGAAAAAATCAAAAATATGCTATTTTTAGAAAGGTATTACAATAGTTCCTAAACCTAACTCCTTTCTCTCTCCAAATATCAAATCCATAAGTCACGTTTATAATAAAATCATTAACTACAACCAACCCGGTTTATGGCAAAGCATTAAAAGAAGGGCACCGAAAATTTCAAAAATTACATAACTAAACGTCCAGTTGAGTGAAGTGGAATCTTCCGAAAATTTGGGCGTCTTCGGAAGCGAATTTACCAATGCGACTCGCTACCATAATCAAAGAGAACTTCAGAATTGAGTCCATACTCCATAGAAGTAATTTGATGAAGACAAGTCGATCCTTTGGGGTGAAGGTATCGTGAACGTGATCTTTCTTGGAGCTTGGAACTATAGGCGAATTGTCCGAGGACAAATACTCATCGCTTATAAGAGCGATTATTCGGGAGAAGCGAGAACTCCATATGTTTTCAAGGGTGTCCAACAACGAACCGAGTTATCATGAAAAATTGATATCAATACAGGGTGTAGCATCTAAGACCTTTCGGATCATAATTCCTTTAAAATGTTCTTAAAATATTTTTGATTACCGGAGGCGTGCTGTGTGCCAGTGACGTATCAAACTTGCGTTTTTTTTAATGGGACACTCTATATCGAAATGATAGAAATAGCTAACATTTTGTTGACCACACTTCTTACACTTCCCACAATATTTGTAAATCCACCAAATTGTTTTATGAACAATAAATAAATTAAATGCTTTGCTAGTTGCAAATTTGGTTTGTTGAATACATAAACGCTGTAGAAACTTACTACGCACGCATCAAGTTTTTAGGAACTGGTAAATGACTCCGTTTGTAAGCAAATGGAATAAAATAAATGCTTTTTGCACACATCTATGAAAATTAAAAGCCGTACCGAACTTCTTGAGCTGTTACGTTACTACAAATAACTAAAGCAAACAGAACGATATGAATATCAAACACACGAACGTGCTCTAATTTATAAAACGCATTAAATTCCCATCAACAATGTAACAAGTTTTATTACAGTTTTTAAACTTTCGACTGTGTACAAAGTTACCATCGTAATCCAAAATGAAACGCACGTGCTGTTGACATAGCTGTACATTTCTTTTAATTGCTTAAATTTTAATTAATGTTAAACTCATTTTCGAGCTAACTTACACCATTAGTTGAAATTGTCGAAAGTAGTCGGTTCTCATAGTAACCGAAACGAAATAATTTAAATTAAAGATTATTGCAACCCTTAACGTTGAGTGTAGTATTAGCTGCGAGTATTTTTAAGTAGTACCAAATTAATGAACATGGTTGTTTCATATCGTAACTTTATTAATTAAATAAGATCTGGGAAAAATGGGGTGAAGGTTGTAACATTGTATTTCCTTTGGACTTCAAAAATCTTCATTATGGTTTTTGACACCTTCATGTATGGAAAAGGGCCATTTTAAGAAAAATTGAGAAAGGCTTAAGAAATTCGAGAGAAGATTTGCAAATTAAAGACCGATTTCAAACAGATTTCTAGATGGCTTTCAGTTGACTTCGAGATAATTTGAACTTTAAGAATAATTATGAAAAGCAGGGACGGACTCGCTACGTGCTAAATATTTAGTATAGTTACACTCTAATTTTTAATAAGGGACAATAGAACGTAACACCAGAAGTATGTGGGATAGGGTTTCTTCTTAGAAAAGGAAGATAAAAGAAGAGTCGTTAGGGGTGAATATTTTGAGGGAGACAATAGCACCGGGGGTCTGCGGGGTATGGAATACCCTCCAGCACCTGAAGCTTTTATGATGGATGTAAAAAAAATAAATTACTGGGGTATACCCAAATGAATTTTTCTTATACCCCCAGACTCCCGCGTACGTTATCCCCCAATATATGTAGTGCTTTTAGATTTACATTCTAATTTTTAAAAAGGGACAATCGAATGTATCACCTGTCCTAAACTATGTGGGGTAGGGATGCTCCTTAAAAAAAAATTCAATGAAAAACTATAACAGTTGTTAGGGGTAAGCATTTTGTGGGAGACTGTAGAGCTGGGGGGTCTGGGGTTCTAGAATACCCCTCAGTGTTCGAAGCTTTTATGATGGTTAAAATATATTTGTTCTTTACCTGGGGGGTATTCCCCAGACCCTCGGGTACATTCTCCCCCAAAATATTTAGTGCTCGAAGACTTACACTCCAATCTTTAACAAAGGACAATCGAACGTAACAGCTAAAGTCTGTGGAGTAGGGATTCTCCTTAAGAAAAGAAAATTTGTTGAAAAACTATAAGAAGAGTCGTTAGCGGTAAACATTTTGTGGGAGATCGTAGCACTGAGGGGTCTGTGGGATATGGAATACCTCCCAGTGTTCGAAGCTTTTATGATGGGTGTAAAAAATAAATGAAATAGGGGTATTCCATATTTAGTGCTTTTGGTTGCAGTTCATGCAATAATTATGCTTTACCCTGTATGTGTTAACTTCTTAAAGACAATATGTCGAACTCGTCGGTCGTTTATAAAGACTCTAGTAATACAGTGGTTATATAAAAATATTGTGGCGAATATTCTAGAAATACAGATAGATATGGGGCTTAGTCACCGGCGACAAGAAACAAAGGGTGATGTGGCGCATTCTTTCCGGCAAATACGATGTGTTTTGTTCGAGAATATTCGGTTAACCGCACAAAAATGCTTATTTATTTGCTTTATTTAAAATAGTGAGATCCCGCAAATATCGGGATCGAAATTTTGCTGCAGGATTGCATTCCCTACTTGGAACTAATTTTATTGTTAAAAAATTCCATCTATTGCTAAATTCGCTATATTTGTGAAACAAAACACTCCGGAAAGCAAGGACGAGGACCATCAAAATCACTGATCAATACAATAATTATACAAATTATAAAATGCAAAATTTCAGAAAAACTAATAAGGCAAAATTATGTTATGTTTTTTCGCTCGTAATTTAAATTCAGTATTTTGTTCTTTGTTTCGCCGACGGAATTACAAATTAACGAGATTCGATCATTACTTGTAAAAGAACATACACGCCATTACAGTTACTCGACAGTTTTTGTCAACCTTCTGGTGTTTTTATTGGTGCTATATAAGTTTGGTGGAGTTCCTCTTGTTATTTTGCTTTCAACGCTTAGCTGACGCATTTGCGGATACATTTTAAAAGTTCTAAGGCCGTTTTCGGTATGTTAATAAAAATGACGCGTTTTTTCTCAATATTGCGCAAGGAAGATTCATTTGGGGAGGTCCACCGCCATCTATCAACTCCAGTACGCCATACATGAGCTTCTACATTACCGGCTCGGAAAATTCTACTTCAATTCTACCAACTAACCTATGACCTACACCGTACGTCCGCTTTAAAAATATAAGGGTTGATTTAGCCCCGCTATTTCACAGCCAGGTCTGCAATTCTGAGATTGGAGAAGTATTGGACAAGTTTTCAGCGTGCCTCGAATACCTACCCAAAAATGTCTACCGGCTCTCGGACTGTAAATACCAATTCCATCTAAGACACTCATTTCAAGCTGTAATTTTAACGGTAAAATAACATTTGTCTAGATATCTAAGATTTTAACTTGTAAGCCTGATGATGCGCACTGTTCCAATATCTATCGCTATAGAATAAATTATCACTTCGTGGTTCTTTCTTGTATACCCATAATTACAAATATTCATATACGAGCATTACATTCATGTAATTCAATTTTGGTATCTTTAAATTTCTTTTGTACCTTAATTAGGGTTGGTTTTCCTCAACGAGGTAAACATAAACGGAATTAATTCAATGTTTGCCAGTCATTTTCCCCATTACGTCAAAACGAAGAATTTCTTTAGGTTTGATGATTCTTTAATTACGCTTGTATTATGAGAAACTTAATTAAATGAAGCATTCCCTGGTATAATAAGACTGAAAAGGCAGAACGTCTTGGGAAACGTAGATAATTAAATGTAAAGGAAAAGTTCACTTTGATGTTGACATATTTTTTGTTAACATGCTCTTTAATATAAATTTAGCCGAACTAAAATTTATAAAAAAAATCTTAATGAAAGACTTTTGTTGTTTGCAGAGAAGACGATTAAAGCTTCCCTTACCTGCTCCCGACATGTACTCAATATCTAGAATGATATTACCATTCAATCAGGTTGATTAAGTTTCTTTTAGAACGTAGTGGACCTGGAGATAACTAAATGAAAACCAAACAGACGACGTCTCGTGGTTAAAAATGTTCATTACTGTCGGCATTGATTTTTTTAAAGTAAAGACTTCTTAAAACGAGCGCACTGATTTAAAAGCATGGGTGCGAAACGCTATAAAGTTTTGGCTAATTACATCGTTCAATTTTTATTAAAAGCGGCTTAACGTTAAAATGAGAATTGTTACTAGCGAACTTTTTCGGGGGTAAATTTGTGGGGTTAAGGCTCGGTGAGTAATAAGTTCCACAGGCGATAAAAGTTCTCATGAAATGCAAAACAGTTTCTATACTTAAACTGTCTTTAGTAGTTTAGACAAGTGTCGTAGTTTCTAACCATAGTTTACGTTAAATTTTCGGTTTGTTTCTTTTGTAACTTAGTTTAATTATTCATTCAAATAGTTCGGCAGAGAACGGTATTCCGTAAGCTGTCAATGATTAAAGTATTTCAATTACGGAAATGATTAAGGGATGGGATTAGTAAGAAAAATCGCTAGGTTTCCAGACCGGAATTTGTAACAGAGCCCTTCTTGGGAAACGACGGAAAATCTAGCGGACAGTTTTATGTACGGAACTATTAATTAATAATAAATTTAAAAATTCAAATTTAGACATTTCAGTTGTTTATCTGGTTTGAGAACTGAAGACTTTACCGATTACCATACCCATTTGCATTAGGAGCATTACGCTGTTATATGTTCAAGCGCTTTAAAAATGTAATTCGTGTTATTAGTTTTGCTACAATTGTTATTGTCGGATGCTTGAAGAAAGCAAATACGACTTTTTTGCTAAGATTACTTTTAAAAAGGTATCCCATACGAATATTTAAACTGAGTATCCATTGCAGACTGTTTTATTTCCTTCAGCTTATTCGCCACTCTTAATTTTTGAACTCAAGTAGTAGTTCACGAAGAAATGCACTACTAACTTCACGTACACTTGAACAAACATCGATTCACATCTATCAGCTTTTTTTTAAATTTTTAAAGGATAAATTAATATGTTGGACCTTTTGTGATTATTTTCTCTTGAGGCTCAAGAGAAAAAACTTTAATTACTTATTTCATACCTATCAATCCAATTAAGAAAAGTAATTACAATGGAGACATACATTAATATAATTAAGACTTATTTTAATTAATTTGTTCTATCGATCGCTTGTTGTGTGGTATTGGTTTTTCTGGCCTTGAGCGCTCAAGAAAAAAAACTAATTACTTATTTCATACCTATCAATCCAATTAAATCTTAATTACTTTAAAGTGTTAATAATGCAAAATCTTCAATCGTAACTGTGATGTAATTACAGATTTCGAGGTAATTATGGAGTCATAGATACCCTATTAAAACAGGCTGAATTTTTTAATAGACTATCTATGAATTCATACTTACCTCGAAACAACACAAGCTCATCGTGGAACAGTTTGTTCACTTTGTAATTACAGATGTCAGATTTGGCTCTTTGATGATGGAAAACTCCCTTTAACTTACTGAGAAACAACTGCTTCTTCGTAAACTTCACTTCTTTACGAATAAGCACAGAATCGGTTTATTTAATTTGAATGTGTGTCTTAGTGTTGTTTTTCTATTTTAGAATTGTTTGTAATTGTACAATTCTTGTTTAAATTGTATCATTTGTGTAATTTATTAAATTTAGATAAGAGACTTTAAAAAATAAATCTCTAATTTTTGAGTTTTTATTAGGCGTAAATGTTTAAAATGACATTTTTCTAATTTTGAGATTTAAAGTGGCACTTTTTAAAACTCGTTGACGTTGTAAAAAGTAAAACATTTCGTAACTGGTGATGGAAGGTATCACTTTAAATGTCAAAATGAGAAAAATATTGTGTGAAACACGTTGGGAAACACTCATATTCGTAACTCGCTTCCTTTTTCGGAACTCGCCTCGCTCGTTTCCGCAGAAATCCGCTCGCTACAAAAAATAGTGCTTTTCCAAACTGGTTGCACAAATAACTAAATAAAAAAATAATAAAATTCGTGTTGAGAACTAACAAAAATTGGAAATAGATACGTTGAAAAGAGCTCATAAATATGCATTTTTTTTCCAAGTCTTCTTTTAGTCTAAGTAGCCATGGACTATGATAAAAGAAAAACATAGTCCATGGCTACTTAGATTCGTGAAAACAGAATCTTTATAATTTATTTTTTCGCGTACAAGAAGAAGTAGAATAATCGTTTCACATGATTTTAATGCAGAATTTATATCTCTATAACTTTTATTTGAAGTATTTTTGCGTAAAATAATTAGGAACCGTTTGCGCAAAGAAAAAGTAATTTCCCATAAACGCCTATGTTCCACTTTTCGAATTACACCCTGTACTTGATGTTTATTAACGTTATGTCCCTTACACTATTTGAACCGAATAATGAATATTAATATTTAGCAGGGCGACTTATTTCGAATATGTGATATACCTCCTCGTTTTGAAATCGTAAGGTAAAAGTGCAAATAAACTCCCTTGCACACGCTGGAGATATATTTATGCGCGTGTACTTGTTTTATGTGTCTTAGAAGTAAAGAGCCACCTGTCTCATACCCTATTGCAAATCGATTCTTTTAGTTGACCCTTTACATGTAATACCTGCATAATAGTTTTGTATTATTAGTTTATTTTTGATTTGCACGATAATTACTAACCTAAATGTAATGCTATTTGGTATGGCTGGAAAGCATTTTTTCAGAACTTTCCAACGACGTATCACACATGGGGGGTCACTATTTAAGATTTAAAAGTTGGGGTGGCTGTGGGGGTTGGAGGGGGTGCGTCGCCAACTATGTCATTGTGATTCCCCCTCCGAATTAGCGAAACGGATTTGATTTTTTTAAATATCTCGTTTATTTACTAAGACAAGGAAGGTGGTAAGTTTTCAAATTGCCACCCTGTATAACTAAGACTAAGAGAAAAAGATGTAAGGAACAAGAAAGTCCGTCAGTTTGCAACGAATTCGGTTGAAATCTTCAAGATGGCGACGGTCTTTTGCAACTTCCAGTAGTACAAAAATTAGGTATCCAGATGCCTGCCAATTTTTACTACCCTTAAGACATCGAAGACATCAGTGATGGTGCTTATAATGATTCGCATCCCGATTAGAATAAAGAAAATTGCCAGCTCTGTACAAAAAAATTACAGGCAATTAATCAATCGTTCGGTAGCTACATAGTGAAATTTTGATTGAAAACCTGTCAACAAAAATATAAAACACGAGCACTGTGGCATTGCAATTTCTTGTCCCAAAAATAAATGTTTTGAATCACAAAAATGAAACAAAAGTATATCGGAGTGTGCTACGGAGATAAGAGATAAGGCCTTGTCCACTCACATTCCGTCGTAACTAATCAAGAAACAATGACGTTACGTGGGGTTCCACTTTTGATATTAAATGTCATTGTAATAACAATTTATCTAAATGGAATAACTAATTAATTTTAAACTCATATCGAAACTCATTATTCGCAATACTGCACTATCCTATAGAAATCACGTAAATTCAAATTGATAAACTGTTTCGGAAAGCGTCACTGAGATTGTTCAAAAAAGCAACGTTCAAAGAACTTTTAGAATAAATTATTAACAGACTTTTGCACGTAGATAGTTATTTAAGAAAATTTTTTTATAGCTTATTATTAATAGAATTATCTGAACATACGATTTCCAGTATGACGGGTAGTAACAATAAGGACGATTCATCGTACCATAATCGAACGAGAGGTTAGGGAGTTTAAGGGCGAGAAACAAGCAGAAAACCACGAAATTACGTAACGCGTATCTAATGATGTATTTTTTACAAAAGCTATTCCAAAAACAAATAGAGAAGTCGATTTGATTAATTTTCGAATCCACGAAATAAGAACAAAAGGTACTCAATACTGTAAATTGTAACTTCCGCCTATTAGTCATTGAGGTATCATCACAAGCAGATTAAGAACTTGATGTTTGAAACTTTTACTAACGCACTGCATAGTATTTTTTCTGTTTAACACGAAAGAACCTTGGAAAACGTTTTGAGCGTTTTCCATGGGACCTATAAAGCGCAGTAATCAAAATTGGAAATTAGGGACGACCAACCTATTTACCTAATTTTTTGATCAAATACAATGTCGTATTAATTATAATTTGGACTCCACCCGTTCTAAACTAATTGAAGAGAAGGCACCGCACAAAACGAACACCAACACAACATTAAGCAACATGTTACATACTAAAGATGTTTTGTTATTTCGTTCTTGTACCACTCGTTAAATTAAATCAAATATCGAAATGTTTATAAATATTTAATAGCGGACTGTATCGCGTGACTGAGCTTACAAGACTGCCTTACCTAAGTAAGGGTTAGTATATGTACAGTAACATTGGGAGGGGGGAACAACTAAATTTAAACATACACCCCCCATTGAAAGAATACAGCTTTCAATAGCAATCAATGAATAATGATCCTAACAAAGTAATTACATGAACATGATATAAACAAGAACAATATAGATATAACATATATACATACAGATAAAAATACAATAAACACAATAATTCTAAGAAAGTAATTACATGAATATAATATACAAACAAGAACAATATGACTATAACTTACACACAAACAAAAAAAAATACAATAGGTAAACACAATAATTCTAAGGAAGTAATCCCATAAACATGATATCAAAAAAGTTTTCTTTAATTAATGAGATTACCAATTATAATTGTCATTATTCGCTAATCGGTAAAACGCATAACTTCACCACGGCTCTTTTTACAAGCCCACTACTAGTATGCACTGTCACAACTCGTGTTGTTCCATCGGCTCCGGGATGCAGTTCGACTACTCTGCCTAACGGCCATAATAAAGGTGGTGTAGATTCGCCCTTCAATAACACCATGGCTCCTTTCGTGATTTGTGGGCGCTCCTTTTTCCATTTGCCTCTGGATTGTAAGGTGTGAACGTACTCGCCTGCCCATCTTTTCCAAAAATGTTGATACATCTTAGTCAATCTCGAATACTGGGTTAGTCGATTTTCTGGAGTCTGCAGTTCGTTCTCCTGGGGTATGCAATTCAATACATCTCCAATCAGGAAATGCCCCGGAGTCAACGCGAGTAAGTCGTTTGGGTCGTTAGAGATTGGAGTTATAGGACGGGAATTTAGGACCGATTCAATCTGAACGAATACTGTAGTTAATTGCTCGAAAGTTAGGTGCGCATTGCCTATTACCCGTTTCATTAAAGATTTCGCCGATTTGATAGCGGCTTCGTAAAGTCCTCCAAAATGAGGTGATCGACTTGGGATAAATTTCCAATCAATTGAATTTTGTGTAAAATAATCAGAAAATGCGGACCCTGACAATAATTTGATAACCTGTTTTAATTCCCGATTAGCACCTACAAAATTTGTGCCATTGTCGGAATACATCGATCTGCAAATTCCACGTCTTCCAATAAATCTTTTAAACGAATTTAAGAATGCAGAAGTGGATAAGTCACTGGCTACTTCTAAATGGACTGCCTTGGTAGCAAAACAGACGAATAAGCATAAATACGCTTTGACAATTTTTCTATTACGAGTTTTTCCATCTTTGATCAGAAATGGACCAGCGTAATCCACCGCTGTATGCATAAATGGCCTGGAAGGTTGAATCCGCTCTCCGGGAAGATCTCCCATAAAGGGATTCTCCTTATTCGTTCTAAATCGTGCACACGTAACACATTTGTGTATTACCCTTTTTACAGAGCTGCGGCCGTGAATTGGCCAGAATTTATTTCGAATAATGGCTAGTGTGCCCTCTACACCGCTATGCAAATTTCTTTTATGTTCGGAATCAATAATTAAATCGGTTATTATACATTTTGACGGTAAAATTATAGGATGTTTGTATTCGGAGGTAAATAATGATTTCGACAACCTTCCTCCCACCCTCAGTATTCCATCATTATCAAGGAATGGATTTAATGGTAAAAGATTGCTAGTATTTGCTAACCCCCTTGAAGATTTTATTAATTCAATGTCGGTCTTGAAAAATTGTTTTTGAACTATCGAAACTATTTTTTGCATGGCGTTATTAATTTCGGATATACGGTTAATTCTCCTGCTATTTTATTATTTTTATGCGTACTTATATTATTGATAAATCGTAATGAATATGCTAAAACTCTTTGCAATTTAGTTATATTCGAATACCTTTTAAAAAAATGGAATTCATCGTTCATGTTAGTAAATGCCAATATTTTGTAATTATTTTTTCGCGTCTCTGGTAGTTCGTTAATTTTAGTTATTGTTTCTATGTTATAGGTGGTACCCTTAAGCCAAATAGGACCCTCCCACCAAAATGTGTTATTAACGAGCATTTCTGGGTTTAAACCTCTTGATATTATGTCTGCAGGATTGTCGCCTGATTTTACATGGTACCAGTCTAGTGGATTACTAAATTTTTGGATTTCTGCTATTCTGTTTGCAACAAATACCTGAAAATTCATGGAATTCGACTTTATCCATGATAACGAAATCATAGAATCGGACCAATAACAAACTCTTTCAAATTTGGCATTAAATGAATTAATAACTTTGTACATTAAATTACTTAACAAAACTGCTGCGGATAACTCTAGTCTGGGTATAGTCATCGCCTTTAAAGGAGCAACCCTAGATTTAGCGCATAATAAACGAGATTTTATGTTGCCTTCCTTATCACTACTTCGAATATATATACAACAGGCATACGCCGCTTCCGAGGCGTCACAGAAACCATGTAACTCTAATTTTGAATAATTTTCAATCGTGACTTGCCTCGGTAAACGAATATTCTCTATCTCCTTCAAATTACTTAAAATTCGATTCCATTCAGTATAAATGTGGAATGGTACCGATTCGTCCCAGCCTAACCTCTCTTGCCACAGACGTTGTAAGATAATTTTGATTTTAATTGTGACCGGCCCTAATAGTCCCAGTGGATCGTAGATTTTTGCCGTCATCGATAATATTGTACGTTTTGTAATCTTTTCGTTAATAACGTTAGATAAGGAATACCCTATAGTATCTTTGCAAGTATCCCACATTAAGCCCAAGGTTTTCGTCTCTTTGTCATCCGAAATATAATATTGATCTACGTTGCGTTTGACATCTGATTGATTTAAAATGACCTTATGGTTTGAAGTCCATTGTCTGAGTTGAAACCCCGCACCTTCCAAAATGGCGTTTACTTCGTTTTTTGTTTTAATCGCGTCTTGGATAGTATCCGTTCCGGTAATTAAATCGTCCATATAAAAATCATTTAGTATGACGCTACTAGCTTTTGGTGATTTCTGCATATTTTCATTACCTAGTTGCTGCAAGCAACGCATCGCTAGGAACGACGCTGGAGCCGTACCATAGGTGATTGTATTTAATCGATAGTGTTTTAACGGTTCATAATCAAAATTTCGCCAAACAATACGTTGTAAGTCTCTCTGATCGTCTGCCACGTTTATCTGACGGTACATTTTGGCAATGTCGGCCGTGTAAATGATATTATGTTTTCGAAAACGTATAATAATTGAAAATAGATCGTCTTGAATGTGGGGACCTACGCATAACTTTTCGTTTAAGGAATGACCCGAACTAGACTTACATGATGCATCAAAGACTACCCGCAATTTGGTTGTAGTACTAGAATTTTTAATCACACCATGGTGTGGTAAGTAAAAAATGGAACGCTGACTGTTACCATGTAATTCCGGTTTCACCTCGCTCATATGACCGAGGCTTTCATATTCATGAATAAACGTTTGATAATCTCTTTTAAATTCTGGATCGCGTGCAAATCGTTTTTCTAATGAAATGAATCGTCGTGTTGCGTTATCGATAGAGTTTTTAAAATCAAAATTTTCATCGCGCATGGGTAGCCGCACTTCGAATCTTCCAGTAAAATCGCGCTTAAAGTTTGTAATAAAATGTTGCTCGCAATACAATTCCTCTTTAGTAAAGTTACGCTTGGTTTCGCACTCTTCGATTCGCCAAAAATTTTCTAACTGCTCTTGCACGTCTTGAGTTGCGGAATGTAATGAATTAATTTCTTGTTTAAAATCAGTGTTAAGAAATGCACCAGCGAATACCCATCCTAATGTAGTTTTTTGAAAAATTGCGTTATGATGATCAAGTTTGATTTGCCCTATGCATAGAAGGTTCCAAAACACCCCCGCGCCTAATAATACGTCGATTTTTCCAGATACATTAAAACTTTGATCGGCGAGCTTAATACCGTTTGGAATTTTAATCGTGCTTATGTCGATATCGTTAATTGGCACATTACCGGTGATATCCCTCAATACTAAAAATGATAATTCCCTTTTAAAAACATTGTGGATCGAACTGATTTCTGTAGTTACTTGTCTATTGACGTTTGTGATTGATTTATCAACTCCGGAAACTCGAATACTAATTTTTGATCCTTGTAAATCTAATTTTTCTAATAATTCTGAAGTAATAAAATTTGATTGCGACCCCGAATCTAACAATGCACGGCACGAGATTAACTTACCCCTTGCCCCTCGAATATGAATTGTCGCTGTCGATAAAATAACGTGATGATTTTGGAAATAAGAATGCGCTGTAATGATTGAATTATTAGACGTTGTAATTGCCGCTAAATGTGTTTGGCTCGATGGTTGTGGAGAATTTGGGTTACGTTCTGCTAATGCTTTATTGTTTGAATTTTCTGAGTTGATACGTTCAAAGGAACTGTTATGCAGAACCGTATTATGGTTTCGATTACATTTTCTGCAATAGGATGAACGACATTCGGTATTGAAATGGTTTGGCCGAAAGCAGTTTGCACATAATTTTAATTTTTTGATTTCGACCCATCGATTCTGTACACTTAATTTTAAAAATTCGGGACAACGAAATAGTTGATGATCCCGTTTACAATAATAACAATTTGCAGCAGACAAAGTGCTCGTTGCCAAATGACTCGACGAACTACCTTTTTTATTTAATAATTGGGATAATCCACTATCACCACTCATTTTCTCCAAAATGTGACATCGTTCGACTAAAAATTTTGATAATTCCGACAATGTTGGTAGCTCGGCGTTATTTACTGATATCTTTTCCCATTCATGCTTAGTCGTGCTATCAAGTTTGTTAGTTAATATATAAATCAATAAAATATCCCACTTGTCCGTGGGTAGTTTCAAATTTGTGAGAGATCGCAAATGCTTATTGAAATTGTCAATTAACGATCGCAGCGATTTATGATTATCTTTAATGACGCATGGTAATTCAAAAATGTGCTTTACATGTGTGCTTATGATTAATTTTTTATTTTCATAGCGTTCCCTTAATAATTCCCACGCAATTTCATAATTTGATTCGGTTACTTCCAATGAGTTTAATAGATGTGCAGCTTCACCCTTTAAGGCCGATTTTAAATAATAAAAGCGTTGTACTTGAGTTAATGAGTCGTTTTTGTTGACCAGGGCGTCAAATGTATCGCAAAAACCCATCCACTTATCATAACTTCCGTCGAATTCCGGAAGATGCATGGTAGGTAATTTAACATTGAAATTTGAATTCGATTGAGTGTTACTAATAATGGTGTCATTTGCAGGTCGATAATTTTCAATTATGTTGCGCGCCTTAGCTAGAACTTTGAAAAAACTATTTTCAAACTCCTCGCTTTGGGCTGTCTCGTCCGTATCTTCCAAACATTCAATTTGAGATTGAACATTTTCGAAATCATTTAGAAAATGTTCCGCCTTTCCCAATCGGGACTTTAATTCAAAAATATCAGGTGATTCTGTAAATTCAGATACGTACGTATGAAAACGGGTAAGTGAGGATTTCAAATTTCTGCGCTTATTTTTTAATGATTTTAATAATTCCATTGATTCCTCGAGTGGCATGGTTAAATGCAAATAAAATAATATAACATATACTACAGTATGCGAGCAGTTGGTAAATCGGGTTAAATAAATTGGAATTTAGGTAACAAAGGATGACTCACTTGTTATTGACGATTGTTGTTGGCACAACTTTCTCCGAAGGAATTTCCAACCTTGAACGCTTTGTTGCGGAATGGAACAATAGAAGTTGCTGCCTGGATCCCGTCTCCAACTACCTGCTGGCTATAGCTGTCTCACTTTAACGTATAGGTATTTGCCGTTTACGAATTTAAATAAATTTTAAAAAACGAATAAAAAATCACGTTTCACGATTAATTCATAATTCGGCTGGATGGACCATATGTTTTTGTTATTTCGTTCTTGTACCACTCGTTAAATTAAATCAAATATCGAAATGTTTATAAATATTTAATAGCGGACTGTATCGCGTGACTGAGCTTACAAGACTGCCTTACCTAAGTAAGGGTTAGTATATGTACAGTAACATTGGGAGGGGGGAACAACTAAATTTAAACAAAAGATAACGTCTGAAGGTGACCGTTCATAACCGACTGGTTATCGCATTAGTCACAACAGTCAAAATTTCAAATTGAATATATTCTTTCATTGGATGCATACCTGTATAATACAAACACACACCCCTCATTGTATCGTAGATTGAATTTTGAATGAGAAAATTAAGTTAATTTTAGGCCCCAATCCTACCGTTAACTATACAAAAAATCTATCCTCTCGCCACCAAGAAGTATGCCGCCCTATTGTTTAAAAAAGAAGTTGTCAAAGAAAATGGGTATCTCATATTTCTAAAAAGGGTGGGAAAACCTTCCCGTGTTCAAGTTTGTCAAGTCTTTCTAAGTTTCTTCTTAAGGTTTAATTAATTCATATTACCATCAAGCATCGCAATTACTTCTTACTTCTTACGCTGTTCCTCGAGTTGTTCTCATGTTACCACATGCTCCTGTCACATTCTTCCTATATAAACTGATATCAAGATCTCCTCTAGTTTCTCCCAGTTCTTTTTAAATATGTGGGGAGCCGTGTAATTGAACTGGAATACTTTATGTGTGCCATCCTGCGTTCCAGCGACGGGACCAAGTTTATCGAAGTACCTCCGAAGCTGTGCCGCTTCATTTTCTGGTTCAATATTTTGATTACCTGTATGGGTAGCTAAGAATTCGCTAGGCAACCGAAGAACTGTACCGTAGAACTATTTTGCGCTTGAGATCTTTTTTCCAGGTTGCCCGGATTCCTAGCAATACCACTGGTAGAACTTCAGCCGATTCCTGTTTTCTGTGGCACATGAGGGCTGCCATTAGTTGGCCGCGAAATCGTTCTACCATCCCATTGGCTTGTCACTTGTGAGTGGTATACTGTGGTGTGAGTTCTGTTGAAACCTGCAAGATGTTGTAACCGTTGAAACACGCGAGATTCAAATTGTCTTCCTTGGTCCGTGGTTACAGGAAGCGGGGTCCCAAATCGTGCGATCCCGTGTGTACCGGTCGATACACATTTTCCTTGCGATATCGGAAGTGGTCCTACCAGGTCGATATAAGCATCCTCGAACCTCGAGCTTGTCGGTGGGATTGCGCCTGGTGTGGGGTGTGTCGTGTTACTTTTGCTTCGTTGGCACTGCAGGCCCATGCTCTGCAGTCCTTATCGATGTATGGCCACGCGAATTTTTGTGTTGCTAATTTGGTAGTTGCTTGTACACCTGGGTCTGAAAGTTGGTGTATATTATTGAAGACGTGAGTCCGAAAACTCTATACTTTGTTTTTTAACTAGGAAGACGGATTTAAAAGTTCCCGCAAAAAATCTTAGTTTCTATTGGCTCGCGCTGCGCCCGTTTTACACCCAGGTAAAATTGCTATTGACATGATTTAACTGTCAAATTTAATCGCGATTCTCATCCTTAACTGTTGTACTTATTTTTGAGTTTTCGTATGTTCCGAGTCCTTTTGCATAAATTTTAACAAAGTAAAACAGTTCTTTTAAGAACTAAAGTTGATATTTCGCGTCCTAAGTGTACTGGCATTAGTGCATGGATTCAACTCCAAGTACCAGTAAAGCAAGCTTGTCTCCTTTGAAAAAACGTAGTCGCTTAAACTTGGGTCATTTTATCAGTCTCCGAGAAGCAGTTTATTATAAACACTTATAAACAAATGATATCTGATAGTCCGGATATGAATTTTGCTACGCTTGTGTTGAAGATTACATCTACCACAGGTAACGTAAATAATGATGTAGGTATATATTTGGTTATTAAAGTATGACACATATTAGGAGTTGCACGATCAACAGTATACCGGATAATTAAAGAAGATCGAAGTACTGGGATTGTTGCCCCTTCGAAACGTCCCGGTGGTCATAACGCTGTTGCAAATGTGAGCTCTGATGATTGGCGGAATTGTGTGCAACACGTTATTAAGAAAGAAAATAAGATGTGTAGATTGGATGGCCTAATGGATACACTTATAGAACCATTAATTATTTCACTCGGGTCGGAGGACAGTGACAGTTTTAGTGAACTTTCGGAAGACAGTGTCTAAATCGCTTATACATAAAACGGTGAACTGTGCTGTTTAATAATATGAATATATAATTCCATTGTTATGAATTTGTTCAATAACTTAACATTTGTTGTAAATTGTAATGTGGATTGTGTAGTATTACAATTGATAAAACATTTAAAACTACAATTCAAAATAATGTTTCAAAGGCCAAAAAATGTATGCAGGATTATTACCTATTATCAATGTATTACCTAATTCGCTTTTAAAAGTGTGATGTATGCATAATATAAAGTAGTTCCTATCAAATAATAACCCAAAAGCATAAATAATGAAATCTATCCAAATGTGAAAGAAAAACACATCACGCAACACACAATACATGTGTGTATAAAATGAGTAGGTATTATTTTTGTTACTAGATTCTAGTGACATTTTCAGTGTGAATCAGGTTTTTAAATCCGTCTTCCTAGTTAAAAAACAGAGTATAGCTCTTTGAAGCAGATGCTCTGTGTTATCGCTTCGATGCGTCAGAGTGCGTCGGCTAACACGTTATCTTTTTCTACGACGTTTGACTGTTTCTCTTTAGCGCCCTGTACCTATGGCTCCGTTGACTCGAATTTCAAAAAGTCTTCAAAAATCAAACAATACTGACGTGATGCTACATGCGAATGATTTAAATTTTGATCGCCCTTCTACAGGGTGTTTCAAAATGAATGGTCAAGTTTAATAATTTGGAACCTTAAAAAGTTGATTTTTTCAAATGAAACCTGATTTATTTTTTGCACTTTCAAATGTGGAAAAAAATTCTTCATCGATTTCATTACATGCCCTATACCTATCTGTTATGGTTTTCGTTTTATTTAAGATTTTCTAAAATTGTGACCGTTATATGCATAATTTCCTTAGGAGGCCTTAAAATAATTTGCGGATTTAAATTATGAATGGGAGTAAGGAATGAAATGTGTTGATTTCTATTATATTGGCCACATCGTTTTTCCTGTTTCCGATTCACTCGTCCTATATCGTCCCTGTTCAGCGAGCTTCTTCAAAATCAATAGTGTTCTACCCGCTTGCCCAAAGAACCCCTACACCATGATCAATATGATCGGACGACACTTTTAAAAAGAGTTATAGCTCACATGCACGGACGGACGGACGGACGGACAAAAATACAAAACTATAATGGATCTGAGGATCCTTACAAAGAAAAATAATGTACTGATGATTTGAGTATTGCCGGATCAGTCAGTAATCAGTAATCAGTAGTGTTTATGCTCAACAGATTCTTAGTAATCCATAAATGAACAATCATAAAAGTAAATATAGAAGCGTATACATATACGCATATCATATCATATCGAAAAGTGGAACATAGGCGTTTAACATGGGAAATTACTTTTTCTTTGCGCAAACGTTTCCTAATTACTTTACGCAAAAATACTTCAAATAAAAGTTATAGAGATATAAATTCTGCATCTAAATCATGTGAAACGATTATTCTACCTCTTTTTGTACGCGAAAAAATTAATTATAAAGATTCTGTTTTCACAAGTTTTTAGTCTAAGTAGCCATGGGCTATAATAAAAGAAAAACATAGTCCATGGCTACTTAGACTAAAAACTCGTGAAAACAGAATCTTTATAATTAATTTTTTTGCGTACAAAAAGAGGTAGAATAATCGTTTCACATGATTTAGATGCAGAATTTATATCTCTATAACTTTTATTTGAAGTATTTTTGCGTAAAATAATTAGGAAACGTTTGCGCAAAGAAAAAGTAATTTCCCATGTTCAACGCCTATGTTCCACTTTTCGATTTACACCCTGTACATTATTATTAAATTATTATAAAAAAAAGTACAATAAAAAAAGATAAATGGATTATAATTGTTACAAATTAGTAAGAAATTAGTGGTATTATTAATGATATTGCACAAGTACTCCGACTAGTAAAAAGTACTGAACAGGTTACTGCAATAATTTGTGAAGCGTATTGAAGTATCTTAAACAAACTACAGCTATGAGCAGAAAAAAAACAAAAGTATGAAAAGCATTGCACTGCAGTGCTTTGTTTGCTGATGCTAAGCGTGAAGCACCAAAAGGGACCATTAAAGCGATCGACACCAGTCTGGTCGTATTTCTACACTTCCGTACTATAACTAAACTTGGCAAAGCATTGGTGTTAAATTGCTTTTAACCTAAATGGGTCTAATTGTCCCGTTTATAGAATACGATCTCCAGAATAAACCAAAGCGGCATGTGATGTATAAACGTTGTGATATGCGGACAGTCCTATCTAGTTATAAAGCCATACGCATGTAGAGACATGGAAAGATAAGTCAGTCAGCATAAAATTGTAACCCTGCAAAATCCAGCAATTTATTCAATTAAACTACCTCAAAACCAAAGCATCCAGCAGATACAACTACCCGGATTAATTATCTTGTCATAACCGTCGACTGCAGGTACGGAGATATTTTCGCATCATTACATCACAATCATTTTTGTTTCGAAATATTTACGTAACAATGCCAAATATGACATTTTTGCTAAAGAAGGATTGATAATTTTAAATTCGATTAAAGATTTGACACCAAACTGCCCCAACCACGAAAGCTTTAGTGAAAAATTTAAAGTCAACTTTTTCGAAATGTACAATTACCATATCATAACTGCTAATTTAAACATGAAATATTTTATCTGTAGATTGTCATAAGAAATAATTGAACAAAAGGTCAAAACGGAAAACAGGGATGAGTTTTACTCCTGGTGTGTACATCACTCCAATTCCACGATTTCACATATTTACATGTATTATTTTATTTGCGTTGGGTTAATGTATTGTAAATTTGTCGTTTTAACTTGTGTGCTTATTAAAATTGTCAACGTCCTCATGTTTTCATAGAGTACTACGTGCAAGTTGCAAGTGAAAAGGGAAGGAAGCTTCGCAAATATTTTTTGCTTCTTTTGTAACATTGAACTGGACAAGAAGCTGTAATTCACGAAGTAATTTATAAATATTGTGGTCAATGATATATTGGGTAAACGAACAAATACAAATTCTGTAGCGAGAATAACTAGAAGGTAGATAATAAAGTACACTTCAGCGACCACAAGTGCTTATTTATTTGGGTAATTGTCGGTAGTAAATCTTGTTATAGATAGTTCGTCTCACCTGCTGAATCTTGAAGCGTTTTTCTCTAGAAATTCATTTCTATCACGCTTTCCGTTTTCCATCAAGTATGCAAAAAATTGTGTGTTCAACGCATAAGAGGACTGGCTTTTCAAGCTCGCGTAAATTGAATTTTGTGCTCGCTACGCGAATCCATCTATTTTCTTTTGCTCGCAAAAAAATCGACACCTCTTTTACTTATAGGACAATGCCACTATATCGAGATCTTGGATACAATCAAGAAATTAAAAAGTATGCACTTACATGAGAAATGTGTGCATGCTGTCTACGTACCATTTCTGCAACAAAAAGAGGAGAATGGTTTACTGACATTACGTAGATATTGAAAAGTTCGTATATCGACCGTTACAATAACAGCAATACATGTTTTGAGTACTCAATGCAACGATATACCCATCTTCTAGCAACGGAACGTCTCAAGTCGCTATCAATCACTTGAAACTGACCGCAACAGTTTGTTCTTCCAAACGCGATCATCAATCACATGACGACTTCTTTAAACTTGCTTATATAACATGAAATGTTGATTTATTGTTTTAGATGTAAACACGACTTTAGTGGCGATTTATAAACCCTTTATTAAAGAAGCAAAGGATATCATTATAAGAACGAGAACGGACATCAGCACATTAAGATAATTTTACAAACGAAAACAAGAAGACAAGCACTTCAACGAAAACGATACAGTGATGAAGAGGTACAAGAGAAATTGAGAAATCGTACACATAAGATATAGAGAGTCGAAGGACTACCACAAGAGTGGAAGGATACTGTAAAGAACCATAGAACTAAATGTAGAAAGGAGGAAAAAGCAGAAAAAATGACAGTTTAAACACCTACAATACCGCGTGTAAGGGAATATGGGAGCAAACGCACAAATAAGGGAATTAGGGAAAGAAGGAGAAGTGGCGATGAGACAACTGTTGGGGATAGGAGAAAGGAAATGCAAGAGAATACCTGTTTGATGGGATATGTAAGCAACGGAGATGTTGGGATGTAAAGCTGGTAATGGCACAAAGAAGGTATTTATTACAAGTGGAAAATGGACCCAAACGGAAGTACATCAAACTACACAGCAGAAGAAGAAACAAAAATGGAGAAGGTGAGTCAAACGACCGAGTCGTAGGACGATCGGACGCGAGGTGAAGAGAGTGAAAACGCAAACCTGTTAAGGGGTGCTTATCAACACGATTGATCACAAAAGAAATATGGTGGCGACGCAACAAAATATGACGATAGAGGCATAGAGAGATGTAGAAAGAAGGAGAGCAATAAGCGAGAGTTGGAAAATTACCAATAAGAAGGGAGAGCGAGACGTGCAATTGCAATAACACAAGACGAATGTATGGTAATCGCGGAGGAGCAAAAAATATAACGATAAATATCTAAAGATGCTAATGATTAAGTAATATTGTATTGTATTATTGATTTATAAATCAAGGTTGTGTACATCAATGTAAACAAGAAAAAGAATAAAAAACAACTGACGGTAAGATATGCAGTGTACTACCAACTTTGGGTCAAATCGCAGAAACTGTGGTCCAAACAATTTTATTGAATACGGCCCTGGATTCTACGTAGAACATATCTAGGATAGGCAGTTTTTTTCTTCTTACAAGGGTGGTAAGATACGATAACATCCCAAAAAATCAAACTTTTCGTTTTCACTTTGTATCTCAAAATCAAACGTTTTTAAATAGAAACATACTATTTTCTATTTTTTTTTAAATGCGACATTTTATTTTGAATTCGACACATTTAAGATTGGCGTATCTATCTGTCATAGTTGTTGACATATATCAATTTTTCTCTACCTATCTTCCCATTCAAAAATTAATGTCTCTTAAACCGTTCAAGATAATTGAGTGAGGTTTTTGGTAAATTTTATTTTTTCCAATACCTACATTGTTTTATTGAATTTAATCCCTAATTTTTGTGCATTAACAGGTAATTTTAATCCCTTTTGTTTTCTTGTAAACAATTCATGGAAAAATGGATTTAAATCGGTCGGTATTGGAAAAAATAGTATAAGTAACACTGGATTAAACTAGTTTTTGTTCCCTTAAGAATTTTAAAGCCCTCGGCTTTAAACTATTCTCTCAGGAACAAAAACTCTTTTTAATGTTACTTAATATAGGTACTATTAGAAATCGCTTGAAAATATAATAAATTCATTAATAGTCTAGGCGATAAAGACATCTAACTGGACATTTTGAGGTGGAAAAGAAAAAAATGGTGGAATATGTTCAGTTAGGTGTCAGAAACAACATATTAAAAATCCCACCCCCCAGACCCTGTGCTAAAGGCTCCAGCCACCCCACCATCCCCCAAAAACCGTGTTTTCGCTCTTTTTGGTTGATATCTCGCGATCTATGAGGTCTATATGAAATATTTTTAGCTGAAAATATTTCTCGGGACATTTTATGCAAGGTAGATACTCAGAAGTTAGCCTACGTGCACCTTTTAGCCTAGGAAATTCATAAAAGAGGGGAAAATCATCAATTTTCGTGGCTTTTTGCAAATATATCGCGACCTTTAGGGCTAGATGAAATATTTTTACCTGAAAATGTTCCTCGTGAAATTTCTTACAAGGTAGATACTCAGAAGTTAGCCTAGGTGTGTACCTCTTAGCCTAGGAAATTCATAAAAGGAGGCGAAAATCATCAATTTTCGTGTTTTTTTTTGCGGTTTTTTGCAAATATATCGCGACCTTCAGGGCTAGATGAAATATGTTTAGCTGAAAATGCTCTTCGTGCAATTTCATACGAGATAGGTAACTGAACAGTTGGCGTAAGGCACCTTTCACCTTCAACTTTCATGTGTGAGGAAATATTCATTCTAAAACAAAGTATTTCTATATACCACTTATTCATGTAAAAACAGTATTTTCATATTAAAATATTCACACATTCATTTATACCTCAACGTAAACATTATCCTCTGCAGATTCCACTTCTTCAGGCTCTTCGACGTCCTCTAGTGCTAGTGGGTCGTCTGAAATTACCGACTCGTAGTTCTCCTCGCCTTCCGCTTTACCTGCATGGGCACCCTGAAACGACGACGTCCCATTTAGGCACGATGTTCCATGACACTGGACGCAGAACTCGTTCTTCAGACCTACAACAAGAAGTATTATGTCAAAAAAATTTTATAATTAAGTATACGAATATAATATTCTCTCGTGTGTCCTAACTCCTAAGTGTAGGGTAGAGAAGGTTTACCTGATTTTCTGAAACAGTTGCAGGAAATCAGGTAAACCTTCTCTACCGGACACTTAGGACACACGAGAGAATATTATAATCGTATACATAATTATAAACATTTTTTTGACATAATGCTTCTTGTTGTAGGTCTGAAGTGTAATAAACTCTGTGTTCAGTGTCATGGAGCATCGTGCCTAAATGCCACGTCGTCTCTTCAGGGTACCCATGCATCAGATAAAGCAGAAGACGAGAACTACGAGTCGGTAATCTCAGACGACCCACTACCACTAGAGGACGTCGAAGAGCCTGAAGAAGTGGAATCTGCCTCTAGTCTATAACTTTTGATTGAGAAGTCTGATCGAAAAAGTACGAATTGATTTGGATTCTACGCACCCAAATTAATAAGAAAAAGTGTTTTCCCGAGTAATTTTGGTGTAGTCGATTTTTGGTAAAAAAGGAAGGTTATACACTGCCTTTTTTTGAGCCCCGAAAAAAAAATTGTCTCAGATCGACCCGGAAAAAATTTTCTTATAGAATGTGGCCTGTAGAATCCATAATTTCAAACAGTTCCAAGATTGGGCTACTAGTTCAAAAGTTACAGCCCTTTGAATTTTTTTTCAAATTGGTTTCTAGTCTATAACTTTTGATTGAGAAGTCTGATCGAAAAAGTACGAATTGATTTGGATTCTACGCACCCACATTAATAAGAAAAAGTGTTTTCCCGAGAAATTTTGGTGTAGTCGATTTTTGGTAAAAAAGCAAGGTTATACACTGCCTTTTTTTGAGCCCCGAAAAAAAAATTGTCTCAGATCGACCCGGAAAAAAATTTGCTTATAGAATGTGGCCTGTAGAATCCATAATTTCGAACAGTTCCAAGATTGAGCTACTAGTTCAAAAGTTACAGCCCTTTGAATTTTTTTCACATTGGTTTCTAGTCTATAACTTTTGATTAAGAAGTCTGATCGAAAAAGTACGAATTGATTTGGATAAGGATAATGATTACGTTGAGGTATAAATGAATGTGTGAATATTTTAATATGAAAATACTGTTTTTACGTGAATAAATGGTACATAGAAATACTTTGTTTTACAATGAATATTTCCTCACACATGAAAGTTGAAGGTGAAAGGTGACTAAGCCAACTCTTCAGTTACCTATCTCGTATGAAATTGCACGAAGAGCATTTTCAGCTAAACATATTTCATCTAGCCCTGACGGTCGCGATATTTTTGCAAAAAACCGCAAAAAAAAACACGAAAATGATGATTTTCGCTTCCTTTTATGAATTTTCTAGGCGAAGAGGTACACCTAGGCTAACTTCTGAGTATCTACCTTGTAAAAAATTTCACGAGGAGCATTTTCAGCTAAAAATATTTCATCTAGCCCTAAAGGTCGCGATATATTTGCAAAAAGCCACGAAAATTGATGATTTTCGCCGCTTTTATGAATTTCCTAGGCTAAGAGGTACACCTAGGCTAACTTCTGAGTATCTACCTTGTATGAAATTTCCCGAGAAATATATTCAGCTAAAAATATTTCATATAGACCTCATAGATCGCGAGATATCAGCCAAAAAGAGCGAAAACACGGTTTTTGGGGGATGGTGGGGTGGCTGGAGCCTTTAGCACAGTGTCTGGAGGGTGGGATTTTTAATATGTTGTTTTTGACACCTAACTGAACATATTCCACCATTTTTTTCTTTTCCACCTCAAAATGTCCAGCTTGCCAATTTTACAGTCTCTATCGCCTAGACTAGTTAAAGTGTGTAGAGCATTTTTTCAACAGTACTGAGGACCTACCCCATGAAGGCTTTCGGATATTGAATCAACAGCCTGAAATTCAATTTTATGACTGATGTATGTACAGGGTGACCAAATAAGAATGCGAGGTACTGTATCTGGGAACCTGTCCATCGTAGAGGCTTGCGGTAAAAAAATTTACTAAAACGGCCACGAGAAAAACCTGGAAAATATTTTTAAGTTTGTGCAATGGCCGCTAGGGGGCGTAATTGCAATCCGGAATCTAAAAAAGTGATGTTTCTATGAATTCCGCTATATTAACCTAACAAAAAATGTCCGGTCTTTGAAGTTGACAATAACCTGAACGTTTTTTGTTTGAAAATTTTTCTTGTATCTCTAAAAGTGAAGTGGTGGGGGGTATTCAAAGGTTTCCGTAAAGAACACCCTGTATCTTCGAAACGGCTGAGCCGATTTAAACAAACTCGGATTAGTTCAAAACATCTATTCTTCAGCTACAAATATTATACTATTTGAAGTTTTGTTAGTTTTACATATCACCGCTTGAGGGCTTTTTTCGACATTCCGACAGAAATGGTTAATTTTATCAAAAAAATTAAATGCATTGGTTTGGGTTTTTTTTCATGAAAAGGTAGCTAAATGATGCCTAAACAAGCTCGCGAAAAGAGCATCACACAAGAGTATCACACTCCGTTTGAATTGTTTCAGAATTTTTGTATGAGTGTGTATTACAAAAAAAAGGGAGTCAAGGAGGGTTAGATTTGCCATGCACGACGAAAAGAATTTATTATGGCGTGAAATTAAAAGATCAGGAGCACCTTAAAATTAAACACAAAAGTTGATATTCCAAATTTCTTTATATTTTCTCCTCTAATAAATATAGATAATAAATAGGTTTCTTGACTCTTGTAGCTTGAAAAATTCTGCGTTTGATCATGATCTGATGGGGTTATCAATAATATGATTACCTAAACCCTCACTGTTGAATTAGCGCCTGTCGAGACCAACTGTAAGACTTTAAGATAACTGTGGGATAATTTTGTCTCTGAAGGCTGATCTTACAGTCGGACGAAGTTTCTCAGGAGTACAAGGAGTGGGATGATGGAGGAATTTCATCCTGATCGTTTACTTTGTAGTAGAAATTTATTCTCGTACTCTGAGAAATTCTAATCCAGGCGCGCATCATTAAATTATTTTATTCCGACGTGTAGCGCAACGGTAACATAAAAACTAATGCTATTAGTTTTGCTTTAGGAGAGACCACTTCATGTTGGGTTTCTAACCAAACCATTAAAATATATCACCCATCCTTTTCGAGGCTGGAGCAGCATGAGATTAGAAACATTGTACGACATACCTTTCAAAGATTAAAAACGCCGACTCTAATCCACTAAGAAGTGGTGGTTACTTTATTACTTCAAATTTAAATAAATGTAAATTGATGTAAATTAACAATTGCATTTCATTTTTATCAGATTAAGTTAAGTGACAAACCAAAAAATGGTACCTAAACGTAATGCAAAAACACTTTCCGCGTCAATTATATGTTACGCTTTGAATTACAAATTAAACTCAATAAGCGATTAATTCCAATGAATGCTAGCAGGAAACTTTCTATTTACTCGGACATAAATTATACATATTAGGTTACATAATTTATTATTATAGATATGTAGTTAGTAGATTATAGAAACTGCAAACAGATTATTGTGAACTTTCACAATAAACTTTGACCTGGAAACAAAGTTTCTGCCTGGATACAGTATGCATAATACGTTTATTATTTACTATAATTTGCAAATTTATTATGCAAACTGCCTGTTCACTTTAACCTGGAAAGGAGTGTCCGAGGGATTCTCATTTTATCTTTACGCTACAATTTCCGGCAGGATTGAAGACGTTATTTTTTTGTATGAGCTTGCGGGTGTGTTACAGTTATAGATTTTGTATTAGCACAAAAACTAAGTTTTCTCTTGATCTGTCTCCCTACAGGCACAGCCAATAAAATTGTCAGCAAACAGCTAAATTTTTACGCGCCCATTTTTCCAAACCCTCAGCATAGAATTGTTTTCAATAATGTAGACAATCTCCTTCACATTGCACTTAAATTAAATCCCCCATACATTCTGTTGCGATACGGAAGTCTTTAACATCAGCATTACAACGTTCGCTCGTCCGGCATCTAATACGGTTCCAGATCCTGAAAGAGGCAATTCCTAGGCTTCTCCTCTTCAAAGGTCTGTATAGGGTTCCTCATATGCCTCCCTTCTTTCTATCCACCCTAAATCGTTTTATTACCCAAATCTTGTTTAGTCGCCTCTTACGACATGCAGTGTCTCTGCAGTAGGGGTATTCTTTCCCGCCCCTACACGGGCAACTGTTAAACGAACATAAACCTGTTCACAAAAAGGAAAAGGAAACAGGATCAGTCAACCTTCTCTGATTAGAGCAAATTTTAGTAAACCTAAGTTTTGTGGTACGAGGAGTAAAAATGCAGGGTGTTTAGTAAAAGTATCTTACAAGACACAAATGTGGTTGCTTCGCATTTAAAAGGAAAGTTATGTAGCTATATTGTTCTTCGCCAATGCCATGAATTCATTAAGAGTCTTAATTAGAGATTTACGAATAGAATCCGTAAAACTCAATTTTTTCTAATGAAATATCCTCAAACAAAGGAGTTTGATATTGGTTTGGTTTTCAAAACAAGGGAAGATTTTTGTTGTTTTATAAATTGATTTGATCCTAAATTTTGCTCAAGATGAGTTGGTGTATATGAATAATGTTTTGTGCGAAAGTGACAAAGATGTTATTGGTTTATTTTATGTTATTTTTTTATTATCTTTATTTTACAGTGGACGAATTAGCTACTCTTTCCAGTCAACCAACTATACATTCACAAACAGTCATGCCTTACCTGGGATTGGAACCCAGGACCCTTTGTAGCCAAAGTTAGAGCTATTAACGTAAACTAATTTAGCATTAGGAAAAAAATGATAATACATAAAAAAGAAGTTTATGATTAGGGTGTATCTAAAAACACAATATACAGGGTCGCTATTAAAGGTGGAGCCTTAAACTCTCAAATGTTTTGAGATAGACATGAAAATTAGAACGTTTCCATATGAAATTATTTCACATATTAACTTTACGCATGGTTTTTATAGGTACAATAGTTGTAACGAAACAAACCATACGTACTTTCTGCTCTTTGTTAATTTTTGAAGGTATCTAAATTTAAAGTGCAATGCATGAGCGAGTTAAGCGTATGGCAAAGCTTTTCTAAATTTTCTACATTATTTTCATACTTGTGCTATCAACGACTCAACAGTACTAACAAAAAACAACAAACTACTAGATATAACAAATTATTTAAGAATTATTGAATTGTTCGAAAAGATTTAACCTAAAATTGGTCGCCAATGGCCAACCGATGCGACCTTAAACGTAAAAATAAAAAAAAATCAGTACAGACAACGACTTTATTTACAAGAGTATGCGGTGATAATGATGATTGTAAGGAAAGGATTGTTGAATTTTCCTTTTACTAGTGGGGGGGGGGGTTATTTCAGACCCCTCGATATTGCATTCTCCCCCAAAATCGTCTGCCTGACCACTCTCATTCCACTTTTCGGTAAAACTTTGTTTATATAAGCATAGGAATGGTCACACATTGATAACGATGGTTGTAGAGAAAGGGTCGTTAAATTTTCTATTTACTGATGGGTGTACCACTACTGGGGGATATTCCATACCCCCAAGACCCCCCTGTGTTGCCATTCTACCTGATCACTCTCATTCCACTTGGTATCGAACGTAACACAGGTGGGTTTGGGGGTATGGAATTACCCCCCAGGTCACGAGGACTTTATTTATTTATTTTAAGTTTAATATCATTTAATTTGGTTTTTAGTAGGTTAGCGGCTAAGGTATATTTAGTTATTTTGCTGTCTTAGATTATTATTAATTGTCCGATAATTGGAATCTAATTTTGTTGGGCAATAAATCATATTATTATTTTACTTATATGAGTATAGAGGAATGGTCTTATGGTGATAATGATGGTTGTAGGGAAAGGGTAGTAAAATTTTCCTATTAAAGGGAGTTGTCTGATTGTCTGATTTTACCCAAAATCGTCATGAAACCTTAACTTTAATGCCTACTTTATCTCAGAAAACTTTAGTTTAGGCAGACCAGAATGCTTTTCCGGCCGCTTGTCACTTTACCGGCCGCACCTGTCATTAATGACTCCTATCATCACTGACAGATTGATATTAATCAAAAGTTCTGTATGAAAATTGAAATTTTATATTATTATAATACGCTTCCGGTGAAATTTAATTCAAAACTCGTCAGTAAAATGACATTACTGACTCGGAAATTAAAGTACTCGGCCCCAATAGGGCCTCGTACTTCAATCTCCGCCAATAATGTGTCATTTTCCTGACTGTTATGTACATAATTATTTTCTACTCACATCTTTAAAATGGCCCATTTTGCACTGACATATAGTATGCGAAGCGTTCTTTTTACTACGACTACTCATTAGATACAGATCGGTGCCGATTCGGGTGTTTTCGGCAATTAAACACTCTCGAAGTTTCATTAAACACGGCTTGAATTTTCTTGACTAAATCAAGTTGGTAGCATGACGTTTTTCAAGACGAATTCCTATTTTTCAAAAATGGACACAGAAAATGATAATGAAGAAACAAATTGTATTACTACTCCTGCTAAAATAACGCAAGCGGCATCAGAAGAAGATGAATGGCGAAGACACAACCGTGTAGGATCCTTTTGTGAGGACGTTATATGTTTGTGTACTGTCCACAATTTTCGTAGAAAAAGTATAGTATGAACCGCGTTGTAGGTATAAGCTTCTCTCGTTTAGAAAACTTGGTACATAATATACTATTATTTTATAAAATAAATCCGTTCTTAAATCGTAAGGATAGATAAAGTGATCACTTTAACCGTAAGGGTAGATAAAGTAAAACAGATGATTGTGCGTTCCAATGACATCTGTCATTCTTATTTCAAATGTCCGATATCAAATGACGTTCAGAACATATGACAATTCTGTTTCTATAGAAACGAGCGCGACGGCGGAACCTAAGCTTGCTTTTTTTGAAGTCTCTAAATTAAATTCAGAATTGTCAGAAGCTTTACAATGGCTTCTGCTATAAAATAAAGTTTTGTATTATGCACGATGATAAAGGGAAACTAACCATCTTGTGAAATTTAATTCACTAATGACATTTGAATCGAATGACATTTGAAATGAAACGATTGCTTCCAAAGCCTACCACACCTAATGACAAATTAAGAATATTTAAAAAAATGCTAATAACTCTTGTATCAGAAATAGTATTTGTAATATTTTGTGTACAATTACCAATTACATTTTGATATCATTTAATTATAGTAAAGTTATGTGCAAGAGCGGAGTTGGATCACCTCGAGTAGCCCAACATCTGAACTTCGTCATGTTAAATTCTGTTTTAGGTACATGATTTAATAAAATACTTTATTATGTATTATTATTATTATTATTATTATTTGAAACACTGAAGGTTTTGATTGCAAACTGCTTTAAAACTTTCAGCGGTCTCTTAGGCTTTAAGGATTATTATTATAAAAAAGAGCACCCACTTATCTTGAACGTTTAAAGAGGTATGAATGTTTGAATGGACCCTTGTATCTCCAAATGTTTAGAGAAATATTGACACATGTCAAAAACTATGACACTACGCAGATCTTAAATGATTTGAATTAAGAAAATGTTGCAGCAAATACTTCACAAAAAAATAGAAAATGGTATGTTTCTATTTAAAAAAACCAAGATGGCACCACGGTCCGCTATTTACGGGAGCGGTGCCATCTTGAAATTGTTTTCATTTCGCAATAATTAATTTTCTATTGCAACTGTAACTTTAAAAACTTCTAACGAACGGGCTACGTCAATCACGCTATATAGGAGTTGTAGGTACAATATTTTAAGAGCATTATACAAGGCAGGAACGAACCACCGATTGTAATTTTAATTAAAAAAATCAAAAATTGCACCATCCATTTATATAGCTAGGGAAAAGTTAAATGGAAGGTTTATCTTAGTGTTAGCGTACACCCCGGCACCCTCAGCTACCCCCAACAAAATTACCTATGTAACTTTCTCATAACACACTGATTCAGTGTCTTGAAAGTTACGCACCAACTCCATGCCATAAGTTTTAACTAAACAATTTTAACTAACACACCAACAAAAGATGAATAGCACACGATTTTCAGTAGGGGAATTTTTTGGCACTCGGGTCGCATTTGTAAACACGACTTTTAGTCCGTCTCCTATTGAATAGCACTGATATTTTAACCCGTAGAAATCGATTGCCGAACGCTCGACATTGCTGTCTCTTTTCGTTCTCGAGGGACAGACACACAGAAGGACGGAAAAATCATCGCATTTCGAAATATTTCTCTAAAAACCTGTAAATAACTAGCGAATAGAATAGCTCCCAGGTTCTACCCATAAAACTCCAATAGGAAGAACTACTTAACCAAATAGGCAAATACCCAAAATGCGTGAATAATGAAATCATTTAAGATCACTGTCATGAGCCGATTCTAAAAATTGAAGTTGGTCAGACTCAGTCACGAATTTCGTCCCAGGGGCCAGGACCTAGCCGCAATAGTGCACAACTTTGCTGTTGTGATCCAAAAATAGATAATTCGGTCTCGGTCACACTTTCCAAATTCTAATTTTGTGCAATAGAAGGAAAACAATAGCATATTCATTCGTCGCCCTCCCAGTGCCTGCACTCAAGTCCAAATCGGGAAGAATTGCACAAAATTAGTCCTAACCTTTTCATAGAAAACTTTCACTAGACCAACATTTATACTCGATCTGACAAGCATTTGATTTATATAACTATTTCTTTGTCCGAACACAATTATTAATGACCTCAATTGCGTTTGTTTTAAGTCTACTAAGCAACATGTCGAAGGCCGATTTTCTCACGAATGTTGAACTCCGGGCCTCGTACGTGTCTTCATTTCCAATCATATTTGTGGTTACAGCGTTTGATATATTTTTTAACTTATAAATTTACTCCAATAAAATTGCTAGCGCGATGATATCCTAGAAAAAAGCTCGTTGAACATCTTGTCCAATTTACAAACTGATGTTATGACATTCCGATAATTTATTGCCGAAATTAAGAATAAATTAGTGGCAAAAAAGCAAAGTTGAATGGACGGTCAGCAATAGTGTGACGTTGACAAGCACTACATAGTGTTGCCGTACTACATTTGGAATTCGGGAAAAAACACCATTATAGTTTTTGCGGAAGAAAAAGCTATAGTGGTATCTACATCTCGAGCCACGCTATGTTTTTTTACAGTCAAATTATAGTCGGTTTTCGCACACATTTTGAAGCCCATTGCACAATCACATCGAGATGCATTCCTCTAACCACACACCTAATTCCGCCTTGATTTATACTTGAGCTCGCTGCCTAAAAGCATGACCACGTCCACTAATTAGCCATGCCGTTATAATCACGTACTATAAATTGTCAAGCAGAAGTTTAACCGTTTGTAATTCTCTTTAAACGCATAAATATGTATGAAAACATAAACATTAGAGAGCGTGAACGACACGAAAAGTAATTTTCTTGCAGTGAGTAAGGTATCCATGAGTACTACGGAATACATTAATGGTATAACACAATCCTTCATTGAATGGCACGTTTAAGTTTGCATTTCATTTGCATAATTGCTAATTTATTGAAATTTATCTCATAATTCACATTTTGAGGCTCTGATGAATCAACGTTGCTTTTTCGAATAGGTACAGCGTCGCCGCTTTTTGATTTGGGCGTGGACCTCTGCTAGAGAAACCCAAAACAAACACTACCAAACGCAGAGTGGAATGACACTTTATACAGCCTTGAAGATACGCTTACAAACTGAGTTTTTTTATCGTACTTCCTCTTTTTATTCATTTGTAAGTGGGGCCCCTCTAAAGCACTGATTTTTCAGGTGTCATCGTCTGTATTCATGAAGCAAAAAAGCGAAACTTCTCCAGAATTTCATGCTTCTCATTACTGCTACCGTTCCGTCTTTTAGGAACCAAAGGTTGAGTTCTGACACCATGGCTAGGATAATCGAATGAATTACCATTGCAAATAGGACCGTTTTTGAAATCAATTTTCAAAAATACTTTAGGAGCAGAATACTCAGATTAAAAGTATGTGCAAGGCGCGTAAGCCCAACCTGCGCGAAGACAGCAACCAAAGGTAGCGACCGTTTCTCCGAAAATGCCCAAATACCACAGAAATACAAAAAAATGTAGACTGCGTCCACCTTTACAAACAAGCAATGCGCGAGTAGTTATCACTTTCTAGTTTGTGCAGAAAAATACTGCTATACATATCCAATAAACAGATGCAAAAATAATTTCTTGCAACCCCTTGCGTCACATAGAAATCTACCCCCAAAGTGTTTATAAAATTAATACGGCAAAACGGGGGTGGTTATCACTTTCTAGTTTGTGCAGAAAAATACTACTATATATATCCAATAAACAGATGCAAAAATAATTTCTTGACTGTATCTGCCCGGCATGGTGCTTCAAGACGTGTTCAAGGGTTTTTAGGTTATTGATTGAGTTTTGTAGACCATTTATAAAGCATTCCAGGTCCTACACAAAGTCTTACAGTCCTTTTCTAGTAGCATTTTAGGGTTCATCTCTCGAAAACTCTAGAAAGGACCTAATGAGTTTTCAGATAGGCACATTCCAGTGATTTTCCAGAGAGGTAGAGCTTACTTGGTTCTTTTCAAAATTTATGTAACCTTGTCCTGAACCGAAACCTTCATTTCATGCCTATTTTATTTCAGAAAATTCCGTAATGGCAGTGGCAGTGGTGGCAGTAATTCTTTTACTGACTACCTTTCCTGTCACCTCTCACTTTATCAGACTGCTTTTCCTGCCACCTGTTACTAATGTCTCCGCTCGTCACTGACACATTGATATCAATCAAAATACTATGAAAACTGAAACTTTTATATTAAAAAAGACGATTTCGGGCAAAATTTAATACAAAACTCGCCCGTAAAACACTATTTCGTTTCGTTGGAAAATACCTAACAATGATGTCCTATTTCCTTATTTTAACACATTTAATGAAAATTCATAAATTATCACCTTCAGGAGTGGGTTTCAGCAAACCGATGCAGGAATAACCCGATAATACGAATATAAATACCTAAAACCCGAAAGTTCTACGAGATTAGTCGTTCCCATTTGGAATTTCTTTCTACAAGATGAATTATGATAATTTCAGAAATGCGATTGCTACCAAGAAAACTTTTTACACAATGGCTCTCTACTTGGAGGTCTTCCTGCTTGAAGTATATGTCCAAAACAAAGTTGAGAGTGCCCGAGGGATTAGGACGCTCTTTAGTTCTGGGTATACACCATATTTTTTGTGCTACAGCAATTTCAAGGTTAAAGCTCAAATTTGAAAGAAGAGTTTGTGTTGGTCGTAGAATCTAGATATCATGTAATGTTACGATTGCTACAGTTGTTGTGTAACCCCACTGAGTTACACTACTAACTTGACGTTTTGGAACGACGATTGGAATAATGTTTCAAATTTAACAACACTTCTTTGATGAAATGGAAAGTAGTTTTAATATAGTATTTTATAAAATATTAGAATGTTATTTGATAGAGCTGTTCTTTATCCTACTTTCTAGTTTAATTTCAAAAATGCTGAGAACTTTAGCGTATTTGCAACAGCTTCGTAAGGAAATACACTACTGTTTATTAAACAAATTAAATATTAGAATGGACATCAAAATGATTAGAGATGAATTTTTAGGGCATCTAGAAGCACTTCCCATACTTAATTATGTGCAGGTGGAAAGTTAGATAAACCGTGTGAGCTGCGGTTTATCACACGGTATAATAATAATAGTCAGTTTAATTAAAGATTCTTCAACAAAACGACTGCGCAAAAATGGTTATTTAAAAAGCTGCAAAAGAAGCTATGAGGAAATTACTGCCTTGCAAATTCAAAAAGATCTAGAGCAAACGGTATAATAGCTATAAAACAATATGGTGCAGAAGCCAGAAGGTATATTGTGTACTGTCACTTATCGTCCCTCGTTAACAATTAAAATGACAGCAATTAGGACCGTAAGATAATTTCTAAAAATAATAAAAGTGTACATATGCGGTAGTACAAGTCGCCATATTAAAAAAAAGAATCGCAACCGAAGTATTTATCGATAATTTATGATAAGAGCAGAGTATAAAGGATTTACTACCTTATGCCATTGAATACAAATACATGCGCTGTAAATAAAGCGAGCTTTGAAATGGTTCCAATAAAATCCAGCATAATTTATGACAAAGAGTTGAGATGAGAAGAGTTTCTAGTGTTGTCAAGGAAAAGAAATCGAAAATTTTACTGAAAACATGTTCTTAGCAAACTTTAAAAAAATCTGAATCTGAAGTTTTTTAAAAATCTCTTAAAAATGAATATTATAAACCGAAAAAATAGAACATTTTGACTACTTAGGAGCTGATATCGAAGTTCCGGAGTGCTACGGCATCAGGTCACCAGGTGGAGATCATCGACCGTAGTTTCAGGATACCTGAAAAATTCAGGCAAATTGCCGTAAAAAATTTTGGACTAGATGGTGTTTATTTGGTAATGCTAAATTAACAAAGATTAATAACTTTTTACTGAAATATGACTAATTATATATTACTTAATTCCTTGGGAGTAAATGTCTGTCCCTAATTACCCCTTTAATACATCTCGATCCTCAAGTATAGTATTATGAAAGCAGGAAAATAATCAACACACAGGTACCTATATGCGTATCCAGATGACAAACGTATATTGCGTAATGTGTGGATCTCTCTACAGTACTTTTCATTACAGACACGACTAAATGTGGAATTACTATATAACGCAACAAAGATCTTATGTCTGCCGCAAAGTTATAATTGCAAGAAAACAGTAAGCACATAAATTTTCCGAAATTTAACCGCCCGTCATATTTTTGGGATGTTTCATCCATCTACCGTCTCATAAAAATGGTCGACACGTGTTTTAACCTGAGAAGAATAATAAGTAAGTGTCAGTCGGATGGCCTGTGCCGAATATTTCACATGGGTAATTACTAAAAAAACGTCGCTTCTTGTGCGCGTGTTGTGAGTCACATTTATAATCTCTAAAAGAACGGATGAAAGTTGCATGATTCAAATTCTAACGTGTATATATAATTATGGGAGATCTAATTTCCTTCTTAGATAAATGTCAAGTAAATGCAATTGTCGACTTGAAGAAGATAACATTTGCAGGCAAATAACAACATGCGAGGAGACGTGGGAATTCTAAAGACCTAAGTTGATTGAGTTACATTTCGTGAACTGAGTATTTTTAGCTAGTATAATCCAAATTAAAATGGGAAAAATAGCTTCAATTAAAACATCATAATTTTAGTTAAAGTTATCGTATATGTAAATGATACACATTTCCCAGAGAAAATGAATGCAATCCCCCACAGTGGTAGATAAACCGAACATTGGTCCTAGGGAAATAATTGGTACCCCACTCGGCCACCTTAAATTGTTATTGAAATCAAGTCAATTTTACATAAGAAACCATTTGATTTAAAACTGTGACCGTACGTGTTGGAAAAATGCCTTATAAAAGCTCCATCAAATACCAATAAAAGGAAATTGTATGAACCTGTACATAACTTTCAGTAAAATCGCCGGAAAAATGTCCCAAATCTTTTACAGAACATCAGCTTCCTAGGCTCAAACCAAAAATCATGCTTTTAGAAGAGTGTAGGGAAAATACGTTTCCCAGGTAAATTTATTATTTTCCGATGTAGAATAAGAATAAATATTCAATAAAAACTATTAGTAGGTATGAATCCTATAGTGTGAGTTACCGTGCGTGTTAAAGTTTGGCCTTTGCCCAAAAAGTCTTTCTTAGGGAACTAGAATAAAGATAGGGTGTAGGCCCGGGATCCCTTTTGAAAAACTACCCCAAAACCACCCCCAAAGGTGCATTTTTTAGTTTTTCTCAAGTTTCTCAGAAAATATTATTTTTTCGGAAAAATGTCAAAAGCTCTAATTTAAAGAAAATCAAATTTCCTATCGATTGGTATATAACATGTTTATCTTCAACAAAAAATAAATTGTAAAATAACCCTACAAATATTGCAAAAATACATTGGCTATATAATTTCCGACACTTTATTCAATTTTCAACAGGTGAAACATTGTTAGTTCCCTAATACCTATGTACTCTGGTACACTATTGAATATAAGAAATATCAAAAAGGCAAATATAAATACATAATATAAAAAAAAACAACACAGATTAAAAATATACCAAAGAAGTTACTGTGTAGATATATCAAGATTTTAAACAAACGCATTTACATAACAAAGTGCAGGGAAGATTCTTTTTTTTACACCTGCATGCTTTACGGCAACCCTTCTTACAGTTACATTTGATAAGTTCTTTGCACGCTTTACTAACTTGTGGGATTGATATCCACTTTGGGCTATAAGTTTGCCCTCGGGAGATTTCACCCAGCCAAAATCAGAAGGGTATGGATCATGCATCAAAGGATTTTCCGCAGAAGCGCATATGCTCGCTTGATACACAGCCCTTTTGCAGTGTAGCAGCATCCTGCGTGGGAGGTATGGTCTCTGGGTTATGGTTCCGGTGGCAAAATATCTCCTTCCTAAGCTGGTTCAAACTTTTTGTTTCCCCGCCGTAAATTTTAACAAAAAAAGTTTCTAGTTCACTGAAAACAAGGGAGAGTTTATTTCAATACTCATATCATTAAATGGTTTAGCCAAAATCTCACACATTGCGGATATTAATGAGTCTCCTCTTCCTTGCATTGCAAGAAAAGCGGTCTTTTTTTATCTTCCTCTTATCGACGATGTGGAATCACATTCTGTTAAGGTGGTAAATAGGGGAAGAGCGCGGCTAAGTTTCGGCCCCAAAGCGTGGTAAAGGTTTCCAATGTTTAATTCCCTTCTGTTTTTTCCCGTTCTATAATATAGGTATATTGAACATTCAGGACTAAGCTGTTGGAAATATTCGAAATGATATATTAGGATAGGTAACAATTATATCGGAATCTACGCTTTTCACGAGAACTGTTTTTGAACCTGCCTTTAGAGCATGAATTATATGTAGGATAAGTTTAGTATCTGCTTCTTCGTGATCACAGTTTTCAAATATCTCTGCTCCCGGGCCAACATGTCGAACAGTGTTTTCATGGGTAATGTAGAAATTACACTGGATTCTTAATTTAACCTTTGAACAAGCAACAGTTGTTAGATATAGAAAAAGATCAATTTTATTATCCGAGTTCCGAAGAAATCTTAAAAATAACTGAAATAACTCAAAATAGTTACTTTTCTTCAAAATAAATCATTAGATAATTTCTAATTTTATTAAATATGGGTAGTATTAGTCTAGCTCGTCACATTTTTTTATTTTTACCTTAATTTTATTACCTTATTTTCGATTAGTTATTAAGTGATTATTAACATTGCATACACCAATCGATGAGAAATTTTCTTATCTTTAAATTAGGTCTCTAGACATTTTTCCAAAAAATCAATAGTTTCCGAGAAAATTGCACAAACATAAGAAAATGTGCCTTTGGGGGTGGTTTTGGGGTGGTTTTTCTGGGAGGATCTCTGGGCCTTCATCCTATCATTTTTTCTAACCCCCCAATATATCTCCAGTGAAGGCCAAACTTTAATAACATGCAAAGTAACTCACAACTCATTTTTATATAGGAATTAATACCTACTATATAGATTTCTGTTTGCAAAAATTAGTTGCCCAAACCCCGCACTTCGCCCGTCAGGGACAGTTGTGTGAAAATGTGCATAGCATCATTAATTGGCCCCTCCTATCTAACGTAAAAACAGTTTCCGCAATAATCGACTGTCCCAAGATAAATGGGACACCCTGTATATAAATTAATTAAGTGATATTTAAATATACTTGATTTCGCCCCCAGAATTTGGACGTAGTTAAAGGTACACGGACCTACTTTAGAATCCCAGATTTCTCTGCCTCTGGTTGGACGGACTGGATGATTAGCGGTCGTGGCCTCGTGGAAGTGTTCGCGCCTTCGTTGTGACAGGTTTTATTACAAAAAAAAACAGAAAAATATGTTAAAAAATTAAAATATTTTTGCTCGGTAAAAAGATTACTTTGATTTCTTAAAATTTGGCGCTGTACATTAAGCACTAAGGATGTAAGACTGCCAAAAACGTTTTTTATATCTTGGTTTTTAGCTACGTGACGGCATAAAACTTCTTTTTCAAATAGTAAACTCACATTTTTTAATAACGAGCGTAGTGTTCGAGTGTTTACCCATCCAAGTACTAACCGGGTCCATTTTTACCACCCGCATGTTAGTAAAGGAGGTATTGCAGTAGGGCAGCGGTGGGCAAACTACGACCCGTGGGGGCCTCCAATGTAACCCGCGACGAATTGCAATTTCACACTACTCATTACAAATATCTACACAAATAACTAATAAGAAACAGTTAAGACTAAAACGGGCCCTACATTATTAGTGCACTGTCAAGTGAACTGCCATGCCTTAACTGAAAGTAACTTCCACCATACGCACGAACAAAAAACATCACTCCAAACTACGCCCCTAGTCATTTCTTGTTGTTCTTGTACAATTTTCACTAGAAAGAGGCTCGTGTTATATTATAAGTCGCAATCGAAAATGTCACGAAAGTGTATTGCTACCTTTAAAAATCTCATTAATTTAAGACCCACCCTTTTCATCGTTAAAGGGTAAAAATGATTACACTTCAGAAATGACGAAAAAATAAGAAAAATGAAAAAAACCAATTTAAGTACAACTACAATTGCATATTCCTGTAAATGTCATTGGTCAACGGACTTAAATTCGTTAGGTGAATGCATATTCAAAGAATGAAAATGTTACTTATCAGAAAAGTTTACAATGGATTGAAAGGGGACCTCTGGTAACTAAGAAAATAAAAATACTCGTTTTAATTTTAATAACGATAATAAATTGTTTTGTTTTTTTTTTAAATAAAGAATAGATAAATTAGGTACTATATAGAACAAAGTATTGCATATTTTACTCCGGCCCGCTTCCTCATTCCAACCAGACCGTGGGGCAATCGGGGGTGGCTCAAGAGATCCCATTTAAACTGAAAAAAGCACCATCATGCTTTATTTACCCCATTCTTTGATGATTGCAACTTCAAGATCTAAAAATACCAAATTATTAAACAATTCCAGGTTCTCATAGAGAACAGTGCGTAGGTCACTCAATGGTGGCTCAAGCAACAAAGGATTTGAAAATTCTTCATTCAGACCATTTCTTAACGACGACTGTTTCGTGACCTAAGCAGAGAAACAAACTTTAGAAATGATAGACTTATACCAATACAAAGTAATTGCTTTAAATTTAAAGAAATCGTAATAGATTTCAATTTCTTTTAAAGAAAACCGTACGCCACTCGGAGTGGTTCAAACCACTAGAATTAAAATTCTTCATGTAGGACATCTTTTGGTTTTATTCTGAAAAATTTCATGTACCTATTCTTCAATTTCCCTTCAAATTCGCCTCATGTTACTAAGATTCGCTCAAGCTTCTATCAATGTTTTCAATACACCTTCAAGTTTTTTGTAAGCTTCCTTCACATTATGTTGAGGTTCTTTTGCTAAACCTTGACATCCATCAATTCCTGCAATCATTATTATAATACCACCCCTACCCTTACGCCCTTCAGCTCTTTTGGGCACAGCCTTTACTAAATTTGAAACCACAAAAACCGCAACATTTTGCCTATATCGATTGATATTCCATCGGGACTGTAATCATCGACCAGGAGGACGAAATTGTTAGGTTTACAGTATGGGAGGGATACTCTAAGGAGTGCATCGTTGCATCTGTAGTACCTATACTTATCAAAGTATTATGTGTGAAAAATAAAATACAAACGGAAATAATTCTGAGCCCAAATTCCAATTGGTTTTTTTGTATCGAAGTGACTCTGAGTTACACATAAAACGGTAGTTAATTGCAGCATAAATTCCGTGAAGTAAATTTGAATGTCAACAAACTCATAAAGTAAAAAATGCCGCTGATGTTGATTACATTTGTCGTTAACTTGTAATTACCGTATTATTTATTGCGTGTATCTAGAATCGTTTTGTCTATTATTTGGCGTAAATGATTTTCTCCCTCGTGCATGAAAAACGTTGCCAGCATAAAAGTTCCTACTAATCAAATAATGTTGCACAAATGGACAATGGGGTGTACCACTATTCAGTCAAAACCAGGGTCAAGTAGTCGGGATATTCTACAAAATATCATTTTTTAAATATAACACCCTGTACATTTTTCCATATGTATTTTGAAAAAATAAGATTTTGGAAAAAAGTCATGCGCATTAAATTAATTAATAACACCAACTAAACTTACAGTTAAAATTCTGCTCTCAGTCGGTAGAGAAATTACAGTTTCAGGGTTTCAGTTCTCAACTTGACCACTCTAGTGACTGTAGCTTCTTGTACGGGATAAAAGAAAAATGTTGATTGTAATTCTCTCGATTTTTTTTATTCTCTTATTTGCGAATTATTGTTGATTTACATTGAATGTTTAATGCCTTTTAATTCTGATATTACAGTACAGAACTGAACGTTTAAAGGAAGCAGCCTTCTAATAATTGAGACCTGAGAATGAAATCTCTTCCCTTAGAGCTTTAAAGTTACTTTTTTGCATAGTTATCAAATTACCGGACTTTTTTTAACGGAAAATCGTATGGAAAGTGTTACTTTTTTTCACGATTTATACTATGCGTTTCCATGGCGTTTTAGTCCTATCCTCGGTCCTATGTATGAAAAGTAGTAATTTTTGAGTGACAGTAAATCGCGAATTTTACTATACATATACATTTGCATGATTAACTCGCGGGCTTCGCCCTCATTAATCAAACTGCAAATTCATGACAAAAAGTACCACTTTCAAAATTAGTTGTACAAACAACTATACATAGGTACGTACATATACCTATTTTGAATAATAATTCAAAAATTTCTATGTATTTTACTATTTTAACGAAATTTTATACTTTATCCCAATAATTAAGGGTTGTATGAGATAATATCTTGAATATAAAGTTATGGTTCTATTACTTTTGCGCACCCCGCATCCTTATCAAAGGAGATGAATAAAAATTCAACTTCTCGCTCATAGTGGTGGTTGGTATTTGAATCGCTGTTATTATGGCGCTTTCGAATACAATATCAAATAAGAAAACTGATCTTATTTACAGTTTAACCCTTTCAGCCACACTCATTTCAACCACCCGATTGTTTAACTATCGCTTTCGAACATAATTTATAAATCATTATTTTATATGAACATGAATAGTAAATATTTTTTATCTGAAATGTGGGACTAGTTTTATCCGTCATGGTACTCTAATGAAAGGTCTCAACGAAAGGAATTACTTTCTACCAACCATAGCCCTCCTCTTCGACCTCTTATCGTGATCGGGTATATTACCTTATATCTCAAGAACGGATTTTCGGAAGAGGGTTCTCACAAAGGACGATTGAGACGTCTGCAAGAAATATATCCATTGGTGATGTCAAAACAAAAGCTTTATCTGCACAAAAGTTGTGCACAATTTATACTTGTTGTAGCCATGTAACTTATTTCACTGCTGTAGTTAAACATGTGTGACCATTTTAATAACGTGCTTCATTTACTACTGGTGCTTACTTCAGACTCGTACAATTTATCTAGGCTTTAATCTACTATTACGTACGGAAGCTGCGTGGATATAATAAGTAGTAGTGTGACAGTAAAAATGTTCCTCATCCCATAGTGAGGATGAACGTCGCTCGTTAAAAGTTTTGAAAGTTTAAATAGCCCTACTTATCCAAATTGCCTTTCAATGTTAAATGGGAACATGCCGTAGGGTTGAGTCACCCGACCATAATTATTAAATAGATTTTGCATTCCGCTGAAGGCCTCCTAAAACCCTTTGCATTATTTAAATGAACTCACGCAAAGAAGTCGATTTTTCACCAAGCTAACACTTTTTCTACAGTTTCGTTGTTTACGTACAAGCGTTTTCCCTTTTAAGGCAGCGGAATGTCACTTTCCTCCGTTCGGTTATAAAAAATTTAAATTTTCTCACCGCCTCTCTGGGAATGATCAACCGTCCGGAAAAGCGGTTTTACTGTTAAGGTTACAACCTTCAGAACGAATTACTCGGTCCGCTTCTCGCACAATGGAAACGTCTCTAATTAGAGATTCCAAACATCTTTTTTCATCCATTGGGGCATTTTATTCAAATTAGATTAGCGGTACACTGTTATAGGTAATAATCACTATAGTTTAAGGTATACAGTAGCGAGTGAAATGTATGATTAAAATTTCATATATAATAATCACTTATTTTTCTTAAATTTATTTTATATGCAAATTTGTACCTATTTCAATCAAAACTTAATGGGTATATTTCATATTAAATTGCGTTAAATTGCCGTACCACACCTTAAACGTTTTAACACCGTAACTTAAATCTTGTTCATTCGTTTGTAGGCATTTTGGTTGATTTATACTGCGATTTGTACAAACAACGGGGAGTTTGTATTAAAATCTAATATGGCAATTTATAATAGAAAGTTAATTGGTATCGTTTCGTTTTGTGTGTGGAGTATAAGAAATGAACGGTAAGGTTGCAAATTAATTGTACAGGTAATAATGAGGCTGTGTGCTTTGCTTGCGCGAGTGTTTGGGAAGGGGGTCATTTTTTGCAAACAAGTTAAATATTTGTGTCATTACCTAGTTCGCTCTGTAATATTAAGCGATCTCGAACTAAAACCAAAAATCAAGTAATTCCGCGAAAGTTTTTAATAAAAAAGAACTAATTGTAATTCCGTTAAGTATGGATTCATTACACTATAGTAGTCTTGATGAATATTTTATGTGGGCCAGTTCAAAGCTCTTCATATTACATCCAGCAGGAGATAGTTTCTAATATTCACCGAGTTGACCACCCGTATATTTGCGAATGTCAATCTATAGTACCCTACTCGCATGGCATCACTGCTTTTTCCAACAACATAGCCCTTTTTCTCGATTTTTCTAGGTTTGGTGCGTCGCGCAGGTTGAATTCTGGATTCGAACATGAGTTAGGTACAGAGAAAATGATTCACGATCCGATTGGTGCCAAAAAAGTTCAATCCAAACGCTTCCCAGTAAATTATTAGTGATTTGAGGATTCGTCTGGTTCGAATTCAATTATCTGAGATGTATGTGTACAAGTTCCAGGATCTCTGGCGGTATTAAGTGAACCCAAGGATCTCAAGGGATTTCAAAGCATATTCCACCTGAATGTTCTCGATGAATCCTCAAGAATGACGTGTCGGAGGAGAGTATATACGTGAACGCTCACAAATTTATCTTCGAATGCCATTTTTTCCCTACCCATATAGTACGTTTCGACTCGCGAATGCAAACAAGAACTTTTTCACTGTCACTTCTTTCGCTATTTAAATCAAGCCCGTTGAAAACTGTAAAACGGGACCTATGTTCTGAACGAAACGACCTTTTTAAACGAAGAGGAAACCCGCATTGTCGTACGTGCTCGGCTTTTCACATAACGTAACGAAAGTTTTAGGTCCGAAGAGATCGCGGCCATCCCGCTCGCTTTCCGCAATTCGTTTCATGGTATCATCAGGCATAATTTTCGTTCATGTTCACTATGAAGCGGTACATGCTAAACAAAATACAAATTCGAAAAAATTTAATTCTAAAACCATCATCCGTTAGCACAGTTACCCAGCAGTGTATCAATATCTACATAAACAATTCTTACATGATGTTGACTGCCTATACTACGTCCCTTTAATTTTCGTGGTAATCCGTCTACGGGTATAAAATCGGCACGATACAATTTCTTCAGTTTAAACTTTCTTCTTTTTTAACGTTAACTATCGGAGCTCGCATTGTTATATTTTACCTTCCAAACATAAACACCGGTCGTGACGGTTGTCCAAAGATTGCATGCACGTTCGTAAATATCAGACGTGTTATCTCTTCGAAAAAATCCGCAGCATTTTTGTACAACTTTGTTTTTCAAAAAAATTGGGAAGACGAACCTACAAATAATGTCATGTGTTAATGTAATAATGTCAAACTCATCTGAATTGGAATACCTACGCATTTTCAAATTACAAATTTCCTAGGAAACCCGAAATGCTATCGACTTTATCTCGATTAAGACTCGAATCAATTAAAAACTCTAATTCTCAGACTACACATCGATTATCCTGGTAGTTAAAAACCCGAATGATCCCAAAATCTCCCTAATTCCCACTAGTAATTTTACTATACCTACTGCCTCTTTTTAATATCACGTGTAATAACCAATTCCCAATTGGGTATTGCGTCAATTGTAATCACTCGATTCATGAAAGCCAAAGACTTGAGCACTATAAATCCGCTGCCTCGTCTCTCCTGAGCTGCGCCAGCAACTACAACCCAATAGCACTAATTTAGAAGAGGAAATATGATATAAATACCAGACGTCTGAGCTGGAGAGGTTTCCGAAACCCATTAAGAGAACAATACTCCATTCAAATTAAACAACGCAGCCAAGATGAGCTTCATTTCCACTGTTGACAAATTTATTCTTTGAATTTCCACCAAGGATATCATTTATTAGGAAAACCAATTAAATCTGCTAAATTTTTATTCTGAAATTTCTATGATATTGTAAGTGCAAAGTCATAACGAAATTTCGAAAAAATTTAAATGCAAATTTACAGTTAGCGTTACATAGTTTGTCCAATGTCTCAATATAATCAAAGCAACGAAATTTTTCTCGCTTGTGCTAATTCTTCAGGCACTAAGTTCTGGTCATTCGTTCGATCGGATTCCTTCTGCAGTTTGAATCTATCTTGTAGAGGAATTATACAGGGTCACTCAAAATTGAGTGCAATGATTTTAAGGGCGTATTTACCAGCCTTCTTCGTTTTCTAGATACAGAGCGTAAAAGTTGTTTTGAAAAAAATCGGTTTTTATTTATTTTATTCCCACCGAAGGAAGGCCCTTATGACGATAAATAAGCCTATCAAATTTTATTTAAATCGGCTGAAAGGTTTTTGAATAATTGACAAAAAAAACGAAAACTTTTATATCCTGTATCGAGAAAACGAAGAAAGTTAGGACATCGATTATATGAAAAAAATAAATACGCCCTTAAAATCTTTGCACTCAATTGTTATTCACCCTGTATTGTTGCAAAAATTGATGCTTTAGTACCTTACAGGAATAAATTACACGAAATATGGGATTTTGTTCCATTATTCAACCCTTTATTTATTTTTTGGGCATTTTTTAAGAATTAAAAAAAAACTGCATGCGGCCTATCTACGCGTTAGTACTTTTGGGGGCGACGTTACCAAATTAAATTTCTTGGGCCGTCACTTGGTTCTCATTTTATATACTCAATTGCTACACCACATGTGCTGGTGCTTTTCAAGTAATGTATCCGGCGCAAATTTTAAATATTACAAGATAATTCCAACGCGACTTTCATCCTTTTCATTTACACAAGAGTAGGTATCCGCTATCGCAGCACAATTACAGACAGAAATTCGAAAAGCACCATATTATACAGTGTGTATCAACAAAATGGAATAAAGTGGTCAATAAGAAATGAAGGCGTGTTCAAAAAAGTTTGGAAATGTCAAATCGGTATTCTTAGTTGCGCATTTTTATCAATAAAAACTTGTTATATAGGATGTGTTACGTAACAGCGGTCAACGTCCACTTACTTTTTTAAATACAACACCCTGTATATTATTCAATTTTGCACTCGTCAAATCTTCAACATACATATTAGGTGATATAGTTTCAGCAAAGAGGAGCACCACCACATTACCATTATTTAAATACTTTATTTAAACAATAGCATTACCAAATCATTGTTCGACAGTACCTCAACCGCATATTTCCAAATAGGTGAATAGGGAGGCCAGCCAATACGCTCCTGATATTACAGCTTCACGACTTCGTGTCATTATGAACACAATTGACAACTTTAACTTGATCGTGGAATTCTTTGCGTGCGTTAATATAATATCATTGAATAATAAATCTTATTATTCAATGATAATATTAAAAATCCCTTATATGGAACACGAGTCATTTGGAGGCATTTATATTGTGTAAACTACGTCATGCGGATGTTTTCTTTTGCATCAGTACCTATAATAATGCAGGGTCACCCTGTATGTGAATTTGATTTATGTATAACGTAAAATGTTGGTTGTAATTTGAGATTAATCACTCGATCATATTCATTCAATTCGATGTTTTGTATTAGAATTATTGGATGTTTAAATAATCGCATTTTCATTTGTTTATTTTATTGTTCAGTTAAGTTAAAGAACCTCTAGAATCCAATTGTTAAAGTTAGCTCTTGTAAATCCGGTAAGTGCGATAAGAAGCTTCGTTATCGCTGCGTTAGTTAATTAGGCGAAGATATGTAGTTTTTTTCACCGACGTAAAAACAGATGGTAGCTATTCGACGACGCAGTAATTTTTGATGAGAAGGAGGAGATGGTTCGTTAAGTGGAACGGAAAGGGAAATTGTTTTAAATAACAGAGAAAGACGTGAGTCGTGGCTTGTTTGGTGGTGGACGTTAATCGTTGCTCTTTGGTATCCGCTTATTGTCTTGGGGATTGGCACTTGCTGCCATATTTGAGCATATTATCGCAAAACAATCCATGTTACCAATTGTAAAGTGTTATGGAAGAAAGTCAGTTGTGTGGCCTAAGAGATTTTATCTAATACTTCGTTGAAAGTGAATGTTTAAGTTGATTCTTGATTTTTTAATTTCTGATTTTGATATATGATTTATACCCAGTTGCACCATTAAAATTAAGCCTTGCTTAAAGTTAAGTCAAACTTAAAATCTATGGTAACGATTATTAAGATAATTGTTGCTGTGGCATTTAATAGTCTCTAGGCGATAGAGACTGTAAAATTGGCAAACTGGACATTTTGAGGTGGAAAAGAAAAAAATGGTGGAATATGTTCAGTTAGGTGTCAAAAACAACATATTAAAAATCCCACCCTCCAGACCCTGTGCTAAAGGCTCCAGCCACCCCACCATCCCCCAAAAACCGTGTTTTCGCTCTTTTTGGCTGATATCTCGCGATCTATGAGGTCTATATGAAATATTTTTAGCTGAAAATATTTCTCGGGAAATTTCATACAAGGTAGATACTCAGAAGTTAGCCTAGGTGTACCTCTTAGCCTAGGAAATTCATAAAAGCGGCGAAAATCATCAATTTTCGTGGCTTTGGGAAAATATATCGCGACCTTTAGGGCTAGATGAAATATTTTTAGCTGAAAATGCTCCTCGTGAAATTTTTTACAAGGTAGATACTCAGAAGTTAGCCTAGGTGTACCTCTTAGCCTAGAAAATTCATAAAAGGAAGCGAAAATCATCATTTTCGTGTTTTTTTTTGCGGTTTTTTGCAAATATATCGCGACCTAGCTAGATGATATATATTTAGCTGAAAATGCTCTTCGTGCAATTTCATACGAGATAGGTAACTGAAGAGTTGGCGTAAAGTCACCTTTCACCTTCAACTTTCATGTGTGAGGAAATATTCATTGTAAAACAAAGTATTTCTATGTACCATTTATTCACGTAAAAACAGTATTTTCATATTAAAATATTCACACATTCATTTATACCTCAACGTAATCATTACCCTTATACTTATCCAAATCAATTCGTACTTTTTCGATCAGACTTCTTAATCAAAAGTTATAGACTAGAAACCAATTTGAAAAAAAATTCAAAGGGCTGTAACTTTTGAACTAGTAGCCCAATCTTGGAACTGTTTGAAATTATGGATTCTACAGGCCACATTCTATAAGAAAATTTTTTTTCCGGGTCGATCTGAGACAATTTTTTTTCGGGGCTCAAAAAAAGGCAGTGTATAACCTTCCTTTTTTACCAAAAATCGACTACACCAAAATTTCTCGGGAAAACACTTTTTCTTATTAATTTGGGTGCGTAGAATCCAAATCAATTCGTACTTTTTCGATCAGACTTCTCAATCAAAAGTTATAGACTAGATGCAGATTCCACTTCTTCAGGCTCTTCGACGTCCTCTAGTGGTAGTGGGTCGTCTGAGATTACCGACTCGTAGTTCTCGTCTTCCGCTTTACCTGATGCATGGGTACCCTGAAGAGACGACGTGGCATTTAGGCACGATGCTCCATGACACTGGACGCCGAGTTCATTACACTTCAGACCTACAACAAGAAGCATTATGTCAAAAAAATTTTTATAATTATGTATACGATTATAATATTCTCTCGTGTGTCCTAGGTGTCCGGTAGAGAAGGTTTACCTGATTTCCTGCAACTGTTTCAGAAAATCAGGTAAACCTTCTCTACCCGACACTTAGGACACACGAGAGAATATTATATTCGTATACCTACTTAATTATAAATTTTTTTTGACATAATACTTCGTGTTGTAGGTCTGAAGAACGAATTCTGCGTCCAGTGTCATGGAACATCGTGCCTAAATGGGACGTCGTCGTTTCAGGGTGCCCATGCAGGTAAAGCGGAAGGCGAGGAGAACTACGAGTCGGTAATTTCAGACAACCCACTAGCACTAGAGGACGTCGAAGAGCCTGAAGAAGTGGAATCTGCAGAGGATAATTATTACGTTGAGGTATAAATGAATGTGTGAATATTTTAATATGAAAATACTGTTTTTACGTGAATAAATGGTACATAGAAATACTTTGTTTTACAATGAATATTTCCTCACACAGGAAAGTTGAAGGTTAAAGGTGACTTTACGTCAACTCTTCAGTTACCTATCTCGTATGAAATTGCACGAAGAGCATTTTCAGCTAAACATATATCATCTAGCCCTGAAGGTCGCGATATATTTGCAAAAAACCGCAAAAAAACACGAAAATTGATGATTTTCGCCTCCTTTTATGAATTTCCTAGGCTAAGAGGTACACTTAGGCTAACTTCTGAGTATCTACCTTGTAAGAAATTTCACGAGGAGCATTTTCAGCTAAAAATATTTCATCTAGCCCTAAAGGTCGCGATATATTTGCAAAAAGCCACGAAAATTGATGATTTTCGCCTCTTTTATGAATTTCCTAGGCTAAGAGGTACACCTAGGCTAACTTCTGAGTATCTACCTTGCATAAAATTTCCCGAGAAATATTTTCAGCTAAAAATATTTCATATAGACCTCATAGATCGCGAGATATCAGCCAAAAAGAGCGAAAACACGGTTTTTGGGGGATGGTGGGGTGGCTGGAGCCTTTAGCACAGGGTCTGGGGGGTGGGATTTTTAATATGTTGTTTCTGACACCTAACTGAACATATTCCACCATTTTTTTCTTTTCCACCTCAAAATGTCCAGTTAGATGTCTTTATCGCCTAGACTATAAGTTAAGGCGATACTTTATTTTGACGGTGCAAATGCCCATTAATCTGTCTAAACTCATTTGGAGAAAAATAAAAATTCTATAAGCACACCTCCAAACTTCCTTGGCAGAAAAAAATCAAATTTGGCTTAATTTCAGAATTTTGAATTTCTAGTTACCTATCGTATTTTGGTCGCTATTTTGTGAGGCAAACCTCTAAAAACCGCCCATGTTGATTGTGTATATTAAGATGTGCTTATCCTTTATAACGCATAGGTATCACATTGTATGCTTTGCATTTCTCGTAATCTGATGGCAATAATCTTTACCCAAAATTGTCATGAAACCCAAGGATGCTATATAATATCATGAAACCTTCATTTTTATGTCTACTTTGTCAGTAAATTTTAGTTTCCATGACAGAGGCAGACCAGACCATTGAAATAAAAGACTAAGGAAGGAGCTTATGTATCTATTATTATAGCTAGGATCCTATTAGGCTTCTCAATATGGCGGATTTAATTTTTTGGCGGATAGTACTGAAATGATATACATTTTACTCCAGACAGATTCATCACTTCTTATAAACGAAATCCATCTATCTCGCCATTCACTGTCTAAAGGAAATCTAAAAAGTAGATGTATTTCAAAAAGTTGTTTTACACACTATTGTTACGGCAATTTATATTAGAATACGATTTCGGGTAAAATTTAGTACAAAACTGGTCAGTAAAACGACATTACTTGTCTCAGATATTAAAGCACTCGGCTTCAAAGGGGCCTCGTACTTCAATATTCCCTCGCCAATAATGTTTCATTTTCCTGACTTTTATGTAAATAACTATGCCATGGGCATTTGCAAGTATACGTTTTAAACTATCTATCCGATACGTGACTAGCTACTATCTGAAAAAATCTTGCAGTTTCTGTCAACGATAAGTGGAAAATATTAACTTCTGTGCACAAACACAACGCAAGCTTTTCAGACAACGCGAGAGCCTGCTTGGCAAAATTCCACTCGACATTCGACAAGAACGGTCCACGAATTTGGTTGGCAATTATAGCAAAAATTAAAAGACTTTTGACACCGTCAAATCCGTCTTTTCCCTAAGTTACGAAAGCACACTAATCCTTCCGTGTCAGATTGATCTTGGCAAAACTATATGAAGAAGTTAACTTTCGCCTTCGATTGCAAAAAAAAAACTTGTACACATACGGAATTGAAGATTTTTTTCCAAAACCGGTAATATCGCGATCACTTCAGCTAATGTGTACACTTCTTTTTATGCAACCGACACCTCTAAGGTTTCATTAGTCGTGTTATTATTAGTACTACATTCAATCAGCGATTGCTATAACGGAACGTTTATTACGCGTTTTTCTACTTCGGGAATGTAACGCTTAATTAGAAAATGCCCATCTAAACGTAACTTTTCTTTTTCAGATGCCTCGTCTTCGAACGAAGCGGTGCATTTACAACAGCGCTTACGTAGTTTAAGTACGGAATTGGTAACGTTGAGGAATCGTCTTCACGTTCAAGGTGCTCCGACTACGAATTTAAAAGGAGTTCATGGATCATCAACGGGAGCACCTACAGTTCAACCTGCAATACCACCACGTGCAGTTCCTGTTTTAGCTCCGCCGGTGGTCCAAGAACTTCGCACCCAGTTACCGACCGCTGGTGCGGATCTCGAAGATCTTATTCATCTGCAGGGCCCGCTTACCGAGGATGCAGTAATGAAATGCCTTCAGGCGAGGTTCGCCGCTTCCAATTTCTATGTGAGTGTTGTTGGTCATTGAACAGAACTGACCTTGAACAGCACCTGTCGCGGTGGTACTTTCGGTCCGCCCTGTTCACGCCTGACCGTGAACTTGCTAACAAAACCTCGACTACTCTGTACATTTACATAATCTCGAGATGGTTTACGATCATTAATAAATTTCTTCCGTACAGACGAACGTTGGGCCGATCTTGCTGTGCGTCAACGCTTACCGAGACGTCGGCAATTCCCTCACGTTGAACAGTACCAGGAGCTTGCCTTTAAGTCCCCAACTCAACAAAGTGGTTCAGGAAGCTGTACGTCAACAGTCGGAAACGGGTTACCCGCAAGCTATTATCCTTTCAGGTGCATTGCTGCGAATACATAAAGATTCTTTATACTGATCGGCTGCTTTATATAGGTACGAGCGGTTCGGGCAAGAGCCATGCCTCTATGTTATTATTGCGACAACTTTTTGCCGTGGCCGGCGGTGGACCCGAGACCGATGCCTTTAAGCACTTAGCCGCCGCGTTTACCGTCCTAAGATCTTTGGGATCGGCTAAGACGGCAACGAATTCCGAATCGAGCAGAATAGTGCGTAATCGCCGAATTGCAATTGATGACCTTTGACGGTTACATTTCAGGGCCAATTTATCGAGGTGCAAGTGACCGATGGCGCACTTTATCGTACTAAAATTCACTGTTACTTCCTAGATCAGACGCGAGTCATCAGACCGCTTCCAGGCGAGAAGAACTACCACATATTTTACCAAATACTTGCCGGATTATCGAGCGAAGAACGTGCGAAGTTAAATCTCGAAGGTTGTTCGCCGTCTACGTTGAGATATTTACAACACGGCGATACAAGACAGGATGTGACCGAAGATTCTTTAAGGTGCTTAGTGTTTTGCAGGCGATCGGGGTAGTAACTCTTCATTTGTAGGTTCCAGGCGTGGAAGACGTGCCTGGGGGTTTTGGGAATTCCTTTTCTGGACGTGGTCAGAGTGCTGGCGGCGGTGCTGCTTTTGGGGAACGTGCAATTTATTGATGGGAACGGTTTGGAGGTCGACGTGAAGGGCGAAACGGAATTGAATGCGGTCGCCGGTTTGCTTGGAGTTTCCGGTGCGGCGCTATTCAGGGGACTCACCACCCGTACGCACAACGCGCGAGGGCAACTTGTCAAATCGGTCTGTGACGCGAATATGTCGAATATGACCCGAGACTGTTTGGCCAAGGCGCTTTACTGTCGGACGGTGGCGACAATTGTTAGAAGAGCGAATAGTCTGAAGCGGCTAGGTTCCACCCTAGGCACTTTAAGTTCGGATTCCAACGAGTCCGTTCACAACCAGGCCGAGATTGCAAGTCAGCACGCTTCGACAATAGGGGGTGGAACCAACGCCGGCAGCAAGTCTATGGCAGCGTTAAACAATGCGGTCAAACACGCTACGGATGGATTTATTGGAATTTTAGATATGTTCGGATTCGAAGATCCGAAACCGAGCCAGTTGGAGCATTTATGCATTAATTTATGCGCGGAAACAATGCAGCACTTTTACAATACCCACATTTTCAAATCGAGCATAGAATCTTGTCGTGACGAAGGCATTAATTGCGAAGTCGAGGTGGATTACGTCGATAACGTACCGTGCATCGATTTAATATCGTCGCTTAGAACGGGATTGTTGAGTATGCTGGACGTCGAATGCTCAATAAGAGGCACGGCCGAATCGTACGTATCGAAAATGAAAATACAGCACAAGCACAACTCTCGTCTCTTCGACCCTAAATCCCTAGAATCGCGTTTATTTGGAATACAACACTTCGCCGGTCGTGTTATTTACGACGCCAGCGGGTTTCTCGACACTAACAAAGATGTTGTTCCAGATGACCTCGTTGCCGTCTTCTATAAGCATAACTGTAACTTCGGTTTTGCAACTCATTTATTTGGAAGCGAACTCAAAGCTCTTTATTCTATTGAAAATGTCCCCCGCGGCATTAGTTTTAGAATATCACCAACCTCACACACGGATTTACTCAACGGCGACGAACCGGTCTCCACGCTGACGCAAGATTTTCATACACGACTTGATAATTTATTAAGAACTCTGGTACACGCGAGGCCTCATTTCGTGCGTTGCATTAGAAGTAACTCCCAAGAATCTTCGAATAGATTCGAACGTACGACGGTTATGCGACAAATTCGATCTCTGCAGATTTTGGAAACGGTCAATCTGATGGCCGGCGGCTTTCCGCACCGAATGCGATTTAAGGCTTTCAATACGAGGTACAGGCTACTCGCGCCCTTCCCTCGGTTGCAAAGAACCGAGGAGAAACTAATGGAAGACTGTAATTTAATCTTAGAACACGTCATCGAGTTAATGTCCAAAGAGCAAAACGTCCATGTTGCCACGAACTGGGCGATCGGCAAGCGACACATATTCCTAAGCGAAAACATAAGGCAACACCTGGAGAAGCTTCGAACGGAAACGCGCCAGAAGTCGGCAGTTTTGATACAGGCCACTTGGCGCGGTTACAGATTTCGGTGCAGATGGGCGACCATTCGAAGAGAAAAGGAATTGCAAACCTCCACGATTAACCAGTCGACGATTACCCGCGCCACTAACAACGGGGCAAGACCGAGACCGCAACCGATAGCCGGCACACCGCCCCCAGATCCAAACGAGAAATGTGATAATAAAATTATTCAGCAAACGTGTAACCTGTTCGGCTTGGATTTGGAGCGGCCGCCTCCCGTTCCGCCGAGTAGATCGTACACTGTCGCGGGCAACACCAAATTGGGCTACCCCCAAACCCGCATCATGAAGATGACCTACCCCGAGGATGGGGGAGGAGACGGCGCCGTCCTGTTGAAAGGTGAGCCGGTACTCGTAGTCGGAGCTTCCCCAAAGAGAGGCCATCTCATCGTAGAGCACAAGCACTACACTCTACACGTACCTTTTCAGTATTTAGAATTAAAACAAAATGTCAATATTTAAATCTTGCCATAACTCCATCACATCAACCTCATGTGTTCATTTGTATATTACTGCAAACCCAACTGTATAAATCTGTAAAATCTCTTCTTGCCATTGTACATAGTAAGATACCGTACGAGATAAATATAATTTTTTACACGATCTCCTTTTTATATTCCTTTCGAGACTCTCTTTTCACTATGGGAAGTTGGAGGTATCACCGCGTCGGAATAATGAAAGGTTGACCATTCCACCGACTCATCATTCGTGCCCGCACGATCTTCTTCATCCACGGGTCCGGTTAGCAAGACCATTATGGCAGCCTAAAACACTTTACACGGTCGAGTGGACACTCTTAGACTAGGCACACATTTGGAAATATAGAATGTCGGAAGCATTTCATATAACAATTTGGGAAACAGCCTTTTTAGACTAATTAAACCTCGCTGAATCCGGAAATGCATGTTTCCACGTCGTGATTTAAACCGGAAGTCCGGAATCCAAGATGGCGTCCAGATTACGTTTGAGCGTATCTATACCTTGTCTCTTTAAATACAATCGTAATTTAAACGTCGATCTTGAGGTTTTCAATGGCAAAGAATTCAATGCAAATGCTTTAAAAAAAGACATCTTGTAGTTTTAGGGCCTTAATTCAATTTTTCGCCCAAAATATGGCAGTAAAAATTTATTTATAAGGGCCATGATTATAGACTAATTCTATGGAAATCCTAACGCGGTATTTTCATTACGAAATAAGGTTACATAATAAACAAAAACGCTCTTTTTTCACTTAATACATTTATTAAACTAACTTTCCAAAATTTAAATTTATTCCTGCTCCTGAGTTAACTCATCACTCAAGATGCGAGAGTTCAGACATTGGCCTTTGCAGTAACACAATTTTGTACAAGACAAATCGGACCTTTTGCATTCGCACATTTTGTTTGCGCATTGCGTTTAACAATTACAAGTTTTGATGTCAATGCACTCTTTTGGAACAGGATCAGGATCCTCCAAATCGTCATCTTCGTCGTCTTAATCGTCCAGTTCAGAATCCATATCATAAAGGGCTCTTTCTTCACCAAGCAACACATTTAAAAACAGTGACTTAGGCACTACGGCGCAGCAGCCTCAGGTTACGAGACGTGAAGTCCAGAGTGACCAGGCGTTGAGTTGAGATCTTTTCGAATCTGCAGTGCTGCATGGACAACTGTTAGGAGGTCATCGGAACGATACTCTGGCAGAGTCAACCCGAGACTCGGGAGTGGAGGCATTTTGTTCAACAAGCTCATTTTTCTTTTTCAGCCGTTCCACATGTGCTGTGTTAGTGAAGCTGAAGTAGCATGAACGATGGTACTTGAAATTTCAATCGTTATTGCCGTTCAATTTTTCTTGAATGCGAATAATTATTTTCAGAATCGTGGAAGTCTTGTTGGCATTTTGAAAATTCTAACAGCCTCTGCTTTCCTATAAGTTCGTTAAGTAGTTCTGACAACTTCTCCTCCTTTCCTAGACTTTTCTGGCATAAAATCACAGATTATGATTAATCGTAGTACTCGCTTGTAGTAAGGAATGTATTGTAAAATAGCCTGCGGGGAATAACCCACCGCGTTTAAAAACAAAAATCTTTCACACGAAAATTAAGAAGAGACGACAGGTGACTGCTTACCGTAACAACAGCTACAACAAAAGCAAAGAATACAGGTTCTCTCACTGCACGTACTGTAGCACTCACATTTATTTACTAGTTGACACGCACTGTTCACACTGATGTATGCATAAAAACTGATCCATTCTTAAAAAACCGTAAACTACACCTCCCGCAATCAGCAAATAATTAACATGCACCATCAACATCAGCTGTTTTTTTAAAGCATTGCATTGACTTTCTTACCTGTGAAAACTCCAAAATCGACGTCTATATTACTATTCTAGCTCAAAAGACACGGTAGATACGCTCAAACATGCTCCGGACACCATCTTGGCCGCCATCTTGGATTCCGGACTTTCGGTCCAAATTTCGACGTGGAAACAGGCATTTTTGGATTCAGCAACGTTTAATTAGTCTAAATAAGTGGTTTCTCCAATTGTTATATGAAATGCTTCTGACATTCTTATTTCAAAACTTATTAAAAATCTATCCTAGTCTATCTCTCAACCCACCTCCAAACAAAAGCATATCCCGTAAACGGCAAATTCGAACCAGAGCAGCGCATGGATAGAACTTTCCAGTTTTAAACCACACCCGCGTGTGTTGATGGTATCGGTTTCTCGTACGTTCCTAAACGAGCAACTGGAGTTGGACAACTTGCGACAACACGAAAACGGAACTTCGTCGAATTCGATGGAATTCCTGACCAATATATCGTGACAGGGATAGCCTCTGAGAAGGGCAATTGCGTGTAATTTACTTTACAGCCTCACTCACTCTTCCTTGTTCCCAAACCAGTCCTTGTACGAGTACGCCCCGCAGCATTGCAAAAGGAACTGTATGTTGTCTATTAGGACCTTAGCGGAGAGCTTTGTGTTGTAACTTCTCATCAACTTCAAGAAGTCGGCGCCTGTGTGAACGCCGACAATTAAAGAAACCACTGTTAAGATAGTTGCAGACAAGTGAAGGGTGGCCGCAACGGTTATGGTCAACCGCTGATAGCATATCGTGTAACCGTAAGTTCTATCCATATTTGGTGTCCTGCAAGACGTACAGTTTGTAACGCATCCCTTGCGGTTAATACGTACATGCGGGCGGTTTTGAAGCGAATCACCGCCGGTAGGGTAACAAAGCAAGCTATCAGACCGGAGAGCGTCGCGACGTGACTCTTTGTAAAAGTTAGCACTTCGGGAATATTCCATAAAAGGACTCCGGTTATTATCAGTTCTATCGAACAGATTAAGGTCAGTAAAGCACAAAGAGAACCGATCCATTCTATGTTGGCCAAAACCATTAATTGAAGCTTAACTTAAAATATGTGCATTCTTAAATGTAAAATTGTCAAAATGTCGGTTACACTAATTATAACATTTTATTGCAGCTGTCAACCTGACAATGCATATTGGCGATTATGCCGGATTAGAAAGTCCCTAGGTGTATATTAAGGTGGGTTCAACGGATGAACTGAATTTTGTAATATACATGTAATCTAATTATTTGTATACTGAGCAACAACATTGGTTTTGTAAACGGTAAACGGGCGCCTACCTACTAGTTACACGTACCGAGGGGAGTTTATCTTAAATTACGTGTACCTTTCACTATGCAAGATAATAAAGAGAACATGCGTCACTTTACAGATGACTCTAAACACCAAGGCTAAGTAAGAAATGATTTCGCCATAACGTTCCCTGAAGTGGCACTTGTATGTAGCGCAAAATTTCCCTTTATAGGGGAATTTCTTACAAAAAATTCCCCCTAAAAACTAAAAAGAGAACTTGGTGTTTCATTTTCGAACGTCATACACATCATTATTCAGATTTCTACAAATGATAAATTTAACCCGTAACATTTGAAATTTTTATCGATACGCCCGTCCGTCTGTCTGTATGTTCCTAACTCGAGAATGAAAAGAGACAGCGATGTCAAACCTTAGCCAATCGATTTCTGCGAGTTCAAGGATCAGGAATGTTGAATATGTGCCGGATTAAAAGTCGTGTCGAATTTTTCCCCTTTGCTATTGTTGAAAAGAAAAACATTAAAATTAGTTAGATCAAGGTTTCAGTGTGTCAAATAAATAGATTTGTTTGTTGACTGTTATAAAAAAAACTGTACGTTTATTTTTATTAAAAATCGTCTTGAATATCTCATCGTCTCTCGTCGTCTCGATTTTTTCAACATGGTAGCAGAGCGTGGTTCCCTATAAAAGAAGTTGGACATTGAATTTCTTTTTGGAATGGAACTTCAAGTACATGGGATCAAGAAACTCAGAGGAACGGAAAACTGGATTCTTTGGAAGTTTGCAGTGAAAAGTTTACTTCGAGGAATAGATGGAGCATATGAGGTATGCATCGGCGAAATTGGGAAGCCAGCTCCTTTGAGAGAGGAAGCAGGAGACGCCGATCGAGCTGAATATAAGGCCAGCTTAAAGCTTGGGATAAGGCGGATCGCGCAGCGAGTCAGCTGATTGTAAAAAACAATCGATTCTAAGGTATTAGCGTTGCTGGTTGCGTGTGAAACAGCACAAGAAATGTGGTTGAAACTACATTCAGTTTACCAACAGCAGACCAAGCAAGCTGCACATATTGTACAGTCAGAGTTTTTTGTATTTCAAAAAAAACCAGTTGATGACATGGTACATCATATTGCCAAATTTGAACAATTAATTTTGCAGATGCAGCAATTAAATGTAAAACCAGACGAGTCATCAATTGTTGTTAAATTACTAGATTCACTTCCTGATGAATTTGAAAGTTTACGACAAGCTTGGTGGGCAAGGTCAGAAAACCAGCAAACTTTCAACAATCTAGTGGAACTTTTGACAACGGAAGACAAGCGACAAATACAGCGAATTGAAAAACAAGATGAGTTAGTTGCACTTATGGCTAGTAAGAAAAACCATAGTAAAAGTTATAACTACAGTACATCTGGTGAGTCTTCACGTAGAAATGTTAAGAAATTTGATATTTCTAAGGTACGATGCCACCGATGCAATGTTTTAGGCCATCTTCGAAATAATTGTCCAAAGAAAACCGAAAATAAGAAAACTCCAGCGGAAAATTTTTCAAAAACTGAAGCATTTGTTGGAGAAGTTCTTAGTGCTGAAGAAAATGATGTCTGGATTGTTGATTCTGGAGCAACGGATCATATCACACATCGCAAGGAATTTTTTTTCTTCATTTGAATTATTTGAAGAACCTGTTAAGATTTACATTGGGGACAAGTCTACGATGAATGCGCTAGGCAAAGGAACTATACAGTTTGATGCGCTAGTCAATGGAATATGGAACGCATGTCATATGGAAAACGTGTTGTATGTACCAACAGCACGAAGAAATCTTTTTTCTGTGACGTCTGCTTTGGACAAGGGAATGTCATTTAGCTCAACTAACAAAGAGTGTACATTTTCAAAAGGAGGAGTTACAAAAGCTTGTGGTGTAAGAATTGGACAGTTGTTCAAAATGATCATCTGCATAAAGCCACCAAAAATTCCAATGGTAAGTGAAGCAAATATTTCATCTAAAGAGACGTTGCAGATATGGCATGAAAAATTGGGCCATCAAAACAAGTGTCACGTGAAAGAGTTGCTAAAGAAGCACAAAATTGAATTCATTGAGGGTGACGATTTTTGCGGAGCTTGTGTTGAAGGCAAGCAGCATCGTAGTAATTTTTTGAAACGTCAGCAACGTGCAACCGAACCAGGAGAAGTAATAGCAGCTGATATTTGCGGTCCCATGGAATGCCTTTCATTAGGAGGATCAAAATATTTTTTGTGTTTTACTTGCGACTATTCGAAAATGCGTATTGTTTATTTTCTCAAAGAAAAATCCGAGACTGTAAGAAAAATTGCTGAGATGTTGAAAGTTGTGAAGAATCAACTTGGGAGAGCAGTAAAAATTTTTCAATGCGGCGGTGGTTTGGAGTTCGATAACGCTGAAGTGCGGAAACTTATGATGGAGAATGGTATAATATTGTCGGTTACGAATCCATATAGTCCAGAACAAAATGGTTGTGCAGAGAGGACAAACAGGACTGTCGTTGAACTTGCCCGGACAATGCTTCTTGCCAAGAATTTACCGAAACAGTTGTGGGCTGAGGCTGTAAATGCATCTATTTATATTCTAAATCGTACTGGACAGAGTAGTATTCCTGGACAAACACCTTATGAATTGTTTGTTGGTAAGAATATCCACTTAAATAATTTTCACATTTTTGGTACAGAATGCTATGTACATGTACCAAATGTAAAGCGAAAGATATGGGATAAAAAAGGAAAACGTGGAATTTTTGTTGGGTATTCTGATAACGTGGACGGATTTCGGATTTGGTTCAAATCAAAAAAACAAAATTGAACGCAGCAAAAATGTAGTTTTTGGGCCGGAATTGACTGGAAGATTGTTAACTTTATTTCCAAATGAAAATCATAGTCATGGTAACAGTCACGAAAGAAATGAAGTAGTACCACTTCCGGTAGATGTACCCGTTAATCAGGTTGACGATATAATACCTCTAACAGAATTTGCGGAAGATATAGATGATGTTGACGAACAAAGACAATTGCGTGATCGTACAACATTAAAAGCGCCAGAGCGATTGCTAGACATTATGATGGCTGAAATAGAAGAACCAAAATGTTATTCTGAAGCAATACAAACTGCAGAACAGAGACACTGGAATAAAGCAATGAAAGAGGAATTGGACTCGCTTGAAGAAAATCAAACTTGGGAATTGGTTGACTTACCGAAAGGTAAAAAAACCATCTCAAATCGTTGGGTTTACAAGATCAAGCGAAATTGTACTGGAGAAATTGCTCGGTATAAAGCACGATTGGTTGTTCGTGGTTTCAATCAGAGAGAGGGCATTGATTATGAAGAAACATTCAGTCCAGTGGTACGTTTTGATACTATTCGAATTTTTTTGAGTATTGCAGCAAAGGAACGGTTAAAATTAGCTCAATTTGACGTAAAAACTGCTTTCTTATATGGATTCATTGATAAAGAAATTTATATGCAGCAACCTGAAGGTTATGAGGATGGTAGTCAACAAGTTTGCAAATTAAGAAAAGGTCTCTACGGTTTAAAACAGTCACCAAGATGTTGGAACAAACGTTTCAAGGATGTTCTAATTTCTTTTGGATTACAAGAGAGCAAAGCCGATTCATGTTTATATTTTCGTCTAAATGAAAATGATAAGTTGTTGGTTATTCTTTATGTTGACGATGGTCTTGTTGCTGCCACGAAACAAGAAATCATTGAAGATTTCTTGGAAAAATTGAAGGAAGAATTTAAAATAACTATTGATAAAGTTGTTGGAAGTTTCCTGAATATACAAATTGATCGTTTCGATGATGGGTCAATTTTTATAAGCCAAAGAAATTACACTAAAGGACTTCTTCGGAAATATAACATGACTGATGCAAATCCTGTATCGATTCCTATTGAACGATGTCAACTGACAGGGGAAGTACTAAATACTGAACGAACTAATGCCCCTTACCGAGAAGCGGTAGGTAGTTTATTGTATTTGACAGTAGCTACACGACCTGACATTGCCTTTGCTGTGAATTATATTTCGCAATTTGTAGAAAACCCTCAAGAGCAGCATTGGACAATGGTAAAGAGAATTTTAAGGTATTTGAAAGGTACTATTAATTTTGGTATTTGCTATACTGTTACTGGAAATTTTCAAGAATTAGAGTCCTACTGTGATGCCGATTATGCAAGTGACCCTAATACGCGTCGCTCAGTAAGTGGAGTACTTTTCAAGTTCTGCGGTGGTGCTATTGTATGGACAAGTAGAAGACAACAAAGTGTTTCATTATCGACGACAGAAGCGGAATATGTAGCTGCCAGTGAGGCTGCTAAAGACGCTGTTTGGTTGAGTCGCTTATTTAATGAAATTTCTCCGCACTATTTGATGTACCAACTCTTCTGATAGATAATGCAAGCGCTATAAAACTTGCTAAAAATCCAAGTTTTCATAAGCGCTCTAAGCATATTGATGTTAGGGCACATTTTATTCGAGAAAGAGTGCAAAATTGTCAAATGAAGATTGAACATGTATCTAGTAAAAAACAATTGGCAGATATTTTAACAAAACCAATTGCAAGACCCCGTTTTCAAGAACTTCGAACCAAAATTGGAATGATTGAAGTTGAAATTGGTTAGAAGTTATGTTAGGTATATCTGTTATTTGTTACAAGAATTTTGTGTTTTAGGGAAGTGTTGAAAAGAAAAACATTAAAATTAGTTAGATCAAGGTTTCAGTGTGTCAAATAAATAGATTTGTTTGTTGACTGTTATAAAAAAAACTGTACGTTTATTTTTATTAAAAATCGTCTTGAATATCTCATCGTCTCTCGTCGTCTCGATTTTTTCAACAGCTATAAATTTGAACGTGGTTTTAGCCCACAACATTACATACATATATATTTGCAAATTTAGAAATTTGAAAAAAATAAAAGGGTGCATTATAGCTTTAGATTCGTAAGAAATTCTCAAATTCTTAAAACAAAATTCCATTTTGCACTTTTTTTTAATACCAAAGTATATGAATATCAAAAATCAACTCTCTTCCATTTGAAAGTATAAGTGGAACTAGATGAATTTTGATATTAAAAGACTACAAAGAAATGGACGAATTGGAGTACCGGAACGCACGAATACTAATATAACCTGCGAAATATCCCGATCACAAGAAGGCAAGGTGTTAATAGGGAAAAAATTAATTAAAAAAAGGTAGAATTCAATGCATCGGATGGACCCAATGCGGAGTTTTGGGAGATTTTGAAAAGATTGAAAAGAATTTGAAAATCTTTAAGAAGCCGATAAACCCGCAATATAATAATAGGAGATTCAAGACAAAAGATTTATACGAAATTCGAAGAAAGGCGATCTGAAGAAACGGGAAAATTGTCAGAATTCGAAGAACAGGACGAATTTAAACACCCGATATCACAAGAAATTAGAGGAGAACCTTATGTATTGGAAACATTGGAAGAATCGGAGTAATTCGATGAAATCGATCATAAAATGTAAAGAATTGGGAAATTTCAATTTATATAAAGGAAGTAAATAGCTCGGGAGCAGTTTGATTTGTAATTTTGAACAAATTCATTCGTTTATTGTATCGTATTGTCATCATCAACATGCTCATGAAATTATTAACATAGGAAAATAGACTATTAAACTTCAAGGCAGTGATTCAAGATTAATTTCCAAATTGAAGCAGAAAAGACAACGGTGTGTCGCAATCGAGTGACGATTGTACCGTGATCGACAGTGACCTTTGATAGTATTACAAGCATGTTACCAAAGACCAACTTAGAACTTTAGAAAATGTATCATATTAGTTTATTTTTTGATTTGCATGATAATTACTAACCTAAATGTAATGCTATTTGGTATGGTTGGAAAGCATTTTTTCAGAGCTTTCCAACGACGTATCGCACATGGGGGGGGGGTCACTATTTAAGATTTAAAAGTTGGGGCGGCTGAGGCGCAAGGGGTTGGAGAGGGTGCGTCGCCAACTATGTCATTGTGATTCCCCCTTCGAATTACCGAAACGGATTTTGAATTTTTAAAATATCTCGTTTCTTTACTAAGAGATGGGGGGTGGTAAGTTTTCAAATTGCCACCCTGTATAATAGATGGCACCAAAGCGAGATATACTACGACTCTAGAAGAAATCACCGGCGAATTCAGACGAGAGGGAAAAAAGACGACCAAACGTATCAATTATGTATGCGCGCCATAGTTTCTGATGTAGTAAAACACTTTCCGAAATTCCCACGGGAACGGGAACAGCAAAAAATATTATTTTATGATTTACAGTCTACAAGACACTTGACATTTAGAACGTAGATTTATTTGAAGGTGTTAAGGTGTACCTACTCCGAAAGACACTTCTCGAAATTCCCACGGGAGCGGCGTACGGGGAAAAAACAGGATTTTCCAAAGGCAGTACAAAGTTCGCCAGTTCTCTATAAAATATTTGCTTGTAGATTTTATTCGCATTTTTGAGTTATATAAACGTTTTCGTAAATTAAGGTTCAAATTATCAAGTGCTCATGCTAATGGATATAATGGTAATAGCGTTTGTCAATTTTGATGTTTGCTGCAGAAAATAGTAGTGCTTTTGTGAATTCATAAGAACACTAGTGGCTTTATGAAAACCGTAATGACATCCAATAATTGGCCATGCTAAATCTGTCATAATGACACCGTCATAGATTAAGTTCATAAAGCCTCGAGGACGCTCGTGAACGCTCTTGGAGAGTGATTATTATTAACAGCACTGAAACATTATTAAAAGGACTCACAAAACCCCATATGTTCTCTTACTAGAAATTTTTTCAAAAACAAAGCAATGAAAGAAGGTGTAGAATGAACACCCCTTTTGCCGTATTATACAGAGTCTCCAATGACCATTATTATAAGGGAAAATAATACGCATACAGTTCTGAGAGTTTGTATACGTGGGTTATTCAATGAGACGGTTTCATATAAAATACTGAGGATCACACTTATTTATTTTAAATAAGAGGCCTTCGTTTTTATAATACGTATACAGTATACAGGCTTACAATACTCACAAATGGACGCGGTATGTGCAAGTACTCTGGCAAAATAAATAAATACATAAATAAAGAAATATAAAATAATTTACTCCAATTTTTTTAATTAAAAAACGAAGATAAAAACGGAGGCTTCCTATATAACATAGCGCAATGTGAATCTACTTCAGAATATAATTAACAGAAAGTTGTGCAAAACTAAAGAATTTGCTCGCCCGCACGATGCAATAGTTTAGCCATAATATTATGGAAAACGTCAAAAATCGACAGTTTTTTGTTACTTTGACACATGCGCGATTCTGCTCAAAAGCTTTTCAGCTTTTCCTTTAATGTCTAAGAATATGTGTAAGTACCAAATTTGGTTCTAATCGATTCAACCATTTAACCGGGAATGAGAGTACAGACAGCCAGACCGACCGACATAATCGAGATTTTGTGTGATTCGTGTATTTCCGTCAAAAAAAGTGGGGGGAGGGGTCATTTTTTACCCCAATGCAATACCTCCCTTACTAACGTGCGGATGATAAAAACCTCTAGTTGAAACTATCGTCGTTGGTCGCTCTGTATTCTGGTGGCACAATTGACTACATTTTGTAGTTTTAATGAATACAAAACCTCTCAGATGCTTAAAATTCGAAACTCCACTTCTAGTTAGGGGCCCGGGCCCATATGAAAGATCGGTCCCGGTTTTGTTTATATTTAAGCGAAAGTATTTATAACGGTTCCGGTTCTGTTTCGGTTTAAAAAAAATAACGGTTCGGTTCTACGCATTTTTTTTTTGGCCCATAACGGTTCTTTTCGGTTCCGGTCTTTTAGAAAGTATGGCATTCAAAAAATTCATTATAACAAGGTGATTTGTTAATTAATAATAGGTGTAAAGAAGCAGTAAAAAGTCATGAAGACCAAAACGTGACGTATCGTTAGTGTAGCTAATTTATAACATACTACAAGGGCAATAAACGTGGAAGAGAGAAATATGTATTTTTAAACTTAATTTATTAATAAAAAACAGAAAACATACACAAAAAATTATATGTATGGAGTATTGTTTTTTATTTTTATGTTCAAAAACCTTTCCCCTCCTTTTATTATTTACATATAGTGGCTAAATTACCGCCACCGCCACCCGTAGTGCCTTCAATTTTGACCCCTTATTAAAAATTTATAATCCACCGGTGGTAATCATAGAGTGATATTTTATCAATTTTCAGAATGTGTTTGCCGGCACGTCCTTAAACTTCCAATGATTTTAAAGAACTGTAAAAAACCGAAAAAAACCGAAAAAATTCCGGTTTCAAGTAAGTTTCTATTTTCGAAGTTTCGGTACGGTTTTCGATCCTGAAAAAATTACCGGTTCCAGTCCAGTTTTCGGTCCTTTTTCGGTCCGCTCAGGCTCTAAGAACTCCTGCGGTAATTTAAATAGTGGACGCCAGGCTAAACGCGCTAGTTTTACGTTAATAAAAACTGTTATTTTTTTACTGGCAGAAAGTTAATTTGTTCTCTTGCTCTTTTTACTAGGTTCATGCAACAACAAATCAATTTATATGAAGAAAGTGATAAAAAGCATTGTCAAACAGAGACGGCTAGTACTAACGTTCGCTGTTATGGAGATATTTAGATTGGGCGTTGTTGTGGTCGTTCTCAAAAATATATCAAAGCTCGAGGGAAATCATACAACCTTCAATCTATGCACTCGCAATACCAACAACAATTTTTATATTCCCCAGAATATTTGGATTTGCACTAACACGGGGCAGTGGTCGACCGGCAGTTGTTTAGTCGCCTCTTACGACACGCAGTGTCCTCTGCGGTAGGGGTATCCGTTGTCCCCCCAACACGGGTAGATTTAGTCCATCCCAAAAATAAAAACGTGACGTTTGTCTCAAGACACACTACTTCCCCAATCAGAATATTAATCAATGCAAAGAATGAAGAAAATGTTTCTAATTTGGATATAAGACAGATAGTGGATTCGAACAATGTTTAATTGACAATCCGTGCTGAAAGTGAAGACGAACAAATTGGTTACTGAACAAATTCGTTTAATGAAAAAATTGAAGAAATTCTTCCAAATGAAAATCGGGTACCACTTTGATGACATGACTAATTTCTTTGTTCAGAATTTCACTTGTATTACCGGTACTTTATTTTAGTTAGTAAGTTCTCAGATATTTATTACTCATAAGGACAATTTTCGTACACTTTTGGGACTTTTTTGGCATTTTTCTTGACATATAAACGATGATACTGCGAACAAATTTATTTGCACACCGAAAGATTACGAGTTTGCTGATAGGTACTTCACAGATATCGCTCATATCAATCTTTGCTCAGATATTAAAAGCGTGCTTTCAATATTGTAACCAAACACTCGGTCGCAATGCTTCGAATTATCGCAATCGTCCTTTGTTTAATAATGTTTACAAGCGGCCAACACCAACTGCCCCAAGGAAAAGTGGAAGTACTATCTCCGTCAAAATTGAAAGTAACTGTACCAGGTGAGAGGAACTTTTCCCACTTAGAAAAAACATTAGTACTTGTAGAGAAGGCTGGAATTATGCGTGTAAGCTTTTTCGGCCGAGTAAATCAAGAACTTCAAACAAACGATAACGGTACCATCGCCAAGGAGTTGCAGCAAACAACGGGCGGACTTTGGACTGTCGAAGACGCTACCGTCAATTTGAAAGCTGGTGATACTCTGTACTATCGTCTGCACTTCGACTACTTCGATGGAAAGACCGTGAACAACGTTCAGCAGGACATGCAGAAACTAGGTACGTCTTAAAGATTTATGGGTTGAAATTGAACGTATTCTTAGTCATTGATAAGCCCATATTGGAAGCTCCAACTACAAGTAAGCCAACAACAACCACACCGAAGTGCGAGTTCACGCCAACGATGGTCAACGGCAAACGTAGCTGCAGTGGAAAAATCATATTTCAAGAATTTTTTAAGGAAATCGCTCCAATCCGATGGCAAACCGAAACGAAATTCGCGCAAGGACCCGTAAGTTAAACGTCCTTAATCCAAGTTTAAGCTTCAGTTTAAGGACTACGAGTTCGTCATGTATCAAGCACACGCCGAAAATTTGTTCATCCAAAACGACATGCTGCACATCCGCCCGACACTTGTCGACAGCAGACTAGGTCCCAAAGCGACCTTAACCATAACGGAGTACGACATAGGAGAAAAGTAATCGCCACATAATCTCTCTCCGAACTGACCTTAAGGATTGTAGCTGTACGGGAGTACCCGACTCGCTCGAGTGCGTGCAAAGACCAAAAGCCTGGATGGTCCTTCCTCCCATCTTCTCATCTCAGATTACTACAAAATATCGCATGTCGTTCGTTTACGGCACGATCGAAGTTAGAGCCAAACTACCGAAAGGCGATTGGATTTATCCACGTACGTGTATTCCTCGAACTGGATTGGAGTATATTGTGTTCTTTAGAGTTGCAGCTGAGATCAAAAAGTGACTATTACGGGCCCGACTACGACTCAGGTTTAATCCAGATAGCGTTTGCACCGGGCAACGCGCGTAATAATAAAGTTTTGAGCGGCGGTTGCGTCTTCGGCGAATCGGTTTTTGCGAGGAACTACGGCGTTCGGACTATACAGTCGACGAAGGAGTGGTCCCAGAATTTTCACATTTTTAAACTGGAGTGGAGGCCAGGTGAGCGCTTCAGATGTCCGGACGGTTTCTTAAGTCGGAATTGCAGATGGGGTTACTTTAAGTGTTGATAATGACGTTTACGGAAATATTTATCCGCCCGATGGGGGTTTCGCTACAGAGACGGAATTGGGTATGCACGGTGCCACGGTCCAACGGTGGCGAAAGGGTAGCCAAATGGCGCCTTTTGACAAAGAGGTATGTATATCATTCGTCAATGGGCAGTAGAGAAGAAAATGGTTTCAGATGTACCTGATGTTTGGGGTTGGGGTGGGTGGTTTTACTTTTGGAAATAGGAAAGGGGTGCAGCAGCCGTGGGATAACGACGATCCGAAAGCGCAACTAAACTTTTATAAAGCCACCGATCAGTGGTACGGTACCTGGAGCAACGACAGCCGGCTAATTGTCGATTACGTCCGAATATGGGCCTTGTGATTATAGTATTTAATTATTTATTTTTGTACGTAAGATTTTATTTATTAGAGTCTCAGCCATGACTTACAATTTCTATAAATCTTTCAGTATTTACCACCTTTCACACATGCTAAAGACGACTGTGTTTGACCACAAACCCCCACATCAATTTAAGGAAGTATTTACAAATTTGGAATAAAGATGCAAATTTACATCAGTCCCCACAAAACTTGCATATTCTCTTCCACAACCTCAACCGTTAGACATTTAAATTGCACAATTCTATAGAACTTGCTTTACGGTATTTAAAAAATTCAATACCCAAGAAACTGTAATAATACCCTTGAAATTTTTTTCGTATATGGCAGCATTAACGATGTGTCTAAGACTATGTTTAAAATGTGCTTCCTGCCTACATCCTTATTCCTTATAATAGGCTTTTGCATTTGGATTTTGCAAGTACACCTTTTTTCTGCTTCTACAACAAGCCACTGAATGGACTTCTTCAACCGAAGTGATTTTATTTACAAAGACGGTGATTTTTATAAACAACACTTGACATTTCCATGGAATCACGAATAATCAGTCCACTTAGAAATGTATAACATCAATATGATTTCATTCTATTTCCCTTATTTTTAAATTGTTTTCAGTTATAATAAAAAATACTATACGCGTTTCTTAATATACTATTTTAATACGCAACAGAATGTTTTCAAAATATGCATGATGACGCTTAATCTCAAGGGAACAGATAAAATAATACGAATAAATTGAACTGCAATAACCTCTGATCACTTCGAGATTTAGTAATTTAATGTAAAAAAGAATTTTTGATAAACTGGTACTAGGCCGCGATTTTTTGGAATCGCATTTTTCGAAAACGAAATCTTTAATTTTTGTGCAAATCATTTATCATATGTATTTAAAATACTTATTTGGAGTTTCAAATGTTTACAAAAATTTAGGCTGTATCATTTGAACAAATATTGATTTTTACGTACGAGGAGTCGTTTTTATATTCCCGAACAAATGTTGATGTTATTATTAATTATGCTGTTTAAGGTTTACAGTCAGCCTTCTGCAGAAAAAATTCATCGATCGATTCACTACGTAACTTACTTGCGTTATCGGCGGTAAGGCAAACAATTAAACAAAATGAACACCCAAGGCTCACTTCTCGTCTCCTGCAGGACATAAGTAAATTCAGAAACTACTGTGTAACGAAGCGCCCAACTTAAAACACTTCTAGATACCGGGTGTTCAGCAAAGCTGTCGACTCGACAAATATGTATAAGGTTTGGTCATAACTTCGGATATGAAACCCTGTTATTGAACGTAATTGGGGATTGGTATTGGAGCTTTCAGACGGGACATCCTGTACAATGTTGTGATTTATTTTGTTTAGGACCTGAGGGACGGTTTATCAAGTCGACACAGAATTTTGGGATTTTATTTAATGGTCATTGTAATGTTTTATTTTTCTTCGTATAGTTGACGACGTAGTTTGGTTGTTCGTTCTTCGTCGGTCATTAACGACGAGGCGGGAAAATAGAGTAGGGGTACTAATCTCTTAAATAAGCGGAGGAAGTTAACGAAGGGGCTGTCCCTTTGATTTTCGAATACCTGCGTAACTCATCTCAAAAAGATTTTTTTTACGAATTTTGTCTCAAGTTAAGCTGATAGTTGTAGTCAGCCTGTATACTCAGAGTTATGTTCCAGCCGCCTTACAATTTTTATTTCGGAATTTTGTAATTGTGTTTTTTTTTATAATAAATATTTGTTTGTATGTGGTACCCGAATGGGATTTCTAATTAGCTTCAAAATTGATGTAGCGTTTCCGTTAGGGAATTTGATTGCGGCATTTAATTTTATTCTGTAAGTGTGCAAAGTCGTCCGGATTTCTCTTTGTGCCGGGGCCCAACTGCACCCTGAGTTTGGTGTTGAAAGTTAATACAATTCAGGATAATAGTAATTATGAGCTAGCTATAATAGGTAGGTGTGCACAGCATTAATTTTGGTGCCCAACGTGAGGCATTGCACTTATTTGAATAGTAATCGCGAGTCGGTTTATTAGCGATACCCGGGCGCGTTTATAATGCAATTGGTTGCAATAGCAGACGCGAGCCGCCAAAGTTGCCTTGGGGCCCTATCGGAAATACCCTCGAGATTAGATATCAATTGAAGCTTGTGGTTGGTGGAAATGCAGTGGTGTTATTTTTTATTGGTAATTCAATGACAAATTGGAAAAAACATGGCCGACATGGACCATTATGTCCTCACTGTCTTTATACAGTCACTGTACATTGTCCACATTTAAAGCGGCATCTTTTCAAGTGCCGTTTTGTACCATAGGGACACCATCGATTTTGGAAAACACTATAGTTAAGGTAACATAATTTTTTTTTGATTTGGATAAAGAATAAAGATCGAATCTCTTTCAGAGATTGTAGAAAATTGCAAAAATTCTTAAAGGAATCGATGTTGGTAAATTGGCAGAAAGGCGTACACCTGTATCACAATTAATAACTACCCGTGGAATCGTCTAGAAAGAATTTTGATTATTTTCATCCTTTTGGAAGTTTTATTTTAGATAAATGAGAATGTTCTTTAAATGATTTCAATTTTGGGTACCTAGCATTTTTTTTGCAAGAAATTGTCATTTTTTTTTGTTCGTGGAAGAAGGAAATGTGGCCACGATATACAATTTAAATTTTCAATACTCGTCATAAACGTAGAAAAATTTAAGAAACAGAGAAACTGGATCTATTTTGATTTTGGTCAATATTCGGTTGATGTATTGTTCCATCGTTCTTTGATTTTAAACGTGTTGTGTGATGCAGAATGGAATCAAAGAAAATCTTTTTTAAACACGTTTTTATTAGGTCCTATTGCGGCTATCGATTTCGACCTTATTGTCTTGAAACACGTTTCAAGACAATTATACACAACCTCACTTTTAGTATACTTAAAAACATCTTTCCTGATAACTAATACATACAACACCGTTAATAATATTACATGCCTCATCATTTCACCGTATTGACGCTCGGCCTGAAGATGACCTTATAAGGTCGAAATCGATAGCCGCAATAGGACCTAATAAAAACGTGTTTAAAAAAGATTTTCTTTGATTCCATTCTGCATTTGGTCAATATACTCAATCACTCAAACCAAAGCGCCAAGTTTTGATTTTCAGATTTAGAGAAAACAAGCTGTTACACGATGCACAAATATACAAAGTGTACGATCTAAGTTTCGAAGTTTAGAATCAGTTGAATATATGAGCAGATAATCAGAAGCAAATATATACTCGGTCTTTGAAGAAAATGGTTTGTTTGTACGTATAAGCTATGATCTGTCCAACTCATATTCCTCTTTCTACTCTAAAGGTTTTATGAGACCTCTACTCCTTCAGTTCTTTCCAGAAATACGAGTACATTTCTTGCACTGAGTTATTTAGCTAATCTACAATTATAACGGACCAAGTAGATAAATTATTACCTAGAAAACGGCTCAGAAATGATGAAAAAATAGGTCACGTCCCATTTTGGGAGAATGATGAAATTGTAACAGGTGGCTTCGTTGCCGTTTCAAAAATTTGATTTTGAATCTGTATTTTGTTAAACATATCGAAGTTTACACATATACCGCTTCAAAGCGCATGTGAGCAAAGTATGTCAGTCGATAGCAAGCCATAATAAAACCTATTAGGGAAAGCGAGCGGCGTTGCCACGATCTCTTCGGACCTAAAAGTGGCGTTCATTCCATTTGAGCCGGCTGAAAAAACCAAAACGCGGGTTTTCTATCGGTTGTTAGGGCACGCCAGTTTAGGCCATTGTGTTTAGAAAAAAACCTTCCACATCAACGCCGTTTAGCACACTGATTGAGAAGGCGTGGCCGAATAAACCTCTAGCGGCAGAATCGCGGACTACGAAAACTGCGCGCGCAGCAGCGTTATTCGGGAAACTTTTGGGTACCTGTGGTACTTTCAAAACACAATTTTTTTGCAAATATGAATACGTTTGTGGAGTTCTTATAAATCAGTAGAGGTAAGAGAAACATATGGAGTCAGTCAAGACCAGAGCTGTGGAAAGCGCTTTTGCAATGGGCTTCATTCCAAAGCCCTCAAACCCGTGTAAGAGGAATGGTGAATGGAAAGCTCAAATTCCTCTTAGCACGAAAAGGGCTTAAAATTCCAAAGCCCTTTAAAAAAGGCTTAAAGTTACAAAGCCTTAAGCTCAAAGCCCTTTGAAATTGAATTGAATTCCTTTTTAAAAATGAATTGAAATCCGTTAGGAAAAGGAATTGGGATTTGGAATTAAAAGAAATTGAAATCCTTGGCAAAGGAATGGAATTCCTTTGCAAAAGGAATTGAAATGTCTAATAAAATATGAATGATTATTTAACAAGTGTTTTTCGTTTTTATAAAATCTTTGAGTGAAGGGATAAAATATAATGAGAATACAGGACCCAGTAGCCGTAACGTAATAAATATAAATAGTTTCCACAAGTGCTGGTTTGGTTTGCTTGCTTGCTAGTAAATAATTGCATATAATTGTATTATAATTTAGTTAAGGCTCTAGATAGAGGTAGGTACTTACACTTTATCCCATTAGAGAACAACAACACCGCACGCACTAACAGTTCTACGTACTGCAAAGTGCAAGCTCACAAAAATTGGAAATAAAAAATGATATGGGAGTGGGAGGCATATAAGGAATTGAAGCCTTTTTAAAGAGGATTTCAAGCCTATTAAAAAGGAATTGAAGCTCTTTAAAGGGAATTGCATCCTTAAAATAGAGTTTTCAATGAAAAAGTGATTTCCATTCTTTTAAAAGGAATTTAAGCTCTTGGTCTGAAATCCAAAGCCCCAAGCTCACGCGAAAAGGCTTTAGACGTAAATTCCAAAGCCCTGTTTTTAGAAAAGGCTTGAAGCCTTGGAATTGCAAGCTCTTTTAGAGCTTGAGGCTTTCCAAGCCTTTTGTACCAATTCCTTTGCACAGCTCTGGTCAAGACCCTAATTTCAAGTTTCAAAATCCAATGCTAGAGATTTCAATTCAAGCTAGAACATGTTGTGGTCGTAAAGTAGATATTGAATTCGTCAAGACCGTAAATCCAAAATCGTCACGAAAAAATCCGTGACATGGATAGTTTGAAATTTCGTAGGAATTTTGTTTTGAACTGTTTACCGATTGACAATCACCTGTCAAAATAATAATAAACATAACCACTTGTCAAACTTCAAAATGACAAATTAACTGTGTCACAATTTTCCAATTGTCGCGTGGCAGAAAAAACATGATACAAAAATTAAAACCAAACGTAAGTTACCACTTCAATGTTTAGAAAAAGCATTAACCGATTATTGTTTACAGGTCTAAGAAAGCATCAAACTTCCGACACTTGTGAGTATAGGCGTTACGCTTGGTAAAGCATTCTCATTAAATTTTCGGTTTGTTTTAGACACGACTCTTAATGCAAAGTGAGAGGGTAAGTAAGTAGAAATAAAATATCAATTGCTTTAATGCACATTGCAATTTCCTCATCATAACGCCCAAACTTTAACTTGGTCGATAACTAGATCGCTGGTATCGCCCCAAGTCTTTTTCCATACATCCCTCGCCTTGTAAAAATTCAACGGTCCTTTGGGATCAAAATTTTCCCATGGTTTTGCACTGCCTTCGGAGTCCGGAAAGAGTTGGCCACCAACCCCAATTCCTAGCACCAAATACATCTAAAAGACCAAATTCACGTTCACCCTATGAAAATGTATGGCTACCTCTTTGTCGAACGGTGCTATTTTCGATCCCTGCTTCCACTTCTCCAGTACTTCTGGACTGTGCTCCAAGTCTGACAAGCTACCAAATCCGTCTTCAGGCGGTTCAACTACGCCGTAGACTTCATCGTCGACCGTGAAGGTGATCGAGTCTAAAATTGCAATTTAAGCCGTGACACGCTTGGAAGTCGATTACCGGCGGTCCAAACAATTTTGAAGTCGTGAAAATCGTGATTCCAATGCGTGGGCGAGGAAACGTTTTTAATTCCGTAATTCCTGCCGAAGTCCGACTGACTTAAAATCACGCCACCGGCCAGAGTTTTGCTCATGTTCGCGTTACCAGCCACGTGCGCTATTTTGATTAGGCCCGACTCGTAGCCTGCGCCATAGAATTCGCTTTTGGGCTTCAGGTACAACTCTAAAATCGAACGTTAGCTCACCGGTCTGTTAAGTTTCGAGGGGCGTACGTGGATATATCCAATCTCCTTTCGGGAGTCGAGCTCGAATTTCTACAATACCGTAGAGGAAAGAGAAATGTTTTTTTGTGGAGATCATGCTTGAGATTGTAGGTGGAACGATCATCCACGCTCTTGGTCTTTGCACGCAGTCTTCCGTTGCTGGCCGGCCCGTGCAGCTGGAAAGGTGTTAAAGAAATGTCATGGAGGAAGTTGGAGCTTACGTATCGCCTAGATTAAGTTCGCGGTCTCCAGTGACGAAACCATTGCCGTACTTGTCGTCGGTAAGCGTTGGTCGAATGTGGAGCTTGTTCTTATTTAGGTACAAATTTTCGGCGTTCCCTTGGTAAATAGTGAATTCATAGTCCTGAAAAAAAAGCGACTAGTGGGGATAGTGTTAGTGGCCAAATTTACCGGTTCGCCTGCAAATCGATTTTCGGTGAACCACTTGCCAGCCAATTTTGAAAAACCATCCTGAAAGATCAATTTACCGCGACAACTTCTTTTTCCGTTCACAAATGTCGGTGTATATCCACAAGCAGCTGCGGGTCCCGTAGGTTTCTTGCTTGTCACCGACGCTTGGGTTAACGGTGCGGGGGTTGTGGTTGTGGTGGTAGTTGAGGTTGTGGTGGTAGTTGCAGTTGTCGATTTTCTCTTATCGGTCAAACCGAGTAGTCCTAAAAATGTGGTTAAATCAATTCTTCTGTGCCGCGTAATACCTGGAAGTGAAATTTGCACGCCGTCTGGTTTTAAAAGTCCCAATAATCCTCCTTCTAATTGCGCGTCAATTACCCGAAAGCAAAATAACACTAAAAGTAACCTAAAACTGACCATTTTTAGTGCAGACGCACGAATCGTAAACGTATAAATGGTACGAAACGATTTGGTTAAGGTGTACTATCATCGAATAACCAGTTTTTGATTACGAATCATGCCGGGTAACTGTCCTCAAGCGGATGGGTACTAATGATAAAAAGAACATGTTTCCACATACGTACCTAAACGGAAAAGATGCGACTCTTTAACCTTGAAGTTTGCAATTATTAACTTCGTAAACACATCAGTGCCAAATCATGGAACACCGCTATCCAACGGATCATAAAATTCCAATTATTGTTTGTAAATTATTCAAGTTATGTAAACGATCAAGGAAATTTGGAGAATGTAGTTTTTACAATTCTCTTAGAATTGTGGCTTTTCAAGGGTGTTCTTTAAAAATACTGCAGCACCCAATTTCTTTTATAGCAACAATTGCAATGTATCTTAAATGCGATGAATTGTATGTACAAGGGTGCCGCTGAGACCTTGTGGTGGACCAGTTTTAAGATTACATAAAAATATGTTGTTTATTCTTCATTGGCGTTCACAGAGGTAAAACAATGTGAGAATCTGATACAAATGCCCAATTTAAAACAATAACTCATGATTGTTGAAAATTCCGTTTCAACAATCATCCGATACTTATCGAAAGATCGATAACTGTCGCTATATCGATAAGTATCGGTATATCGATTGTTCTCGTTATGGCGATAGTTTTTAATATATAGGTATCGATATAATATCGATAAGTTGGGAGTGTGTAGCTCAATAGGTTGGATCTCAACAATAACATAATTTTATCGTACCAATAGTTATCGACATATCGAATATCAATACTTAGTTATCGACATATTGATATATAAATAGTTATCGACATATCGATATATCAATAGTTATCGACATATCGATATATCAATGGTTATCGACATATCGACATATCAATAGATATCGACATATTGATAGGTATCGATACATCGATACTTATCGATTAGTATCGATATATCGATAGTTATCGATCTATCGATATATCGATTTTTTTAGTTCTGCCTATTGTTATTCGATAACTATCGATACCTATCGATATATCGAAAAAAATTCCCATGCCTAGTTGAGGTCATGGAAATAGATATTTATTTGGAATTTTCACCCAAGGGTCCTTTACACAGTTTAGACGACACCTGTACTGCTAGAAAGGGTGACCAAGGGCGAGCTCATTTACTGTTAGACAAAGAGACAACGATAACAAATTTTGTGCACCTTTCTCAAGGTCAAAAGTAGCGTATCAACGTATATCGTACCTCTGTTGAGCAGTCCTAGGTACTTTTCAGTAATTTTTGAAATTGTTGACAACTCAACAAACAAAAATTTATTAATAAACGCGTGCCATCAATTTTATAATGATATTGGTGAGAAAAAATAATAGGGCGCTAGCACATTGACAGACGTTTCTCGTTGTCTTGGTAGCATATATAATAATGTTCCAAAAGTTTGATCTGTCAATATGAAATATAATATCAAATGTATTAATTAAATACATTAGTGGCAGATATAGGGAATGCAATCCCGCAGCAAAATCTCAATCCCGGTATTTGCGGGAACGTTATATGTTAATCTCGCGGGATCCCGCAAAATTTTTAATAAATTGGCAAATAAGCAATTTTGTGTGGTTAACTTCTGTATTAAAATAAATCGCTAATCATCACAATATTGAACACAAAAGAACCTTCAGCCTAACTTAGAACTCAAAAAAACCTCACCTGTACAGTACAAAAAGGTGAACTTCTAAAGTGCCTCAAAAATCATAGTACATTTAAGTTTAACAATTATTTTAACAATAACTTCTCCGTTATGCGTTTTATTAATAAAGTAAACAGAGTCGTCCCCTTGGTCGACAAATTCCTCAGTCCCGCAAATTCCGCGGGATCCCGCCCCATTTATGTGCGGGATTAATCCCGGAACAATGCTCGGGATCCCGCGATCCTGGTATTGCATACCCTACTAATGCATATTCCGATGCGAGATTTTGAAAAAAATGAATCGCTTTTAGTCCGAGCCCAGTTGGATTAGTAGGAAAGTATACCTTGAACGCCCGGACGATTCTAATAATTTTCAGAGGATTCGCCATAAAAAGTTATACTAGAATCGACAACGGTGCCGGCGAAAATCCTGCCGAAAGCTATTAAAAAAAAATTAAATTCGCCCCTTATTTTTGGAAAATGTACTTTATTGTCCCGGACGTTCAGGAAGAGTACTAAAGGGTGCATACGGATGAGTTTTATCGGAAAAAGTCACGGTGCCGGAGCGCAACTTGCCGCAACCCTTGACACCGCGACTACAAATGGGGTGGTAAATCGTAGGTACTACACTACTTTCTCCCCGGACCAAAATGACCTATATGAAAAATGTAGCTTGCGATTATACGAATATAAAGCACCAACGGTGCCGACTCTCAGGATGCCGGAAGTCCTCGGCACCGTCGATGGAATCCTATTGGCACTGCGCCAATAAAAGAGGCGGTAAATTGTAATAATCCAGCTTGTATTCCCGGACCAAAAAGTCCTTAATGAAAAATGTCCGATCACTTCTGTGACTGCGAGAAAAACGACTTAAGTCCATTTTCTCAAACTTGTGACGATACAGACTTGAATGAACACAAATAGGCTTATGCCCTTATTTCGGTCACTTAGAGAATCATTCTTTTATAGGTTGCACCACTTTTTTGTTCAAAAAAACCAAAAAAAGAACCGACAAAATCGTTTTTAATTCATATACCTACGTTAATTTTTTGAAAAGTAAAACAATTGACTTCTGTGGTTATGCCTGAAAGCAACCCAAAAAAAGTAGAAATGATCGAAGTTGACTCGAAATGATTCTTGCTTTTTTGAAATCATTTTACTGCAATTCAATCAGAATTAAACTCATAACTGTTCCGAGAGTCATCTAAATCATTTTCTTCCACATCGGTGTCTAGTTCCGAGTTTCAGGACGGTTGATTTTCAAAATATCATCGACGCTCAAAGGAGTAGGATCGCCCTCGATCGAGCGTGATACGTTGTTTTTCTGCCGCATTTTTCCACATAGTAGTAATAAAAATCGTTCGGAGAATCTTTTGTTTTAATGATTTGACAAGGTCATTTTGATCCGGGAGAAAAAGGTAGTTTAATATGATTTAACATGTAGTCGCGGTGCCAAGGGTTGCGGCAAGTTGCGCCCCGGCACCGTGACTTTTCCCGATAAAACTTATCCATATGCACCCTTTAGTACTCTTCCCGAACGTCCGGGACAATCAAGTACTTTTTCCAAAAATAAAGGGCGAATTTAATTTTTTTTTAATAGCTTTCGGCAGGATTTTCGCCGACACCGTTGTCGATTCTCATACAACTTTTTATGGCGAATCCTATGAAAATTATTAGAATCGTCCGGGTGTTCAAGGTATACTTTCCTACTGGGCTCTTGGACTATTCGTAGATAATTCAAAAAAGTGAAAATCGGCATTTTTAAAAAGTTCAAATATTTTAGTAACAAAAAGAAGTTTCAAATAAAAGTAGCAAGATTGGATGGGATAAATTCAATGAACGTAGAAAAAAATTATTTAAAATGACGGTTTCCGAGATATTGACATCAATTTCCTTATTTTAAATGGATCCCATATTGGATTTTTACGTCAATCGATAGAAAGAAAAATTACAAAACCAGTGATACTAAAGACTTAGTATTTCATTTGGGAATCAACCTTACATTTTTGCCTCGAAGTTTACAATGCATTTCTTATGGCAATAATTCAATACGGTAATAAATCAGATGCTAGTTGTGAAAAAAAAGTATTTCGCGCAATTTAATGAATAATCAGTTGTAGAAAAAATGTACATACATTAAATAAATTAAAGCGATGGGGTATACAAGAGGGAATTTTTTTTAAATATTGATTTATGAAAAAAATTTATTCTTCATAGTTTTTGCTTGCTTTGAAAGTACCAATAACGTTTCGATTGTTTGTGGTTTGATAGCAATACGCTATCTTGATTATAATGTGATATGATGTAATAACTTTCAATAAAAAGAATTAATTTTATTATTTTTCCAGATTTCTATAAATAAATTTTAGATTATCGAAACCTTATTGGTACTTTCAAAGCAAGCAAAAAATATCATGAAGAATAAATTTTTTTCATAAATCAATATTTAACAAAAAAATTCCCTCTTGTATACCCCATCGCTTTACACCCTGTATAACACTAGCGCGAAGGTATTTCGCACATTTGACTGGTATTTTAACTCAGCTTAGCAGAAGTTGATCCATTAAAGGCCACGAATTAATTTGTTAAAGGCTTTTCGGATCTTGAGTTTTGGAGAACAATTTGATGTAGGTATACATATATGCATATAGCTGTAGGATGAGGACAGTAAAAGCCTTTCGTAACTGTAAATCACCTGTATTACTTTCTAAAGACTCATACAATAGCAAAGCATATCACACTAGGCATTCCTTTGGGATTTAGGGTACCTATTCATCTTCTACAAAAAATCCGTCATCAAATGCCACTAGCCTAAGTGGCACTACAACGCCCAAACTTTCACATAATCCACCTCCAACACGCTATTGTCGCCCCAAGTCTGCTTCCAGGTGGTCTGATTCCTGTAAAAATACAAGGGAGCCTTGGGATCACCATTCTCCCACGGTTTATCGGCCATTGAATCTGGAAACGCCATTCCGGCCGCTCCAACTCCCAGCACTACGTACATCTAAAGAGAATACGTCACAAATTAACAGTTATCGCAGATTAATCTTTCACCTCCTGATCAAAAGGCGCAAGTACCGTTCCCTTTCTCCACCGATCAGCAACGGCGGGATCTACCTGTATTATGTTGTGATCGATTGCAAAACCGCCGGCTGGTGGGTATACTGTGCCAAACGCCACTCCGTCCACTTTTACGACAATACTGTCTGGAAGGCTACTTTGAGTGGAACAAAGTAAACAATGAAAGGCATACCGGGCCTCCACTCGACTCGATACACGTGATAAGCATCGGTCCAATGGGAGTAAGAGAAAATCTTTTTCAACGCGTAGTTTCGGGCGGCATCCGAGTCTCCTAAAACGCCACCAGCGTACAACTCATTGTCTAACTCTTGGTTTCCGTATGCCAACGCGATGCGTATACGACCCGAATCGTATCCAGGACCGTAAGCGTCACTTTTTGGTACTAGGCTGATTTCTAAAACAAGGTGAATGTGGCCAAGTTGTGATCGAATGCCAACGTACCTGGATACAACCAGTCGCCCTTTGGCAACTTGGCTTTAACCTCGATAGCCCCGTAGACAAAGCTAAAACTCTCCACTGTTGATATCTGCGCCGAAGTCACAGGAGAAAGTATGTGCCATCCCTTGGGCGTTTGAATACACTCCGGCGATTGCAGGAGCCCTGTGCACCTGAAAGTGTTTAATAAATTGACGTCTTTGAAACTCAACTCACCGAGTATTTAAGTCCAATTCGCGGTTGATCGAATCCCTGCCGTATACATCTTCAGTCAGTTGGGGTCGTATGTGTAAGGCTTCACCTTCGGTGTACAGTACTTTGGAATCATCGTCGTAGATTACAAATTCAAAATCCTGAAGTGAACTGTTAAAGGCAAACGTAAGAGTTAGTATCAGTGTAGCTTACTGGAACTTGAGGAAACTTGACTTCTGGCTTCCACTTCGTCTTGTCTAACCTCGAGAAGGTCTCATGGAAAATGAGCATTCCTTTGCAAGCAGTTTTTCCGTTTAGCTTTGTTTCGCCGCGCACGCAAAGTGGACGAGTAGTCGTCGTGGAAGTGGTGGTCGTCGTAGTTGATGAGACGGAGCCGTCACCTGCAATTAGTTCTGCGAACATTTGTTTAACTAGCTCAGCTTTACAAAACTCACCACTGACCGTAAACGGCTCTCCGTCCTTTTCGTAACCACTTCCATCGTAACGCACATGAATCCAATAATAAAGTTTATCGCCTGGTTTTAGACGAGCATTTTTAGCGAAAAAGGTCCACCGTCCGTTTTCGGCGCCGCGAATGTCCTCCGAAAAAATGCCTGCTTCGCGTCCATTCATCGGACTGTTAATTTTCCCATGAAACGCAAATAGCTGGATTCCATCTTCGTCTACAAGAGCCATATGTGTTCAAAGCGACAAAAATGTTTAATAAACCTGGTATTGAAACTCTCAGTCCTTTTGGACTTAATGGTTCGATTAACACATCGGGAAATTCGTAATATTGACCACTGACACTAAATATACCATAAAAACACAAAACTTTTGTTAGTGGGTGCATTTTGTGCTAGTTATTCTGCACTTGCAGCACGCAAATATTTAAGAAATATTATTTTATGATGTCTTGGTGTGTGGACACTGTCGACAGAGATCAGGTTTCATAGTTAAGATTGCAGTGACCTCTAAATTTTAAGTGGGAATTCTGTGACGTATACCTACGATAATTAAAACTATATCATTAAAAATACTACGAAGTTTTGTTTTTCACTAATTTCTAAGTGTATGAGTTGGATTTTTCATTTTGTTTTGCCCATTAAACAAAACGCAAGATTTAGGTATAGGTAATAATTACTTCGGGTTTCTAACTGCCCCCTACCCCGCCGTCTTCTCATTCAGAAATTAGAATTAAAACCGTGTCTTTATACTTTCCATATACCTACCTATATCCAAAACCTTCAAAAATAATTAATTTAAGGGTATAAGCAGAGAAAACAGGGCGAAAAGGGGCAGACCACAGGAAGCCAAAGATAATGAGACTTAATTTAATTATTTGTTATTAATTTTAATGTTTGTATTCATTTCGAGGTCACCTAATTAACTGTGATTGACATGAAAGGCTTTGTAGGAATGTCAAAACTCGCGTGGGTTGATATAATATCATCCATACAGAAATTAATAACGATAATCCGGCAGTTAGTTTTCCAAGATACCAAAACAATGTGGGCTCAAAAGAGGTTTAAAATAAGAGGTGGGGAGGAGGGGGGGGGGGATCAATAGAAAATAAATACTCGCGTTTAAACCTGCTTCAAAATTAATTTATTTTTGAAACTGAATGAGAGTCCCAACAGTCTCAAATAACGGGCTACACACTGGTTTGTAAGACATGTTGCACTTGAAACCAACCAGGGTTATCAAATCAGGACTTAAACACTGCGTGCGATACATGTTCACAACATCAACTCTGTTTCAGTACGAGACACCGACTGTGCGCATGCGTATAACTCCTTATTCAGCCTGTCCGTCAAAAATCTGCTACTAGTTCAAAAGTTACAGCCCTTTGAATTTTCTTTCGAAATTGGTTTCTAGTCTATAACTTTTGCTTGAGAAGTCTGATCGAAAAAGTACGAATTGTTTTGGATTCTACGCACCAAAATTAATAAGAAAAAGTGTTTTCCCGAGAAATTTTGGTGCAGTCGATTTTTGGTAAAAAAGGAAGGTTTATACACTGCCTTTTTTTGAGCCCCGAAAAAAAAATTGTCTCAGATCGATCCGGAAAAAAATTTTCTTATAGAATGTGGCCTGTAGAATCCATAATTTCAAACAGTTCCAAGATTGGGCTGCTAGTTCAAAAGTTACAGCCCTTTGAATTTTCTTTTGAAATTGGTTTCTAGTCTATAACTTTTGATTGAGAAGTCTGATCGAAAAAGTACGAATTGTTTTGGATTCTACGCACCAACATTAATAAGAAAGTGTTTTCCCGAGAAATTTTGGTGCAGTCACTTTTTGGAAAAAAGGAAGGTTATACACTGCCTTTTTTTTGCCACGAAAAAAAAATTGTCTCAGATCGTCCCGGAAAAAAATTTTTCTTATAGAACGTGGCCTGTAGCATCCATAATTTCAAACAGTTCCAAGATTGGGCTACTAGTTCAAAAGTTACATCCCTTTGAATTTTCTTTCGAAATCGGTTTCTAGTCTATAACTTTTGATTGAGAAGTCTGATCGAAAAAGTACGAATTGTTTTGGATTCTACGCACCAACATTAATAAGAAAAAGTGTTTTCCCGAGAAATTTTGGTGCAGTAGATTTTTGGAAAAAAGGAAGGTTCACTGCCTTTTTTTTGCCACGAACAAAAAATTGTCTCAGATCGTCCCGGAAAAAAATTTTTCTTATAGAACGTGGCCTGTAGCGTCCATAATTTCAAACAGTTCCAAGATTGGGCTACTAGTTCAAAAGTTACAGCCCTTTGAATTTTCTTTCGAAATCGGTTTCTAGTCTATAACTTTTGATTGAGAAGTCTGATCGAAAAAGTACGAATTGTTTTGGATTCTACGCACCAACATTAATAAGAAAAAGTGTTTTCCCGAGAAATTTTGGTGTAGTCGATTTTTGGTAAAAAAGGAAGGTTATACACTGCTTTTTTTTGAGCCCCGAAAAAAAAATTGTCTCAGATCGACCCGGAAAAAAATTTTCTTATAGAATGTGGCCTGTAGAATCCATAATTTCAAACAGTTTCAAGATTGGGCTACTTGTTCAAAAGTTACAGCCCTTTGAATTTTTTTTCGAAATCGGTTTCTAGTCATAACTTTTGATTGAGAAGTCTGATCGAAAAAGTACGAATTGTTTTGGATTCTACGCACCAACATTAATAAGAAAAAGTGTTTTCCCGAGAAATTTTGGTGCAGTAGATTTTTGGAAAAAAGGAAGGTTCACTGCCTTTTTTTTGCCACGAACAAAAAATTGTCTCAGATCGTCCCGGAAAAACACCTTCCTTTGAAAGTGAGAGTATTTATTTTGTACAAAAATCAAATTCCGCCGAATAGCCTAAGTGAATTGTTAATCAACCATATAGTTCACATTCCGCACTACAACGCCCAAACTTTCACATAATCCACCTCCAATACGCTACTATCGCCCCAGGTCTGCTTCCAGGTGCTCTGATTTCTGTAAAACTGCAGGGGAGCCTTGGGATGATCGCTTTCCCACGGTTTATTGGTCATCGACTCCGGAAACCCCAATCCGCCCACTCCAACTCCCAGCACTATGTACATCTATAAAGGATATGGCACAAATTAACAGTTATCGTAGACTAATCTTTCACCTCTTGATCGAACGGCGCAAGTACTGTTCCCTTCCTCCACCGATCAGCGACGGCGGGATCTACCTGTATTATGGTGTGATCGATTGCAAAACCGCCGGCTGGTGGGTATACTGTTCCAAACACAACTCCGTCCACTTTTACGACAATACTGTCTGGAAGGCTACTTTTAGTGGAGCAGGGTAAACAATGAAAGGCATACCGGGCTTCCACTCGATTCGATACACGTGGTAAGCATCCGTCCAGTGGGTGTAAGAGAAAATCTTCTTCAACCCGTAGTTTCGCGCGGCATCTGAGTGTCCCAAAACACCTCCAGCGTACAAATCATTGTCTAACTCTTGGTTTCCGTATGCCAACGCGATCCGTATACGACCCGACTCGTATCCCGGACCGTAAGCTTCACTTTTTGGTACTAGGCTGATTTCTAAAAGTAGAATGTGTCCAAGTTCTGATCGAAGGCCAACGTACCCGGATACAACCAGTCGCCCTTTGGCATCTTGGCTTTAACCTCGATAGCACCGTAGATAAAGCTAAAACTCTCCACTGTTGATATTTGCGCCGCGGTAACAGAAGGAACTATGTGCCATGCCCTGGGCTTTCGAATACACTCCGGCGATTGCACTAGCCCTGTGCACCTGAAAGTGTTTAATAAATTCACGACTTTGAAACTCAACTCACCGAGTATTTAAGTCCAATTCGCGGTTGATCGAATCGCTGCCGTATACATCTTCAGTCAGTTGGGGTCGTATGTGCAAGGTTTCACCTTCGGTGTACAGTACTTTGGGATCATCGTCGTAGATTACAAATTCAAAATCCTGAAATGAACTGTTAGAGGCAAACGTAAGGGTGTGTATCAGTCTAGCTTACTGGAACTTGAGGAAACTTGACTTCTGGCTTCCACTTCGTCTTGTCTAACCTCGAAAAGGTCTCATGGAAAATGAGCATTCCTTTGCAAGCAGTTTTTCCGTTTAACTTTGTTTGGCCGAGCTCGCAAAGTGGAGGTGTACTCGTCGTAGTTGACCCGTCACGTGGAATTAGCTCTGCGAACATTTATTCCAATAACGTACAATTTTTATCTTTAAATATCTTCCCAATTTTTTATTGATGAGGTTAAAAATGCACTAATCTAAAATAGTTATTTATATAACAAGAGCGCGAAGTTCAATTTCGCGCATTGAGACTGAAGGTATTTTGACGAGGCGAAGCCGAGTTAAAATATCAGTCAAATGCGCGAAATAACTTCGCGCTAGCGTTATATACAATATTTTTTCTACAACTGAACTGATTGTTAATTAAATTGCTGTTTAAGTTCAACTTTGTCCCGTGCGCGAAATACTTTTTTTCACTGTTGACGATTTCGCGCACGTTGTCAAGAGCAACCTTACTTATTAATTAACCGATTAAAAATCTAGTACTTCGCGTTTCGAAATCCGTCAGAAAATGACAGGTTTTTTTGACAGTTGTAGAAAAAAATTTTTATTGCCAATTTCGCTCCCCCCGGTAGAGGGCGCCCATCTCGCCACCGCCTAAATACGGCCCTTTACCAAAACTCACCAGTGACAGTAAACGGCTCTCCGTCCTTTTCGTAACCAATTCCATCGTAAAGCACATGAATCCAATAATAAAGTTTATCGCCTGGTTTTAGACGAGCATTTGTGAAAAAGGTCCACCTTCCATTTTCGGCGAAGCGAATGTCCTCAGAAAAAATGCCTGCTTCGCGTCCTTTCATCGGGCTGTTAATTTTCCCGTGGAACGCAAATAGCTGGATTCCATCTTCGTCTACAAGCGCCATATGAGTTCAAAGCTGAACAAACAAATTTATTGAACCTGGTATTGAAACTCTCAGTCCTTTTGGACCTAATGGTTCGATTAACACATCGGAAAATTCGTAGTATTGACCACTGACACTAAATATACCATAAAAACACAATAATGTAATTAGTAGGTACATTTTGTGCTAGTCTGCACTCAAATATTTAAGAAATAAAGATTGCAGTGACATCTGACTTGTATTTATGTGAGAATTCTGTGACGTATACTCTCGATAATTAAAACGTTAATAAGTGTTCTTATCTATGAGCTGTTTTTTTTTCATTTTGTTTGACCCCATCTTCTCATTTAGAAAATTAAAATCGGGCCCGTAGAGCTCCATTATAATTAGATCCACATATATGGTAAAATTAAAACCCCAAAAGTAATTAATTAAGGGTATGAAAATAGAAAAATATGGAGAAAAAGGGCAGACCACCGGCAGCCAAAGATGATTAGACTAAATTTAATTATTATTAATTATAGTATTTATTATTATAATAGTTATTAATTTGAATGTTATCATTCATTTCGAAGTCACCTATAATTAATTCGGAATGAATCAATTCATAAATAACTCATTTTTACAACCTGCACGTTATAGTAAGGGAGGTATTGCATTGGGATAAAAGATAACCCCCCCCCCAGTTTTTTACGGAAATACACGTTTTGAAGCACCAGTAATCCGAATCAAACAAAATCTCGATGACGTCGGTCTGTCAGTCCGTCTGTACTCTCATTTACGGCTAAACGGCTGAACCAAATTTGGTACACATATTCTTAAATATAAAAGAAAGGGCTGAAAAGCTTTTGGGCAGAACGCGATGCGCAGATTAGGTATTAATTAATTATATTAAAATTCAAAACGATAGCAAAATTGGCGAAGTCTTTATAATAAACCCAAGTTCTTTATCCATATTGATTATCCAACATTCAAAATGAGAGAACTTGAGAATAACAATTTTATCATCTTTGCAATAACTATAAATATATAAATATAAATAAACTTTTCCGCTTTGGAAAACCCTAAGTGGTGTCAATGTATGGTTGTCCTCAAGCATTCTTGGATAAAAGGTATTGCGAAATCTCAACGACCAGAAGAATTTGTTTAGATAATGTATCCGGGGGTACCTTAACACGGACCTGAAGGAGTCAAGATAGTTTTTTCTGTTTGATTAAATTACAGGATCAATAGTTTAAGAGGTAATGGATTTTTCCTGAAACTACTTTAGAAACAACTACTTTCGTCTCTAGAAAGGGCGAAGAAAATACAATTTTCCTCACTAGGAGGAAAGTAAAAAACAATTGCTACGTTAATCTTAATAATGACATTTAAAATTGAAAGATACTCGTATCTAGATTGCTAAGTGGCAAACTTCACTAATGCATAAGATAATTTTTTATATTTTGATTGTAGTTTCAGTAAAATTATGTGTAAAACTTGAGAAGAAAGTGTTTTTCAACTCTCGTTCAATTGACACACTCGCTACGCTCATGTGTCAAACTTTGAACACTAATTAAAAAACTCCACTTTCTTCTCTAGTTGTACAAATAACTATTGTATCAATATTCTTGAGTACGGTGGTAAACTTATTCTACAGGTAAAACCCGGGGGATTAATGAAAGTTTTAGTTGATATCTAGTGCGTCTTTTGTGGTGGGCAATAACAATAATTAGACCAGTTTACCGCAAAAATTTCCAACACTCTCACAATGGCTTTAAGTTCTAACGTGTTAATATGATTATCTCATTCACTTTATCGGTCACGTCACGGTCCGCGCATGGTGCGGTCAATTATTAACGAGCTCTTAGCGAGTTCATGATTTTGGACTTTCTGTCCGTCCGTCCGCTCGTCTGTGGACAAGATAACTCCCGAACGATTTCGACTTTTCTAAGTCTGTGTTCAGTATTTTGTCATCGCCCAACGAAGAATTGATTAAATGTTCAGTGACCCAGAAGCTCGTTTGCTATATTTGTTACATGTTTATTATAGCGTGTAGGTATAGCCGGTTAGGTTTTGGTCAAAAGAAAGACACGCTACAATAATAGACCGTACCGTGATCTAAACGTGGCATGACCGGTGATGTGAATCGGCCTTTAAACGTTGAACCTGTGGGATAACTCGTTAACATTAGACATTCCTCGCTGCCTATGCCTTTGGTCTGGATCTTTTAGTTGACCAGGAGATAATTCTTTGTCTTCGTAGCCATAAAAAGCCTAAACATTCCCGCAATATGTGATCATGTCACAGAGACAATAGAACGAGCTAAGTGCCTGTATTTCACGTGATCCAACATCATCGAAGTTTGGTTGAACACGAAGGCGTCCTACAGTAATGATTTTTGGGTTTTCGGCCAATTTTTTTTGATATCTCTATTTTCTGGCGCAAGAGGTGAGCTGATCTCTCAGTTCAAAAACACAACTTTCTTGCCAATTAAAAGATAAGCTAGATATTGGGTATTTCCCATGATACAATAATCTAATAAGATACTCTAAACTAGCGAACGAATTTAAAACTTGTTTGCGCATTACGTCATCCGTTCAAATTTTCGCGACACCGATGTTCGATTTTAAACTTATGTTGTTGATGGCAAACACGCACCCATCCACTGTCCTTCTCTTTCACACGGAACAATACGGTTCAGGCCCGTAGCCAGAATGGAGTAGCAGAAGTGATCGGTATTTTGTAGGTGGCGCTTAAAAAGTTTTTGATAAAGACTTCCCCTGTAATTTTTGTAAAGAAACGCATCAACCGTAATTTCCAGTGGGGCCAAGACACCACGTTCTAGGTGGTTTCAAGACAAAGATATGAAAGAAAAAAACTACTGTCACTAATTTAATATCGGGCTTAGGTAATTTTTACAGGAACAAAGAAAAATAAGTTCTTTAACTACAAATTGCTTGACTTACATTCATTGTCGGCTGTGATACATTGTATTTAGAGCGACTTACGTCCCTTTCCGTTGTCTGTATTCATTTTTACGATAGTAAACTACATTGGAATGGCAGTATAACAATTCAAATAAATCCTCAAAACGCGAAATAAGTTATTGGTACGTCCAAGAAGGCGATTTGATACGATTTCGTCGTGTTTAGTGTAAAATTTTCTGAATAATTAGAATTTTTAGAGTAATAATAACTTTCACTGCTACCTAATAGATTGACGGCGAAGCCAAAAATTCTACAGGGTTACCCGACATTCGTCGCAGCATACGAAAATGCCGTTAGCTGCGTGCAAATATGAATTACAATAAGGAGTACACTTATATAGTAATGCAGGTTTCGACGCAGCATCGGCCGACACGTTAGAAATTCCATGGAAAAGGGAAGTGATCATGCAGGATGAGCACAAGGAAACATAACGAAAGAAAAAAATACATCCTTCGGTTACATTAAAGAAGAAACAGCCTTTGGTAACACAAAAAAAAAGAACAGAGCAGTCTAAGAAAAGAAATTGCGTCGCATCTGCCGTTATAGTATCTAAGTGTTCAAATAAGCCCCCGCCAGTAGGAATCGTGTAATGCAATCGGTTTTCAAATTCTGCAGTCACAGACATGAGTTGGGTATGAGTGATACCCGCAGAACATTCACGGATGGCATCTTCCAAAGCAGCAGTGTTCGGAAACGGTCCACGTGCATAAATGGAATCCAGGTGACCCCAGTAGAAGAAATCGAGAGGGTTCATGCATGTTGAGCGTCAAAATTGTGACAGGAATTATCCGATGAGTAATGACAAGCAGTGACAAATCCTAGTACCATCGCTAACTCGTTGACCAATGCTGCGTCGAAACCTGCATTACTATATAGGTGTACGCCGTATTGTAATTCATATTTGCACGCAGCTAACGGCGTTTTCGTATGCTGCGGCGAATGTCGGGTAACCCTGTATAGTAAATGAAATTTTGGATTTATTTTTTTGTAATAATTGCATAACATTATTCTGCAATTGTGAAAATCGATTCAGTACCATATTCTTAAGAGTTTTTCTACCAGGCAACTTCAGGGAAGGATTACAAAGCTTGAAAAAATGTTTAGTTGCATCGTCGTCAAAAAATGTAAACGGAAGATATTTTGCTGCGACCTAGTCAACGATTGAATTGCTTGTCATTTTCTGTTGGAATGGAGTCTGAAACATACGATACGACTCTTTCAGAAGAGGGCATTGCATTAGTGACATTGTAGTAGTTATAGTTAGTAATTACTAAACTAAACCTTTATTGGAAGAGGGTTACATAAAAAATTTGGTCAAGGCGTTGACTGATCAAAGACTTCTGTGAAACGCCATGTAATTGATTCGCATATTTATCAGCTTTGGTCCAATAGTAAAGTGTGTTTTTTAAGTAGTCATATACCTTAATAATTTCTAAATAACGCCATCGGCTTTCCAATAACACACGATTTTTTAGCGTAATTCCTAATGGAGCTGGGTATGACTGTCGGCCGTCCGTGCGAGGCTTTAGCTACTTTCACAATTCTCAATAGATTTAGATTTTTTTAAAATTTGGTAACCTATAGTCTGGTAGCTGAACCAAGAAAAATTTTTATGATTAATGTGCGCATGCGCAGAGTGTGCAATGTCAACTTCTGTATTTATTAACGAGGTTCTAGCGAGTTCATGATTTTAGATTTTCTGTCCGTCCGTGTACACGATAACTTACGAGCGGTTTCGAATCATCATTCAATGAAGAACTGATTAAATTTTCAGTTGCCCAGGAGCTAGTTTCCTATATTTGTTACAAGTTTATTCTTGCTTATAGTATTTATCAAAGTGTAAAGTTCCATCTTCTTAAAAAACACCCTAAGTAAGTGTCACAACTCTCATGAGGATGGGTCAGTCGTTGTGTACTTGGGCAACCTACCTAGCGCATGGTAAATATTATTGAACGGTTTAGCGACAATAAGATTAAATAAGGACTTCTTATGAAGTTTAAAAGCGGGTAAGATGAAACAAACGTACTTCTTACCTTAAACTGAAACATCTCGGTTAATAACGTTGTTTGACAAGTTCTACTGCTTCCCGCTCCCGATGACTGCCCTTTATGGGAAATCAGCTGTGTATCCGGAAATAGCATAGTATACTCCTTCTTGTGCTTTGATTTCATATGCCTTGAAATTGTACTGGTTCCGCCTCCTGTGATTTTATATTCCGCTTTGATTTTTTCTGCCTTGCACAACACACATGTCGCAAGTTTCGCATTTTTTTAAATAATTTTGAAATCAAAAAATTTGTTGAATTTGCTTTTCTTCGACATTTCCACGCCTTCTTCTGGAACTTTGTCTTTATCAAGAACAACTCCACTTCCCTCGCTGCCACGGCTATCGTCACTGCATTCATAATTTGGGTTTTTCACACTATCGTCACTGTCAAAATCCATTTTTAAAAGTAAGAACGCTTAGCTCAAAGGTTGTAATTTGGAATAAAGACTGTAACTGTAGCTGTAGACTATTCGCGTCACTGTTTTGATTAATAAATTATTATGTAACGTTAGCATTAGCACCATTCGCACTTTTGTAAGTTAGGTACTGGACTGTTTTCACGACTATTTCCAATTAACAAATAAGAGACGTTAGTCAGCACTAATTCATTTGCGTTACGATGGAATAAATCCCTTCCTAAAGTGTCAACTTATGTTTTAGTTATGACGTTTGGACGACCAGTGCGGGTTACAGTACCTATAATCTTTAACTTAAATAACTTTACCTCGAGCTTTACCTAATCCCTTTCTCAAATTTCAATACTTTTCGACCCTTGCCGACATTGCAGCGGGATGATTAAGGTTTCATACTAAATCAGTAAATCAATCACATCGATTATAGACATATTATGTAATATCAATGGCAACAGGCAGGTGTCCCTGCATATTGGCCCGTATGAATAAAAGGAAGCAAATGCTTATACTTAGCAAAATTCAAAGTAAATACTCGTAACTGCCCCTTCATACTGGTCTGTTTAGCATGGTTTAGCAGCGCTGCACTGCGTCCTGTCCTTCTGTTTAGAAGCGCTGCTAAGTCGTCCAGTGCGAAGGAGCACTTACGAGTATTTACTTTGAATTTTGCAAGTATAAGCATTTGCTTCCTTTTATTCATATGGGCCAATAATACGCAACATCCCTTACCAAGCAGTTTAACCGACCGATCGAGCATAGGTGAAGTAACGCAATAATACAATACAATACAATAACAACGTATTGGCGATTGCCGTACCTACCTTTATGTTTAGCATATTCCCAAAATCAACAAAGGAAGTGGTAAAACGATTCTTGGCTAATCTCTAAAGATATTTCCTTTTCTGTTTTAAGGGTAAGCATAACATTATAAATACCGCCGTCCGCCAGGCACTAGAATTCTAAGAATGTAATCCTCTGGTTGGGGTGGTAGCAAACGTCAAGTGACACCTTTAAAAATACGTGTAAAAATAATTTCTTTATTGGAAATTCGTGTTTATTTATTTAAGCAGTGATGTAAAGACATCAAACACATGAAAAGTTGCCAAATTGACCTTACGCTCTGAAAAAAGACAACCAAAATCCATATACCTAGTATGCGTTTGCATAGGAGGTAAATATATAACAGTAAAATTACCTAAAACTCCATAAAAAAAATCTCGAAAAAATATTCCGGGACTTTTATCTCTTGTCGATTCTTTCCTTGATTTTATCAATGATTCATAAACATGCAAAAAACGGTTGGTAAAGGAAAGGAATGTTCCTCATTTAAAATTTTGCGCCCTAGATGAGACGACGTGATAAGTATAAATATTAATATGACATAATATACCTTTTAAAAAAATTTCATCAATTAATTTTTATATAGTGTACCTACATTGCCCAATTGTGCTCGATGATAAGGTATTAAAGGAAATGTTTCATTACGGTCCGGACCGAAAAGACCGTTTTTGTCCGTCCGCTCCGCGGTTGAAGGACCGGACCGGCTCGAAAATGTTAGGGACCGGACCTAAAACCGGACCGATAAGTTGAATCTAGGGACCGGACCGAGAACCGGCCCGAAATCGGCCCGGTCTTCGGTCCGGTCCGGTCCAAAGACCGAGACCGCGACCATACCTACTAAAATTTGTTTTATTTTTTTAAATTAAGTTACCCAATGTTTTTTTTTTATAAATAATTTTGGGGGTATTTGGGAAGCAGGAATAAAGAGTACTAAGTACCACTTAAAAAGAATTATTGGTAATAGTTTATTGACATTTGAAGAATTTTATACAGTCATAGTACAAATTGAAGGTATATTGAACTCACGTCCTTTATGTTCACTTTCATCCGATCCTAATGACCTAACAGCTTTGACGCCAGCGCACTTTATTATTGGTCGCCAAATAACAGCCATTCCTGAAAAGAATTTTACTACACTACCTGAAAATAGATTAAAACGATATGAGCGATTACAATCAATAGTGCAGCACTACTGGACCAGATGGAACAAGAAGTACGTGACCGAATTGCAAATTCGCACGAAATGGAAGCAGCAATCAAGTCAACTTTTAAGGATTGGAACAGTGGTTCTGGTGAAGAATGAAAATACTTACCAAATAAACTGGCAGCTGGGAAGAATCGCGGCATTACATCCTGGCAAAGATGGGATTGTTCGAGTCGTCGATATCCAAACAAGAGACGGTTTGATAAGGCAAGCAGTGAACAAAGTTTGGGTTTTACCGATAGATGGACAATAGTGTTCTTCCTTGAAAACAGTCGTTCAAGGCGGGCGGGATGTTTAAGCGCGTTTTATTTAAATTGTTGAGTGGGAGTGCGCCGGCGCAGACGGAGAACTTACGTCACTGACTGAAGAAAAGTGCATTCCAACTTGGCTACTGTACACACGAAGTTATGTTATGTTATTCTTATTGTTGTATTAATCATGTTCTTAACGTTTTGTAGAAGTAGATAAATTACAGTCCGCTAAACCAGTGTTTTTATTCAACAGGGTGTAAGGTGCGAAGGCAATAATAGACTTCTCTACCGTGGTATATATAAGTACTATTTTTTTCACTACTAGTACTTGAAGTCCTCTAAATTAACATATTATATTGATAAGAAAGTGAACGGTTGGACAGAATTTTTTGTGTATTAATTTAACATGTCAATCAAGTGCGTGGAAGTACAAGTCAAACAGGCCGTATTTTGTTCTGTCATTGAGATATTTTTAAAGAGTAATTTCGTTCGAATTTTATCAAAATGTGATAATTTTAGGTATTAGTCCAGGGAATAGAGGGTTTTAACTTGCAAAATGAGAAGTAGTTCCAATTTCTTTTGCATCTCATAGACAGTCATCTGGTGGTTAAGAATCTAAGTTTTCGACCTCCCACCCCTTGTGCTTCCCCCGTACCACCCCCAAAACCCCTGAAATTTGGTTGGTTTCTTAGGTTTTCAATCATATCTTTTTAATTGTTCACTTTAGAAAAAAATATGTTATCAGAAATTGTAGACCATAAAATTCTACACAACTTTGATACACACTACTTTTTTGTGAATTGTTTATTAAAAAAGATATAGAGCTTGAGAGTTGGTTATATTTTGAAGAATTCTGAAATTTCTATGTAGATGTTTTAACTAAATTTCATACTTTATAATTAACGAGTTTTATGAGAAAATATCTTGAATTTATTGTGGTATAAATCCCTCTACCCTGCACCCTTACCAAAGGGGATGCAAAATAATGAAACTTGCAATCCTTGCTAGTGAGGATATTTGAATTACTGTGAGATTGTAGCGCTTTCTGATATACTTTTGAAATTAAAAAAATTGTCTCACTTCAGTTCAGTTTCACCCCACCCCCCGCGCGGTAAGAATAGATATTTAAACGCTCTTGTGAAGTTAGTCAGAGAGTACAACGCTTATTACATATTTTCTATTCCTCTTTAAATATCTATTCCTACCGTGGTTGGGGGGAGGGGCAGGCGGGGTATGAAGGATTTGAAGGATGAAGCTGAACTGAAGTGAGACAATTTTTTTGTTTCAAACGTATATTAGAAAACCCTACAGTCTCACAGTGATTCAAATGTCCCCACTAGCAAAGGTTAAAAGTTGAATTATTATGCATCCCCCTTGGTAATGGTGCAGCGTAGGGGGATTTATACCGCGATAAGTTCAAGATATTTTTTCATAAAACTCTTAATTATAGAGATAAAGTATAAAATTTGGTTAAAACATCTACATAGGAATTTCAGAATTCTTAAAAATATAAGCAACTCTGTAGCTCGATATCGTTTTTAATAAACATTTCACAAAAAAGTAGTGTATATAAAAGTTGTGTAATTTATAGTCTACAATTTCTGATAACAATATTTTTTTGTAAAATGAATCTATAAAAAGATATGATTGAAAAAGTAAAAGACCAACCAAATTTCTTTGGTTTTAAGGGTGGTACGGGGGAAGCACAAGGGGTGGGAGGTCGAAAACTTGGATCTTATCTAAACGTTTATTGAGCGAAATTTTGAGTTGTGTTTTCTAAAAGTGACAGCGTTACAGTTCTCATTATTGACTACTAGTTAATAATGTCCACATTATTACCCACTTTGAACAACTGCCGAGAAAGCCTACTTTACAAGTGGAAAAAAGGTTAATAATCATGTCATCAGACACTAGTAGTGAAAAATAGTACATTATGTATCAAGGTAGAGAAGTACAGTATTATTACCTGAGCACCAAGATTACATCTCGAGGCGCTTGCGCCGAGGGGTGTAAGGTGCGAAGGCAATAATAGACTTCTCTACCTTGATACATAATGTACTATTTTTCACTACTAGTGTCTGATGACATGATTATTAACCTTTTTTCCACTTGTAAAGTAGGCTTTCTCGGCATTTGTTCAAAGTGGTTAATAATGTGGACATTATTAACTATATAGTAGTCAATAATGAGAACTGTCACGCTGTCACTTTTAGAAAACACAACCCGAAATTTCGCTCAATAAACGTTTGGACAAGTTCTCTAAAATGAATAATTGCCACCATCCGCCATTTCCAGAGAAATTACATACCTAAAATTATCACAATTTGAAAAAATTCGAACGAAATTACTCAGAAAATATCTCAATGATAGAACAAAATACGGCCTGTTTGACTTGTACTTCCACGTACTTGATTGACATGTTAAATTAAGAAACAAACAATTCTGTCCAACCGTTAACTCTCTTATCAATATAATATGTTAATTTGGAGGATTTCAAGTGCTAGTAGTGAAAAATAGTACATTATATATCAAGGTAGAGAAGTCCACTATTATTGCCTGAGCACCAAGATTACATCTCGAGGCGCTTGCGCCGAGGGGTGTAAGGTGCGAAGGCAATAATAGACTTCTCTACCGTGGTATATATACCATTTTTTTCACTACTAGCACTTGAAGTCCTCTAAATTAACATATTATATTGATAAAAGAGTTAACGGTTGGACAGAATTGTTTGTTTCTTAATTTAACATGTCAATCAAGTACGTGGAAGTACAAGTCAAACAGGCCGTATTTTGTTCTGTCATTGCGATATTTGCAAAGAGTAATTTCGTTCGAATTTTTTCAAAATGTGATAATTTTAGGTATGTAATTTCTCTGGAAATTGCGAATGGTGGCAATTATTCGTTTTAGAGAACTTGTCTAAACGTTCATTGAGCAAAATTTCGGGTTGTGTTTTCTGAAAGTGACAGCGTGACAGTTCTCATTATTGACTACTAGTTAATAATAAAAAATTATTAACCACTTTGAACAAATGCCGAGAAAGCCTACTTTACAAATGGAAAAAAGGTTAATAACCATGTCATCAGACGCTAGTAGTGAAAAAAATTGTATATATAAACCACGGTAGAGAAGTCTATTATTGCCTTCGCACCTTACACCCCTCGGCGCAAGCGCCTCGAGATGTAATCTTGGTGCTCAGGCAATAATAGTGGACTTCTCTACCTTGATATATAATGTACTATTACATTATTTGTATGTCAAATCAGTTTACGTTACTCGTTTCGAAATTCCTGCCTCAGCTACGCTTCGGCAGTAAACATCTCACTCGTTAACGTAAACCTTGATTTACCATACTCATATGTAAATAACTAACGTTGACGTCTTGGCGAACTGCCAAATGAAAAGTTACCAAAAACAATGTTACAATGGAACTCATTGAAACACTGTCTTTGCCGAAAACAGTTGCACAAAATTCTCATTGTAACACCGAAATAGAAAAAGAATATTTTGTGTATTCTGTATTCTTCCAACTATTGACAAAATTTCTTTAAATAATGTCATGCGCATATACGTTGATTAGGTAAGTCTACAGCAAGCTAGTGGACAGCAAAGTGAGGATAGCAATGATAGTATTTCGTAGTCATTGAGGTAGCCAAGGCTACAGCGGATTAAGGAGATTTTGGTTAAGAACAAAAACTTGTGATTTTACTTACATGCGTTCTGCAATGGTAGGGAATGCCAATACGCCACCGAGTATACCCAGTCATTTTAGCAGACAACACTAATGCAAAACAATTCTGTTATCGGCTTCTTCATGATCAGAAGTAAGAAATTGACAAGAATCTCCTAATTCAAAATTAGCTAACATTTTTGAACCCTTGACTGGTAGCAAACTGGATCTGTCTAGTTTTAGAAAGGGTAATTAGTTGTTCTGGTAGAACAGGGTCAAGGAACCAGCCAGGTCCCTCCTACGCAATCAATACCAGCAAGTCCACTACCCATATCCCGGGAGTCTGCCTCCAAATATGTACGATTATCCTCAACAACAGCCACAGTTTCCTCCGCAATTTTCAAACCAGACCTACAAAAGACCACACATTCGTACGATTCACCATCACACCTCAACCAGCAGTGAACAGTACTATACAATGAACCAACACACCAGTCAAGAAGCAAGCAGCCAACGCCACCACCACGGACACCAACCCCGCATCGTGCTACAACTACTCCACCGTCAAGTGTCTTGTCCTTGGATTTCGAAGGAGATTCAAATGATTGGAACATTTAATCATGAGCAGTATTCCACTTTTGTATATTTGTATAGATAGGGCCTACAACACATTTATGCGAAAGTAGGAAAAGAATCTTTCCTCACTGTTCCGCAATGAATGGAATAAAACATTGAAGGACCCATGAGTATGTCGATTTTGAAGCAATGGGTGAATCCAGAACCGTCTATTTCTTCTTCGTGGCCGGCTCCATAGCAAGTACATGGTTAGCACTTTCTTCTTCCGCGATGTTAACATTTCAATAGCTGAGCCTCAACCGAGTCTAAATACGGGAGTGGCGCGCGCCGGACGAAACCGACGTCGCGTGAAAACGCGTCATGTTTCGGTCACATTTAAAATTGTGACGTGACGGTAATGACCGTCATGACATGGTCATTTGACCGACTCACATCTCTGCTTTCATTTGTGCAAATGGCAGCAAAACCATTTTTTTGCGTAACATCGGTTGAATATTTGTGTAACTTTGATCTAATTAATTATTTATTTCACTTATTGTTTGGTATGAAGCTAACTTCAGTCATGATTATTTAGACGTAAAGATGCTTCTTGTAAAAGTTTTGTTAATAAATTATTGTCTTGTCTCTTTTGTAAGATACCCAGTATAAAACACTTATATTGATATCCTAGCATAGGTATGGGTTGGTTCATATTTATTTTGAAAACTTATAGTTCTATGATATAACCTAAACTTATGTTATCCATTTTATTAAACTTTGTACATTGGGAATTGTTTGGACAAGTGTCACTAATGTTCCTGAGAGAGAAGAACACTCTATAAATGTGACAGATGATGGCGACCAATCTGGGTCTGGTGAAGTAGAAGCTGGAACCTCATCAAGAACTTCCTAAAGATATTGACAAAGATATCATGAATATTTCAGTTGAAGATATATTACCTTTGCCAGTTAATACACAAACTACTCGAAAGGTCAACAAAAAAAGAGGAAAGTATGGATTTTTGAATAGTACACTCGAAATAAAAGCAGTAAAAGATCTAGTCGCACAAAAGGCTGCAGAAGCTGTGAGAAGATCTGCAAAGGCTGCTAAAAGACGTGTTCTTGTTGAAGGAGATGTACAGTACAAAAATGAATTTCCTGACAAGATCTGGCAGAGATGTTCAGAAACATATTGTTGTAGGAAATGAAGATACGGAAGAAAGTAGTGAAGAAGGAAGTTTTGCGGGAGAATACGCCGAGAATGATGTATCGTGTATATACTGCAATGATTTGTATTCTCGTTCCCGTTCAAAGGAATTGTGGGTGCAATGCCAAGAATGTAGGGAGTGGTGCCACGCAGTGTGCTGGTGCAGAAAAAAAATTTAAAACATTCATCTGTGACATACCAGCCATGTCCTAGAGTATTGTCTTTAAAAGGATTTTGTCTTGGACATTTGTCGAGAAAATCTTTTACAGAAGCTATGATATCTTCAAAACGCCGAGGAAACCCTTTTCTATAACTAACCGTAATCCAGTCTACTAACAAATGTTCTTCTTCTTCGGTTAGAACAGGACTTGGACCGTGGCCTACTAACAAATTTATTGCTTAGACGGAACTGAAGGGTGGATCGTAGTACCCCAAATTTTGCAGATGCACGTTTTTTTGACATTTCATTATTTATCGCTTCAACAGCATCCTTAATGTTCCTTTCCGTGTATTTTTCACCTTCTTGAATCTTGACCATCTGCAAAAGTGTATAAAGAATCTATAAAGTACCTAGGTAGATAAGTCTATTATAGTTTATCCTTTGTTTGAAACAAAAATAGTCATTGGCACATATAACAGATCAGTTATTGGCACCGTGCCAACTACTGTTTAAAACTGCAAAATGGAAAGAATGTTGAAGCAAATGAAACTCTGCCTTATTAACTTTAACTTAAAAGTCATAACAAGGATAGCAAAATTTAAACCGAAACGACAGTTATTGGCACCCCCTACGAATTACTGAATTTGGGTTTAAATTCTAACTCAGTTATTGGCACCCTATATTTTATATAAAAAACTGTATTCACCATTAGAAGTGTATTGCAACAGAGAGAACAATACTCAAGTTTTCAAATAGAACCATAGGTAAATATTAATAATCGAAATAAATCGTATACTTTTGCATAGATTCATTGAAAATTAAACGCAATTTCTATTTTAATCAATTTTATGCCCACATGCCAATAACTATCACGGTGTCAACAACTGTAGCGCTTACCCTACCTTGATCTCACAAAATACCGCCTTAAGTATTTTTTTTGTGGACCACACAGAGAAAATACTGGAACTGACAGAACACAGACAACATTGTACAGCTGAAATTTGCCGGGAAATTTAAACATTAGGCCGGATTTTGGTGGTTGACGAAAGTACCTCACTTCCCCTAATTCAAATTTTTATCTCTCGCAGCACAGATTGGTTATACGAAAAATGCCGAACAATTGTTGCGTACCTAAATGCAAAATACGAACAATAAAGCTAACGATCGTGAAGGGAAAGTATCCTTGTTTTCATTCCCAGCTCCCAGAGAAGAGCTTTGGCTTCGGAAAATAAATTGAGATGGATACAACTTAATTCGTACTTAAGAGCCCTGCGATAATTGCACTGTCCATATCCATGGCAACTGGCAACTCCTTTGGACACTTTCCTAATACACCGACAATTTATAAGTAGGTAACGTCAGTTTGACAAGTAATGTTTGTTCGCGAAATATTCCCCCAAATTACACTCGTGCATCAAAATAAACCTGATAATTTTTTATTCAAGCATGTAATGATGTGAAATGTTATAAGATTAATTTGTAATTTGATTCCTGTAGGAATTGGAAATTAATCTAGATTTCTATCAGGAGAGGGCGGTAGTTTCAAAGACGTCATGTTTGTGGACATTCCCACCAGTACGATTACCATCACCATTACATTCCCACTTCCTTCCACAGACTATATAAACAGAAACCAGACCAGAAAGGGGACTCGTCTTAGAATTGTTTTCCTGGTCCTAAGAAATTCTTTCCTGTTTCCTGGTCAGACGTTAGCGATTGTAAATCGCGCTCTGACACCCGCCCTGTTGAATAATTTACCTCAGACGTGCCGGTTGTAGTACCGCGCTCTGAAACCCTTCCTGAATTAAAAGTGTACGGCCGTATAGCCGTGCCGTTAATTTGGGGTTACCTGACTATCCAGTACAAAGAGGTGCAGGTCGTATGACCGCGCTCTTCCTGTTACCATCCGTGGAAAAAGTATACGGCTGTATAGCCGTGCTCAGAATTAGGTTATCCCTGTGGTGAAATTTCGGTAGACGCTGCGAATGTAAATTCGCGCTCGACTGGAACCAGCCTTCCTGTAATCTACCCCGAATATTTTTGTACTTGAGCTTCTAACGTAAAACTTACTTGATTTATATTGATCCCGTGTAAAGTTAAATCATAGAAGTGGTCTTTGAAACTACCTACCGGTTGTTCATACTGGAAGCTAACGTGATATCAGTTACAGGTTAACAAAACTACCACGAGTGTCAATTGTCCCGGTCGACCCCTCCTACTTGGGTCGCATTCAATCATTTTTAGTTTTCTTTATTTTGTAAATATTTTGTACATATATTTGTTTAATTATATTTTCTTGGAAAAAACAGGGTTTTAGTTTATTAAAAGTGGGGACCTGATATCTCCGGCTGTAGAGCTACGCAGCATCTCCCGGTGAACCTGAACCATAGGCAACCAACCATACAGTGTTGTATGGGTGAACAGGAGGGGGTTTAGGAATGGGAGATTTTTTTGGAGGTCCTTGGGTTACCAATAGGCAAAGGGTAGTTTGTAACCCTTAGGACCGTTACAAAGTGGCGCCCGAGCAGTTTAAAGAAGAGAAAAGTACATGCAAGTAAGCTATTAACAATTAAAACTATTCTAGCTTCCAAAAAGGATTTGTGTAATTTTCCAGTTTGAATTTAATTTTGTTTTCCAGGATAATTTTTATTTCTTTTAGTTTTCCAGAACCTGTAATATAGTTAGTTAATTAGGGAATAGTTACATACGTACCACGATATGCCAGGAGACGAACCTCAGGCGGAGAAAATGGAACCCGAACCAAAGATCGGGTGGGTCTACACAAAGAGGAAGGAAGAATTAATCGCAGAATTAGACGATAGGGGAGTGAAGTCCACTGGTACAGTCGAGGAGTTGAGGGCCAGGTTAATACGGTATATTCGTGATCCACTGGGAACTGCAAGTGACCTAGAACCAGAAGAACATAAGGAAAAAGAATCCATAACTTCAAAAGGAACAATACCAAAAACCAGGTATGAGACCACTTCCAGATCAGAGAGACATCAGCACACAAGGGAGCCAGGGCAAGTGCCAGTGGGTAAACCAACAGCTGCAGAACTAAGTGATAAGGTGCGGAAGTGGGGAGTTAAATTTGATGGTACTGGTGATCCAATATCATTCCTAGAAAGGGTGGAAGAATTAAAAACTTGTTATGGATTCGAGAATGAAGATTTATTAAGAACCTTACCGGAAATGCTAAAAGGTAAAGCGTTGCTTTGGTACAGGAACCACAAAGATGGGTGGAGAAATTGGGCCGATGTCGTCGATAGTGTCGAGATATACTTCCTTCCATACAGGTATCGATTTAAGCTGGAGGAAGACATCCGAAACAGAATTCAACGGCCAGGGGAAAAGGCAGCAGACTACATCACGGACATACTCACATTAATCCGAAGGCAGGGAGAAATGTCCAGGCACAGCCAATTGGATAGAATATATGAAAATCTGCGAACAGAATATAAACATTATATTCGGCCAAGGGACTTCAACAGCTTATCGGACTTACTGGAATTCGCAGGGGAATTTGAAAGGTTGCCTAAGACAGTAAATCCAGTCAGTCACAATTGGGGTAGCCCGAGGGTAAGGTTTGAAGCAAGAACAGCACCTAATAGGTTAGAAAGAAGTCCAGATAGAGTAAGCGGGGAAGCAACAAATACAATGAGAAGAAAAGAGGATAGAAGTAGTTACCAAAGGAGTGAAGTTTGCTGGAATTGCGGAGAAAGGGGCCATCAAAGGAGGTTTTGTCGGGGTGAGTTTAAACCCTTTTGTTCTAGGTGTGGAAAAGAAGGAATCTTGTCCAAAGATTGCAATTGCCAGAGAACGGGAAACGAGAAACGCCAGTAAAGGAACCCCAGGAGTCCCTCTACAACATGGCCAAATATCCTGAAACAGAATTTAGTAGGAAATTGACTACTAATCCAAATAATTGTCTATGTCATACAAACCAGTCCTGCCAGATGAAGACTGCCGTTTGTTTATGACAATCGGAATTTTTGGAAATCCCTTTTTAGCATTAATCGATACAGGGGCAGCACGATCCTATATAGGGAACAAGGTAGTTGAATTACTCAAACATAAAAAAATGTTACCAGCAGCAGGCCAAGCGATAACGGTCCAATTAGCAGATGGTACGGAAGTAAACACGAAGGGAAGATGTCGAGTTCCCAGCCAGATAGGGAGGAATCACATGGAGCTGGAATATCAACACCTTCCTGGACTGACATCCGACATAATAATAGGAATGGATTTCTTGATACAGAAGGACGTCCAGTTAAATTTCAGACAGAAAACGATGAAGCTCTTTGATGAGGTAATAGATTTAAATGTAAATCATGCATCCAGGTTAGATGGCATCAAAGGATTAGAGGGGAACCAGTTAATCATCTTGAATAAGTTCCTAGAAACAGAATTGGAGCATTTTAAAAATTCGCCAGGGAGAACTGCTGCAATTACACATACAATAACGGTAAAACCAGAAGCAGAACCATGCAAACAAAGGTATTATCCAAGAAATCCAGCCATACAAGCAATCATTAATGAAGAAGTGGATAAGATGTTAGAGGACAAGGTAATAGAACCATCCAGAAGTCCTTGGAGCTCACCCATCGTGTTAGTCAAGAAACCATCAGGCAAGTATCGTTTCTGCATTGATTATAGACAGGTTAATCAAAGAACAGTCAAAGATGCGTACCCTTTACCACAAGTCCAAGGGATACTACATAGATTAAGAGAAGCCAGATATATTAGTACTCTAGATTTGAAAAATGGATACTGGCAGGTACCTCTGAGTGAAGAAAGTAAGCCTGTAACCGCTTTCACTGTCCCAGGAAGAGGACTATTTCAATTTCAAGTACTCCCGTTCGGTTTACATTCAGCACCAGCAACATTTCAAAGGTTACTAGACGAAATATTAGGACCAGAAATGGAAGAAAAAGCATTCGCATATCTAGATGACATCATCATAATAAGTAAGAGTTTTAACGAACATTTAAACATTTTGCAGGAGGTTCTACGTAGGCTAAGGGAGAATGGTCTCCAACTACAAATAGAAAAATGTGTCTTTTGTAGAACAGAGCTTAAATATCTAGGACATGTGGTAAATAGAGAAGGAGTCCGGCCAGATCCGGAGAAAGTAGAAGCTATTGTGGGGGTAGTTTGTAACCCTTAGGACCGTTACAAGCATGTTGTCATTAAAAAAAACTGCATTCGGTCATTTTCATATTTGGTAAAAGAGCTTTCGCCAAAATATGAAAATAAACTCATGCAGTTTTTAGACAACATGCTTTCAAAAAAAAATTACCGGTAATTTTGATGCACTTGTGCAATTACTTACGATAAATGCACGTGTGGTATTTCAGCGACAATTCAATGACATTTGTCAAACTTCCACCAGTGAAATGGGGCGAAATTTTTTCGTATTAACTGGAACATTCATCTTAGTTTGTTAATCAATTTCGCAAGCGCTCGTGGTATTAATCAGCGTAACTAGCATTCGTGACAGCACCTCAAAAATATTCGACAATACTTCGACTACTTATGGTATTATATATGAAAAACGCTTTGACGAAAGATTTATTACCAGAGAAGGTTCCGCAGTGAGAAACGACGGGTCTATTTTGAGAAATACCGAAATTGACTAATGATGCGTTTCCGGTCATATATCCCGGACAACCGGTTTATATGACCCAAAAGTGACCACCGAAAAGACAATTGCCATCAGAGCATGAAATTGAGGTCAGAAAAAATGAAGCAGAACAAGAAAAGAAGCTAGAGAAAAATCAGGTCAAAAGATTTTGTAACGGTTAATTTTCTATATTTTCTCCGGAATCTCGGTTTAGTTTAATTTACATTCAATTCGGGCGGCAGGTTGGGAATGTTTTAAGGGCAGGTCTACCAGAGGATTAAGGTGCGTTGACACGGTGCTAGTGTGCTCGGCCGAGACCACTAGCATGCCTACTCGGCCGGTACTCGCATAAAACTCGTACTGTGTAAACAAACAAGCGAGTACACTTGACAGTTGTAAATTCTCGTACGAGTTAGTCGGTCGTCTTCCAACTTTCGGCGTGCGAGTTTCATGCTAGTTCTCTTTTAAAACATGGCGGTCAAAAGATGGACAGAAGCGCAAACTCTTAAATTTGTTGAATTGTATGAAGATGCAGAATGTTTATGGAATTTTCGGCATGCCCTTTATAAAAATAAAGACGCAAGAGACACAGCCTCAAGAAATTTGATTAACCAAATGAATTTACCGAATTTTGATAACAATGATCTGAAAAATAAAATCAAGAATATAAGAAGCACTTACGTCCAAGAAGTAAACAAAATAAAGCGTGCGATTAAATCCGGAATGTCACCTGATGAATCGTATGTTTCGCATTTGCCATGGTTTAACACAGCCCACAGATTTTTAAAGGAAGTGGTTAATACCAGGGAACATTTCTCAAATCATGTAAGTAGAAAATATACACATCAAATTTTATTTCAGGCTTATACACATTATTAGTCCCAAGCAAATCAGAATTAGTTTACTAGTGTATCATATTCCACTGCCATCCAACTGCCCCTTCTCCCATAAAATAATCGGTAAATTTTCTTCTGCAATTTGCAGCCAAAGTAGTGAAGTTGTTACTACCAATTCCACACACTATATCTTGTAATCCCAAACATGCATTTTCATTTCTCCATGAGCCTAATATAATTTGTCCATTTTCATCTTCCCTGTCAACAGAAGAAGGTGGCATGTAAGAATTAGGCGATGTTTGTCGTAGCCAATTGTGAATGGCACATGTAGCTTTGACGATATCATCCACTTTTTCAGGATTTAACAAAATATGTGCTCTGAAAATTCTGAAACGCATTGCCAAAACGCCAAATGCGTTTTCCACGATTCTCCTTGCTCTAGAGAGTCTATAATTGAATACTTTTTCAGAGTTTGATAAGCGACCATGCCTTGAATACGGTTTCATCAAATAATCTTTCAGTGGAAAGGCATCATCTCCAACAATAACCCCCCACTTTGGAAATCCTACTGATCCATTTTCTATTGCTGCCTTCAATGAACTATTCCTAAAAACCGTGCTGTCATTTACACGTCCATTAGATCCAATATCAATATAAGTAAAACAGTAATTGTGATCAACTAAGGCGAAAAGTATGGTGCTGAAATATCCTTTGTAGTTGTAGAAGTCACTGTGACTATTGTTGGGACACTGTATGTTGATATGCTTGCCATCTAGTGCGCCGCAGCATTTTGGAAACTGCCATCTCTCTTCAAAACCTTTTGCTATTGCTGCCCAATCGTTTGTAGATGTAGGCATCTAAAAATAGAAAATTTACTTGTTTAGTTGCAATAATTTGCATTTATTTCTTTCAGTTTGAAGAAATTGCTCAGTACTCTGGAGCCTCGCAATTGGAGCAAGAGAACTATGATGAAACTGAAGTGGAGGCAACATCAAATAAAGGTGAAATGAATGTTAGCCAATCGAATACTCAAGAGTTGAATATTCAAGAATCAGACCCCCTTCGCACCACATTGTCTTCACCAATCAGAGATTTAACCAGGAAGCGACCCATGAACGACAGTACAACAAATGTGCCAACAACTTCACATGGCAGCATGAATCGATCAGCGACACCAAGCATTCCACGAAAGGCAAAACAGAAGGCGTCTAACTCAAAGGATACAGTTCCCCAATATGTCACAAGTGCCATCCAGTCACTGCAGGATCTAAAACGATCCACTGAAAGGACTGAAGATGAATTTTTTCATTTCGGAAATAATGTAGCCAGCCAACTGAGGCAACTTCCACTAGATCTTGCTTTGCATTGCCAGTCCGAAATTATGGCACTGTTAGCAAACCAACGTGTTACGTCGTTGCAGAGGTCACAGTCATTTGTCAATCGCTCACAATTTCATTCTGGACATGCTGAAACACCCATTCCACGATACTCCTCCGAAACTAATAGTACAGATTCTGGGGGGCAATATCAGTTTAGTGATAGGAACTACCAACATTCCCAAGAACCAGATACTATAACTGCTGCCATCAGAAGTATTGGTGGCTTTGATGCATTAAATTAATAATGTTTACTTTCACCTCGTTCACATGTACGTTATAACAATATTATGTATTTTCAGTTGCTTGTTTTTTCTAATACATACTAGAAATAAAGTTGATTTACTTACCTTTATAAAATCTTTCAATCCCTCATATATAGCTTTTAAGACTTCTGGTAGGAACTTGGATATGGTACTCTTTGGAATTCTATACATATGTTCCAATGTGCTGAACGAATCTCCAGTCGCCAAGTAACGAAGAGTAATCTGTAATTTTATTCTTGGCTCTACAGCAGCTCTCATCAAAGTATCTTGCTTTTTAATTAAATGTTCCACCATTGATAACAGTTCTTCAAATTGGTTTGTCGTTAACCTTAGGTGGTTTCTGAACGTCTCTGGATCCTCTAATGCTACTTCTCTGAGAAACGTTGCAGATGCACCAAACTCGTTTCGTCGTTTTATCCACTCCCGAATCCACATTCGTCTAGGACGTCGTTTTTTTATAGCATGCAAATTGTTTAATTCGTCGATTAGTAACTGTGCAACAATAGCAATACCAGCACGCACAATTTCTGCCATTTTGCATTATACTAAAACCAAGCTAGTAAAATTGTGTGTGTCAACAGAACTCGTACGATAGTTCACTCGCACCGAGCGGACTCGGCCGAGCACACTAGCACCGTGTCAACGCACCTTTACGTTCACTTCTTTCATTTTCCTTTCGAATGTAAGTTTCGCTCCTCTATCTGAGCTCTTCACTCTTCATCTTTCCTTGTTTTCTATTCTATGGGACGGGTTTCAGGAGTACTCTATTTCTGTCAGCTCCAGGGGTTGGTCTATTTCTTATTGGGGATTCTCAGATATACCGTAAAATGGGGCAAAGTCGATCACAAAATGTGAGTTTTTCCGTTTTTTTTCCCGCAATTATCATTACTTTCATAACGACACCCCCCTATATCAGTTGCTCATTGCTTTGAGTAACAATTGTGACTAACAACTTTGAGTTTTAATAAATATTAACAATAAAAAAAAATAAATATTTATGGTCGACTTTACCCCACCTTTGGGGCAAAGTCGATCACCACTTGATTTATGTGGAAATCGACTTTAAAACGTAATAGGGGTAATGTCGATCACTATTAGAATTTTAAAAAAAAATTTTCCACCCTTTGAAATGAAGTAGGTACAAAAAATAAACAGTAAATCAGTAAAATTCTTTATTCTAAATTATAATCTGGCATACTAAAATAAAATCTTCCTCTAACAACGCGTTTTAAACAAAGCTTAGAAACAATATCCTCTTTTGCAACAGTTTGTTTGTCTTGTACATGAGGAAAAGTAAAGTAAGTGCCCTTCAGAGTTTGTTTTCTAAAAAAATTAATTGTGAATTCTTGTCCATTATCACTAATATTCGTCACTTCTCCTGCAAAGAATTTTGTTTTCTTGTTGTTTTCACAGAGGAAAGTAACCGCAACATAATCACCAGTGCTAATATTTTTGTCAGCTTGTGGATTATCCGCTTGATTTTCATTTTGGTCCTGCATCTCAGTCGCCATTTGATTTTCTAAGAGTTCTATGTAATTCTCAGGGTCATTTGATTCATTTACCACTTGGTCTTGATTCTCAATCGGTTCAGCCTCTTTGCTGCAACTTGGTTGGTTACCATCAGTAAGATCTTCTGCTCGAATGCTGACTCCGGGTTTCAAGCGTCTTCCCCTTCGTTTTGTTTGCTTAGTCTCAGGAAATCTTCTTTTTTCTAAATGCTCAACTAAAGCATTGGTCCAATGCCCATTTTCAGCAGCGTCTTCACCCACTCCCAAAGGTAAACGCTTCAACACCTGCTCAGGATTGCAAGGCACGATTCCACACGATTTAAACCCAGCCAATATGTTTTCGTGGGATCTAATTCCAACTTCTTCTATGGCCGTTTGTAATAATTTGGGGAATTCCGTTTTAGGAAAAACGCCTCTATTTTTCTCCTTCCACGAATTCAGCACTTTTCTTCAAGCCCCCTTGAGTGGCCTGAAAAATGCTACATCAAGGGGTTGACACAAATGCGTAGAATTAGCAGGGAGTAAAATAAATTTAATGCCATTTTTCTCGCAAATCTGAATTACATGCATTGAAATGTGACTTGACAGGTTGTCACAAATGATAACTTTGTCTCCTTCAAGTCTCCTGAAGTAGGTAACCAGAATTTTTTCCACAAAATCGGAAAATATGTCTCCATCGAACCAACCACTGCTATTCGCACCATAAACAGCATTTGGAGGACCATTAGCACACCATCCAGGGTAAACTTATCGTGCCTTGTATAAAATATAAGGGGGCAACATTTGTCCATCCCCTGTTATAGACATCATTACGCTAACACTTGACTTGGAATGGTCAATCACTCTTTCAGAGTGGCGTGAACCTCTCTTTATGACCACTTTCACAGATCCTGGATCGTCTGTGAAGTTTGTTTCGTCAATATTCACAATGTTTTTTTCAGGGGTATCCTTTATGGTTTGTGCCAGATTGGAGAAATAATCTGCTATAACCTCACGTGACACTTCTGCACGAGCTCTTTTTATATTTTCGGATAATCGGACACTCAAATTTTTATTGTTTTATAAACGTTCGCACCCAATCTGGTCCTGGTTTATTGTCATGAAATCTTTTTTCTGTTACACCTTTTCTGTTGAGATAACTCTGAACAACACTAGCAATGTCTTTTACAGTAAAGGGAAAACCATAATTGCCAAATAAAATTAATGCATCGACCAACTTCTGTTCTTCTGAAGAACTAAGAGCTTTTGGCCTGCCATACTTTCTAGGATGTCTGCCACTAATTCTGTCATTGAGTGTACTGTAAGGAACTGCGTATATTTCGGAAGCTTTTCTTATAGAACATCCCTTTTGTTTGACCTCCCTTATGGCACGTTCCATGTATTTTTCGTCATAGTTTTTTTTGCCCTCTGCTCCAACTTTTTTTTTGTACGTGCGGACCATTTTTACGTTTTATACTGGACTAACCTATAAAATAAAGAATACTGACGTAGGTAGGTAGGTAGGTACCTACTTAAGATGAAGTTAAACAATTTACTAACAGTAAACCGGTATTGGGGACATTAAACAAAAGTGATCGACTTTTCCCGTTTATAGACAGAGATAGAATTTTGTTTGGGCATACAAACTATTTAGGAACTATTCTGTAATTGTGCGATAGTAAGTGACTCAGTAATAACATAAGTCATGCAGGATTTATCGTAAAAAGCAATTAATAAAAATTTGTGAAACTTACAGGGGCCATACACATCACCACACAAAAAATATGCCAACTTGCGTTTTACTAATTAAACTTTTTATGCAGCAAACTTGTCATCTAACCGTTATAAACGTACGCATGCACTTTAGCACGTATTTCACGATGCCCGTTATGGCGGCGATATGGGTTGCCAACTTAAACCTACCATTTAGCGCGAAATTTAAATTTGACAGTGCTTCTGATCGAAATTTACCCACTTGATCGACTTTGCCCCTACCCATCTGCCACGAGATACGAATATCACAAAATGTACAAATGCCAACACAACAACTTTCATAAAGTAAAGAAAAGGAAACGAGACAACACTAGAATACGCAGCAAAAGCTGTGATGCAAACATAGACTTTCTGTTTAAGAAAATTAATAGAAATACAAGAAAAAATGATAAATATTTGTCAATGGGATACAATGGAATTATTACAGTAAGTAACAATTAGTAAATGTAATAGCACATATTATTATAGTAACAACTCTTTGTACTTACACAGATCGTTTTCAAACATACACAGGCATTCAGTTATCTACGCATGTCTTCAGAAACGAGAGATAAATTCCTACAATATTTTAATGAAGGGATGACGCCTGCCACGGTAAGAAATTACCATGAAATGATGTTGGAGAATTGTACAGTTTCAATAGATCTTTCTTTAACGTTAGCTAATGTACAAGTTAACCCAACTGAGCGCCAAGTCAAGCATTTGTATAACAATTGGCGGTAGGTACCTACCTACTTTAAGTAAAAACGAGTTACCTTACGGTGTTTTCTAATATATAAAATTTTTATTTTAATCTAATATACACAATGGAAAACTTCATCAAACCTACTTTAAGTACTTTTAAGTATAAAATTGACTACTGATTGTTACAGAAATACAAATTTTGGAGGACGAAATGAATTAGCACTCTTGAAACTTTAAAGATAAAACAGGAGATATATAGCCAGCAAGGAATCTCAAGAATCGTAATCAAAGAGAATCCGCTAATTGTCCCCGTGTTAACACCTATAATGATGCGGGCACACAAAGATTTGTTGATTCAAGTGGCTCCTGTGACCAAACAAATACGTGTCACATTTTTGTTTAGTGCTTCCAAAATTGGAGCCATTACGTTAGCATGCATTTTGCATACAGCACAAACAGAAGCCAATTACACTTTAGCGTTCAGTTTACTAAAGGACAGCCTTGGAGAGGAGGGACACGTAACTGCGTAACTCCAGTCCATTATATTACAATAAGAAAACTGCGTAACTGTCATTACCGTCATTGTTTCGTTAAGGTTAAGATCACGTTCTGTGTTTATTTCACTTTATTTGGTGTTTAGTTGATTGTTTGTTACATCTTTTTGTGCGAACAGGTATGTAAAGTTTAATTTTAATAGTTTCTACTGAATCCAGTAATTCTGTAGCTGTTAAATTGCCATTTTATGTAAGTTAAATTATTACTGGAGTTACGCACTTTTCCTGATTGATGTTTTGGGTAGTATAATGGAACTTACGCATTCGACGATTTTTCAGAGAACCCTGACAAACGCAATCACGATGTCATCGTGTCATCTACAAACGAAGTTACAACACTTGCACAAATTATCGAAGAGGCGGAAGTCGTCTTTCAGGACGACATTGATCACATTGCTAAATTAGACCCGATACGTTTAGTGGAGAGTGGGGTAAGAGTGAAACGTTAAGACTAAAATCATAGTAAAAATTTAATAGGAAACTCAACCAGCTGTTGGGGGATACAAAATATGATGGGTACACTATAATGGTACATAAATGTAACTTGAAACACAAACTTTCTAACTTCAAACTTTTACAAAAAAACATTTTCTTCTTACAAGCAACTGTCACTCTTACCCTACATATTGGGGTAAGAGTAACAACAAATTATGCCCGACAAAAGTCACATATGTAATTTTTTTCCTGGGCTCGAAATCTGTGCAATCCTCATGTGCCCAATTTTTGCATACGGCGCACATAATGATCTCTTGATCTGGAGGTTCTGCCAATTGTTCTTTGCATATTAAGCAAAAATGTATGGGAATATCATCGTCCGAGGAAGAATCCCTGATGCTCATTTCATCAGACATGTTTGAACTTGATGATGATGCAGTTCGTTTATATTTTTTTGATTTTTTCGCCTTTTTTGTTGGTTTCGAGATGGAAACAGATGGTTTGGTACCAATCGACTTGGTAATAGACTTTGTACCATTGTCACTGTCCAGTTTTTTACTTGCTGCTTTCCTCTTTTTTCCGTCAACATTCTGTGGACTTTCCAGAGCATCTTTATAAGGAGTGCTCGTTAATATATCGGATTTCTGAACTTTACGTCCCTTCTCCTGTCCAGAACGCGTTGCAATTGGCAGCGGAGAAATTTCCTCCACTCTAGATAATCTTGAAGCTTTTGTAGAGCAGCTGCTAGGAATCTCTTCTTGTGGTTTTTCGTTGTTTCGTGTCGGTGTATTCAGATAGCGTTCCAATGGATTTTCATCTCCTGGAGGTGGCGTGGTCTCCCGTGGTTGCTCTCTATCTGGTGGATGAGTTTCAATGGTATTTTCGGAATTAATGATATTTTCCTTATCCTTATCATAAACATTCACATAGTCAACTTCGGTGAATAATTCATTATTAAAAGGCCATATGCCAGTCGTTTGAAAACCTTTGATGGCGTTGTTCATAGTTGCGGCTTTTAGGTAACCCTTGTTGAAGAGCTCTGCGATATCATACACACTAATTCGTTTCCCAGGATTATTTGTCATGAATCTTGAGCACTCCTGATTATAAAATATATTCAGTGGCCCAAAAAAGGTGCGATCTAGAGGTTGCAACCTGTGGCTTGTGTGGGGAGGAATTGTGAGCAATTGTATTCCTAACTCTCTCGCCTTTAATATAGCTGATAAAGTTTTGTGGCTGGCATGGCCATCTAGGATGAGCAAAACAGGGTTTTCAGGACTACAGTGTGAGTAAGTAGCGAAATGACGCAAATACATAATAAATCCCTCTTGATCCATCCATCCAGATTGAGTGAGGTGTGAAACTGAATTAACTGGAGCCCCTCTCATCAGTTGATCGTTTTTTCTTTTTCTTGCGAATATAATCATAGGGGGATATATTCTCCTGCTGCGCTCATTGCGCAAACTATTGTAGTAGTTGTACCCCGTTCAGCTGAAGTGAGCCGTCCGACTTGCTTTTTTCCTTTTTCACTAATGATTCTTTCTGGTGTGTGAACATTGGTGATTCCACTCTCATCCATATTGTAGATTCTAGAGCTTTCGAATTTGTATTTGTGGAGAAGACACTGTAATTTCGAATAAAATTCATTTACTTTTTTTTTGTTGAAACCTAATATTCTGTTGAGACTCGTGGCTTCTTCTGGCTTCCGTAAAGATAGCTGTTGATTTCGACGGAAAAATCCATCTATCCAGTCTTTTCCTGCCAATTTCTTCTCTCGGTTGAATCGATGATGATATTGTTCACCTCTGCAAAATCATACGCCAATTTTCTGAGAGTTCGAATATTGAGACCATAAAATAATCGATCCATTTTAATTATATATTCACATACCTAGCTCTTTTTCTTGGTCTGGGGTGAAAGTTGGGGAAAATCGTCCCAAGTTCAAAGGAGTAGCATTCTTTTTCAATCTCTTGATTAATGTGGATCTTGGGATGTTGTATACTTTGGCTACAGATGCCTTACTTTTCCCATTACGTATTTCAGAAAGAGCTCTTTGTAATGTTTCCTCAGAATAGGAAGCTCGATCACTCTTTCTGATGTAATTCCGCGGCATTTTTCTTCCTGGATAACGAACACAAATTGGTTAGTGTGATGAGCGATAGCAAGTGTGGGGGTAAGAGTGCCATATGTCATTCTTACCCCGCTATGAACATGTCACTCTTACCCCCGAACGCATTGCATCTAAAAAGTGTTACAATCTACACAACACATTCTTAACCTAACTTTCAAACGTTGAAAATACGAACTATGCATGCTTTTTAGCCTAGAATCAAATGAAAATATAATAAATATGGTCATAATACATATATGGGTCGTCAAAAATATGGAATATTATAAGATTCGAGCTTGAAAACACAAAACCTGGATAATTTAATAATAAGAGACAAATGAAGAAGGAACTTCCAGGAGCAACGAAAATGTAGAAGATGAATTATTACCAACTGTTAATGAGGGCGAGCTCGACAATGCGGAGGCAAAGGAAGAAGAACCTCTAAGGAAGAGACGAAAACACTGTGAAGTGGATAAAAGCACATGGAAGGTTATGAAAAATAGAAATAATCGCGAAAAATGGAAAGATTATGTGGGAAGAAAGAAAGTTGAGGGAAGGTGGAAGTATGATATAGTCAAGAGTGAAAGACGGATGAAAGAAAACTGTAATTGCAAATCATTTTTATTTCCTCTAAAAATTTGGCTTCTAATCTTTTCCAGCAATGATGTTTCGATGTACTTGGTGCTCGCTTCAAGCAAAACTCTCGCACCAACTTCCTGTGCCCATAAGCTTGTAATAGTATTTTACATTATTAGCCAGGTAAGTGAGTTTTTACTGGCGATAGGAGAAGTTGACTCGCAAGCCGTCAAGCGAGCCTGTCATCTCCTAGAGCCAGTAAAAACTTTTACCTGGCGTATAATGTACAATATTTTATTTGTTACTCATTTGTAAACAATAGTAAACGTAAATAATTAGTTCTTAAATTGATCTCGAAGAAATGTCTAAAATATCATGTTATCCATGTAACAGACTTCGCATTAATTCTGGCCAATGAAATTACTAGATTACTAACTTGTAAAATTTTTACAGGTCTGCTGTCAGTTTTACAAGTCAGTAGCGTTTAAACATGACGTTTACCCGTTTGCGTTTTGACTTGTTAATCAACGTTTACAACTGAGTAACAAATAAAAATGTTTTCAGACAGACATCAAATTAATGACTTCTTCAGAAATCTTAAAAAAAAACATTTGTTAGAATTGATTTGTGGGAAGGAATGAAGTAAAGTATGTTAATGGTCCTAATATTTTGAGTTTTAATGCATATAGATTCAACAAGTACCTAACTCTTTATTAAATGTATCCATAAGTACCTAATACAAACCTGATGTGCGATCATATTTTGAACGACTTCCTCTGGCACATTGTGCCGTCTCAAAAAATCTTCTAGCTCTGACATATTTTCTCAAACCATATAGTTGCGGATCATAAAACTGAAACTAAATGATGGTGCTTAATGTGCGTTCAAACTAGACTCCACTCGATACTATCACCGAACATAAAATAAAGTACAAATTGAACATTCACTTTAGGGCGGCGCGGCGCTTTGATTTCACTGAATCAAAGGGTCAATGCCTTACCGGTTACCGCCCAGAGCTATGCGAATGATCAACTGGTCAATTAACATTTTTTGTAAAATTCCTGATTGAAATATTTGAAACTAGGGCGATGGTTAAAGAAAATGTATTATATTATTTTTTTTTTTTATTTAACAAATTTAAGGTGCATCAATTACAATGATTATTAGCACCGTCTGTTGAAATAAATGTTACAATAGGTCAATGATATTTATATTTTTTAGAACGTTTATAAGATTTTGCGTATGCTGAGAGTATAGTTGTTCATTGTTGTCTGGTATGTTGTGGTTGAGCCGTTCTTGTGTATATTTCTTGCCCTTTAATATGATGTGGTCCACAGTTTACTGTTACATTGCATACTTCACAGATGGGTTGATCTGTGCGGTTCAGCAGGTAGTTGTGCGTAATATTAGTATGCCCTATTCTTAGCCTTCTTAGCAGTACTTCATCTTTTCTTCGAAGATGTGTATATGTCGTTCGATTTATCGTTTTTTCGAAAGTTTGTAGTACGGTCGCTTGTAGGTTCCAGTGCCTATTCCATTTTTGTTTGAGCTGGTTTTTGTATTTTGCTTTTAGGTCGTTGGCCAGAAGAAAGGTCTTTACTAGTTGACAGCTAGTAGCACCATCGCGCGCCGCAAAGTCGGCTTCTTCGTTGCCTTGTATGTCGCAGTGTGAGGGAGTCCATATTATTATGATGTCCACTGATTTATCTTTAAGTTTGGTGATCGTTTCTTGGATTTCTTGTATGATTGGATTGCTGCTGTACATTTGGTTTATTGCAACGATTGATGATAGACTGTCTGTGCAGATGACTGCTTTTCTAATGTTGACGGTAAGAGTTGGTATGATTTGGATTGCTTTCTTTATTGAATATAGTTCTGCTGTGAATACGCTCGTATCGTCGTTAAGTTTGTAAATGTGTTTTAAGTCATTTCCTACCACTGCGCATGCTACTCCGGAAGAACTTCGTGAAGCGTCGGTATACAATGCTACGTCATGTGGGTGTTTGTGTAAAATTTCGCTGAATATTTGTTGTGTTTTAGCTGTTTCATTTTTCTCGTATGAACGCATTGAGGAGTCTATTGTAGGAAAGGTTATGAGCCATGGAGGGATACTTGCTTTATAGGTGTTGGTGCTGTGGACAATTTGTAGAGATGACGGGAGAATGTTGTGTATGATATAATTTATGGGGTGTGGTTGTTTTGGGAGTTGATTTGATTGTTCGAATAATATTTTATATGATGGTAGATTAGGTAGGGCCGATATTTTTGAAATATATGTTAAAGCGATTTCTTCTCTTCTGAGCCACAACGGTGGCACTCCTGATTCGCGGTAGATACTTTCTACAGGGCTTGTACGGTGTGCTCCTATGTTAGATACCTACGCATTCTTTTATCCACATTAAAAAAAAATAAGTATGGAGGGTTTATACAATCATTAACTCACTAATTCATTATCATTTCATTAAGGTATACGCAAACCTACGCGGTCGCGGTGGCGGTAGCGGTGGCGAACGTGAGGCCGCACACTAGGGCGTTCAATCCGCGAGATCACATGTTTTTTTACGCACACTACCAATTGATTTAAATATGGCATTTGAAGTACGGGATAGATTTGTTTCTTTTTTTAATGCCTAACAATGTACTAAAACTATAAACAAATACACTTATCTTGACCAGGTTTGTCCAGTATCATGGCCAATTCATCCCATACCTTATCTTTCTTTTTTATATTTTTATACTCCTTACATGTAACGTCGTATAAAATTGGATTTCCTCTCACTAACTCAATTAGTTGTTCTGTCATTTTCTTTCGAGGCATGCAGCGCGAACTGGCGGGCCAACTGTGAGTGCAGCGGTCGCCCGCCACCGCTCTAGATCGCCGCGTTTGTTTGCTGCACTGATCTCCACCGCCACCGCTTGAACGCTTCAGTATGCGTTGCCTGTATAAAGTGTGTGCATTCTATTGCCCGCCACCGCGTAGGTTTGCGTAAACCTTTAGTCATTAAGCAAAACCTCAGTTTATACAATCGCTAAATCATTAAGAAATAGCCAATAGAAACAGTGGTCTTTGCACATGCGATTTACAACATTTTGTACGTTCACCGCACTAACCTCAATTTTCTTCTTCGATTTCTAACCCTATTTTTTATAATTTTTATTGTCCGATTTTGATTTTTTTAATAGCTTGTTATTCTTAGCCTTCTTTTGCCTAAGAAGTATGGATCAGGTTGAAATATTTGCGACATTTTTGGTATTAACCATGACGGCTTATTTGCATTTAAGAAAACAAAGAATACGAAGGTATAAAGTGCGGCCTATAAACAGAGTACGTTTTTTGCATGGACATTTCCATCAACGTGTCAGACAAATGAGGGAAGTAGACCCGGAGCAATATTTTAAGTTTGTCAGAATGACGCCTAATATGTTTGATCATTTACTGTCCATACTCAAAACCGACTTGCAAAAGGATCGAAGCAAGTTTCATATTTCACCTGCTGAACTGACAATCGTCAGGGGGTTTATGCAGATGTTCATACAAAGACGTCTATTGATTCCCACAATCATATATCGTTCTCTCACTTATTAACACGTTTCGTCCTTAGTTTCTCGTTAACGACATCAAGACTTCTTTAATATATCGGTTCAAATTTGCCCCGTAATTATTAGTTAACGTCAAGCGCGCACATAATGATGCCATCACGCTCAAAAATTTCTATAAAAAAAAAATTCTGGACGCGAACCTAAGATCAACATTTTAAATCAAACTTGTATAAAACCACAATAACCTCACGGTGGAACCGGGGGAAAAAAACGTGGTAAACAAAGCGGTGGTGAATTCGTGCCAAATGGATTCGGCTTCCCAAATATTGATCGATGACAATTTAAGTGTCATCACAATCAATTCTGATGATCCAACGATTGGGTAAGTATACAATATTCTTTATATTTGATATCTTTTTGTGAGTGTACGTTAAAAGAGTAATTGTTTTGCTTTGTTTTTTTTACAGAACAGGAAATTTGGGTGTTAACTTTGAGCTAGAGACGCTTATGGCGCAGCTAGAAGGGCATCTTGCTGCAGACTGTCTTTTTGCTCCAGCTCTGCGAGTATATTATCTGCCAATAAAAAAAAATGAACTAATGCTTCATACGATAGCTCAAATTTTTTTCTTTACCCTTTTCAGAATGTCAACACCCCAATTGTCTTAGCCGATGCGATCCCCTACACCGCCGCCGCCGCCATCACCAATACAACCATCAACAGCAACAATGGAGTCCTCAGTCGTAAATAAAAAAGGCCAAAAACGACGGTAAGTTTTTACCAACAATTTCACATAGTAACATTCTATCGATGGCAGACATGGCTACGGCAAAGCAGGGATGACCCAGGGGGTGGCCACAATAAAATCTTATTGAGATTGACCTAGAGGAAAGGGGATTCCGCCCGGAAAGGCCCTTCTCGTCTCCATCGTTTGCGGCGGCACCAAAGACATCGAGAGAATTGGCCCTGAAGACATATCAATATCAATGTCCCCGATCATAGAACGAGAAGGAAATTCACAATGTTTGAAATCCCTAGAGTACGTTCAAAAACGCATGACAATTCACCAATTAACCGCATGATGACGTTGTACAATGATTTGCACAAAGTTCAAACGAACAACTTGCACTTGTTTGGCCTGTCTTTATCGCAGTTTAAGGAAAATTTAGTTTTATGTTTATAAAAATATTATTTACTTACTTCACTTGTTTTTATCAGATAGTTACTTGTATACGTATTTTTTAGTCACAATCATTGTTCTCAAAACTTTATATGGAATGTTATTTCTGTTGTTTTGAGCAAACACCTAAATAAATAAATAAATATGGGTGGTTAAAAAATATGGAACCGATTTACCGGTCTAAAGTGATGGACGCTCGCAAATCACAACAGCAGACTTACAGCACCGGCTAGATGCTTCTATAAAAGAAGAAAAGCGGTTAGAGAAAGAGGTCCAATTCATTGACGATTTCATAAAATTTGTAAAAAAATAATACGTGTATACGTCAATTAATAAAGAGATAATCTGTTTATTAATTGTTGTTGTGTGTGTGGTTCAAGATGATGGTGAAAAGGTTTAAGACAAAAAAAACGACGTTAGCCAGGTAATTAGTTGGGGGAATGTAAAACAACCAAAAACAAACTTTGCAGTCGCCAAAAATGGACGAACGCATGTTCTAATCAAAGACCCCTTACAGTAGTGCGTACTAAGTTGCATATCAAGAAGGCACGTGAAAGAAAACACGATGATTTTATTAATATGGTTATAAAATTTGAAAAGAGAAGATTTGTTCATTCATTTAATATAAAGCTCCTTAAGCGAAGAATATCTAAAAAGTAATAGACTACAGATTTCACATTATCTTTTGATGTCATCAAGAAAATATGAGGTTTTCACAGTTACTAATAATTTCCGTATCCCAGGTTAGACCCTGGCGAAGTGGCTCGCACTCAAAGAATACATGCTGGAAAGATTATACTGAATTACTGTTACAGATATTGCATGCCTGTAAGATCTATTATTTAAGTAACACCATCAAAAGTTGCTTTAAACCTTCGTGTATTTGAGGTCCTAATTTGGCACATAAATTTAATATATTTAAAAGCTAAATTGTTAAAAAGGAGATAGTTTTTTGATTTACCAGAATTTATAAATTTGTTGTAAAAAAAAAGGGAAAAGCTAACGTAGCATATATATATATATATATATATATATATATATATATATATATAGCGGTCTGTATGTCGTTGCATTCCGTGGCTATTCTGCTTCCAGGGGGGATAGTCGATCAGTGATCTTAGCGACGGGAAGGTGCGGACGAAAACCAGATTTCTCCACCAACCCAACCCTTTCTCTCTTGTGTTCTAAACTTTGTTACCATGTCTTCCAACCTAGCTTTTGTCGATGAAGGTGAGCTGCGGGGGGAGCGCCCTGTTACCAGGTGGGCTCTCGGCTGCAGCGGGGGGAAGAAGCGTGCTCCGTCAGTGACCAGATTCACTGGCCTGGCAAAGCGCGCCGCCCTTTTTAGGGCGTCTTCCCCATTCGAGCCCCCTCCTCCTTTTACCAAGGTTGAGGGGGACTCCTCCTCTGCGGGTTCTCAACACAAGGAGGATAAGGTGGGGATTCCACCCCCACCTTCGCCTCCTTTGGCGCGCAGACTGCGAAGCAGTAAGCGCCCAAAGTTGGCGTATTTACAAGAGGTGCCTGCCCAATTAGCCTCCCTCCCACCTAAACGCAGGAAGGGCGCTAGTGTCCACCTCTCTGACGACGTCATATATATATATAAGATGGACCCTTCAAGGGAAGTAATTTTCGAATTTAATAAATACTCCAGCCTGACTAAACTTGAAAAAATAATAGCGTATTGTCTGAGATTTAAACACAACTGCTTAAATGGTAAAGAAAAGAGATTTTTCGGACATTTGTCAAAATCGGAGATGGATAAGAGTCTAAATTGTTTGCTCTTGATTTCCCAAAAGCAAAGTTTTCCCGGGGAACTCCGTTGTCTGCAAAATAAGCGCCCATTGGCTTCAAAAAGCCCATTATTAAGTTTTAATCCTTTCATAGACCAAGCAGGATTACTTCGGGTAGGTGGGAGAATAACTCAATCAAATGAAACTTATAATAGAAAACACCCAATAATCATAGACGGTAGAAACGAACTGTCAAAATTAATCTTTATGCGAGAGCACATTCGATTACTGCATGTTGGGCCCCAAACCTTACTATATAGCGTAAGAGAGCGATTTTAGCCTACAAATGGTAGGAACATTGCGCGACATACGGTACATAAATGTTTAAAATGTTTTCGCGTTTCTCCAATCAGTAATACCCAAATCATGGGCAGCTTGCCGGCAGACAGAGTCACTAAACACTTTCCTTTTTCTGTTGTTGGCGTTGATTACGCTGGCCCACTAATAATTAAAGACAAGAAAGGAAGAGGCAGTAAATCGTCAAAATGTTACGTTTGCGTATTTATTTGTTTTTCCGTCAAGGCGGTGCATATAGAGGTCGTTAGTGACCTAACAACAAATTCATTTTTAATGGCTTTGCGACGATTTGCTGCCAGACGTGGTAAACCAGCTAAGATTTACTCAGATAATGGCTCGAACTTTGTTGGTGCCAACAACAAATTAAAGGATTTTCTGGCATTCATCAAATCAAACAATGCAGACATTAGTAATTCTTGCGTAGACGAAGGCATTGAATGGCACTTTATCCCTCCCAACTCTCCCCATTTTGGCGGGTTATGGGAGGCTGGCGTAAAGAGCGTGAAGAGTCATCTGCGGAGAGTGGCTGGAAACGCATCCTTAACGTTTGAGGAGTTAAACACGCTCCTTGTGCAGATCGAGGCAGTATTGAATTCACGCCCTCTTTCTCCTCTCTCTTCCAACTCCCAAGACTTATCCGCATTAACACCCTCACACTTTCTCGTTGGACGACCGCTTACGGCAATCGTTGAGCATGATCTCACAGCAGTACCTAGCAATCGACTTCAGCGTTTCGAGCACATCCAGCAGATATTGCAACATTTTTGGCGCAGATGGCAGAGGGAATATCTGTCTGAGCTACAAGAGCGCAAGAAGTGGAGATCCAATATCGGTGATCAACCCAAGGTGGGTCAACTAGTTCTAATAAAAGAAGATGGACAGCCCCCTCTACAGTGGAAGTTAGGCAGAATAGTAAAACTTCACAGCGGACGGGACGAAATTACTCGAGTTGTAACACTGAAAACTGAGCACGGGGAAATGCAGCGCTCAGTAGCCAAGCTGTGTCCACTTCCAAATCAATCGCCATCAGCATCCTAGGGCTCTTAAGGAGCTACAACGCAACACTAGTGCTTCGAGTTCAAAGTGCTTGTGCCAACCTTTTGTTTTTTTTGTTGTCTGTCAACATTTTGTAAATGTAGTATGAACTTGATTTCAATAGCAAGTATACGGAACATTACTTTGCAGCATGTTTTTTTTTTATTTTTAAATTTTATATTCAAATGTAAGAAGAAATGTTTATTTGCAGTGTTATGTATTAGCCAATTTAATTGGGATATGTGTTTGGTTACCTTATTAAATGTATCACAAACATTTGTTAGTGTTAAAACGCTCAATACGTTTTAAGGCGGCCGCTATGTTTAGGCCAAAGCAATATTTGAATTGCGCGCCTGCGCGCGGTCATTTTTGTAATGTATAGTTTGCGCGCTTTGTAGCACTTATGTTTAAGACTGCATGTGAGCAAGCACGTTTAAGTATGTATTTCAATGCAGTGCAATAAATGTGAAATAAGTCGTTTAAATCGAAGTAGTTTTACTCAACGCTTCGCAACACGGTTATCATTTCCAATGTCTCCGATGGTTGCAAGGAGTGAGAAATCTGTGAATTTTTTGAAATGATAAGTAGGGTAAAGTATACAGTTATTGGCTCCACCTAAGGAGACACCTTCACTTTTTTTGCTGTATTATCAAATTTCTAGAGTAAGTAAACCTGTTTTAATTTTTATTGTGTACTTTACCAATTCTATTAACAAAAATTGTAAAGGTTTTTCGATTTTCTGTAACGACTGCAGAGAAAAAAAAATATTTTTGAAGGCCTGCAAATATTATTGTTGTTGGCCGGGCAAGTACAGTTATTGGCATAGACTTAAACACAATTGGGTGCTGCTTTAGCGTGCGGTCTACCGATAGGATGCGCTCTACCTGTACAAATACAGCCACTAGCGTGCGGTCTACCAATCGGGTGCGATATATTAACACTTTATATACCACAAAGTTAAAGTATTTACTCCAGTACATACAAAAGTTAAGTTCCTCCACCACTTGATCTATGCGAGAACAACAGTACATACCCCAGTTGCGGATTAGAAAGCAGTCAAAAAGCCAGGAAAATAGTCATATAACAAAGTTACAGTATTTTATTTCAGCAGATACAAAAGTCAAATTCCTCCACCACTTTATCTATATACAACAAAGTTACAATGTTATTTAATTACATACAGGCGTTACTTGTTTTATTTAACTTCCTTTATGAAATTTGGGCAAAATGAATGAAATTAATGAACGTGACAATAACATTCTGTTAATAAAACGAAGAATTAGGCGGGAATTGATGGAGATTTCGCGGCTTCTAGAATGCGGTCCCTGTGATATCTTACAACGGTTGCAGTAGTGTGACGTTAATTTAAACAGAATTAGAGAGGGATTAAATGAATCCAGTTACATAGCAATATCTGATTGCATCAATGAATTAAAGAATATGTGTGTCACTGAAATGTCATCGTCTTATAATGCTGATACCATAAGTGGAGGTAAGTTATTATAATACAGCAAATATATTTCTTAAGCATATGGATATCTGATTTTGGGGGAAGTCTGTTTCTTAAAATTAATGTTGGTCTATTTACAAGAAATCATGAACTTCTCACATTCTTTTTTTCACTTGTTTAAAATTGTAAATTTGTCAACTATGGCTCAACTCAATTTTTTTTTGTTTCAGACAAAGGACGACCTTCATTCAATATAACATATTCACAATTAAAACTTTTTCACGAACAGGGTTGGTTATACAGCTCGAAAAATGGCAAATCATTTTAAATGCAGTGTCGCAACTGTATATAAAAGATGCTATAAATATGGAATACACTTGAGAGACCGATACAGCAATAATTTGACAGCAGAGGAATTGATAACAAAAATTGGAGATCTTCAAGAAAAATTCCCTAATGCTGGTAGTGTTGTAAGTATTGATATATATCATTTCACTTCGTAAAGGAGGTCATATGATGCGATGGACATAATGGATGGATCTGCAGTCATGATGATTTTAGCAAGTTTACTACCTATTGATTTTTGAACGTGTATTTTTGGTTAAAAATTGTATTTTTTGATCACTTTTAAGTGAAAAATGCTTTATACTCTTTTGCCCAACATTGTCGATTGTGTCAGAGATCCCCTTTACATGTGGTAAATTATATAAGAAACTGTAGACTTGAAATTTTACAAACTATTGGAAACCTGCCTTTGATACTTTACTATAATATGCACACATTTGGTAGAATGGTGGGTGAGATTGATTTACATATCTCAATAAAGGATAATTTTAAAGTAGGTAGTGGAACTTTCAGTTGTTAAATACAATGCCAATTTGCACTAGGTAGTTGCAATAAAAGGTAAGATAGCTAGCGAAGAATGTTAAATACAAACCTCTTAGGGTTTTTAGAAATCTATTACACTGCACATAAATTAAGTATACAGGATCAATCAAAAAGCGATGGAAGAACAAATTTATTTATTTATTTATAATTATTCAAATTTATTTGAAAACAATATTCGACATTCGATATCTGGAAAACGGTTAAGATTGGGTATGTAGTGTGCTTAACATTTTTTTTAGAATCTTGTAAATAATTGAAATATTGAATAATATACAGGGGGTTCCATTTAAAATAAAGTAACTTTGTTCTTGCATGGCTTTTGCATGATCTTGTATACTTAGTTTATGTGCAGTGTAATAGATTTCTAAAACCCTAAAAGTTTTGTATTTAACCATTGAATAATATATTCAATGATTTAACATTCGTCGCTAGCTATCTTACTTTAGCAAATAATCGACCGTTTCCATACATAAAAGCGACCCTGTATGTTGATGAGTATTACAATGAAAACAGATAATCTATTCTTGGGGAATACCTTTCTAATTCCAAACTGAAAAATTTCAAGTCAATAGTTGTATATAGCCACATCTTTGTGGTACACATACAGTAGGCAATAGAGATATAGTTAATATAAGTAATTGTTTTGTATCTAAGATGATGGCAGGGTATTTAAAATCGGAAGGTATAGTTTTACAAAGACAAGAAATTAGAAACTTATTGAACAATGTCAATCCTCTTGCTGCTGGTAAACGTTGGAGTCGATCGATAAAGAGAAGAGTATATAAAGTTCCTACTCCGAATTCTCTTTGGCACATGGATGCACACATGAAGCTTTCTAGGTGGGTGAATATTGTAGTTAATATTGTTGTGTAGTTTCATGTTTGTTGTCACACTTTAGATGGGGGTTAGTCACACATGGATGTATAGATGGTTATTTCCGTGTTATAATATATGTTCAGTGTGAATCATCTATCACTGCTTCTACAGTGCTGAAATTATTTATCCCTGCTGTGAAAAAATATGGACTTCCATCACGTGTACGCTCGGACCATGGATTCGAAAACTTATTTGTGGCAATATTAATGAACTCACTTAGGGGGCTTAGAAGAGGGAGTCACATCACTGGCAAGTCGGTACATAACCAACGTATCGAAAGACTGTGGGTAGATGTGTTTTCTCAAGTTGTTACAAATTTTTATAACTTGTTTTATAAAATGGAGGAAGACAATATTTTAGATCCTGCAAACAATATTCATCGTTGCATTCTACATACAATTTTTTCTCCTTTAATTAATAAGCAGTTAGAGCAATTCAAAAATGCGTGGAATAATCACAAAATTCGCACAGAGCATAATAGGACGCCTAATGAAATATGGGTACATGGTTTTTTACAAAACATTAATTCAAACCAAACTGCCATTACCGAATTAACACAAAACGAGCTTCCACTTCAATTACGTCTACAGCAACAATATCAAGATCAATATGGCTTAACTGTCTCAGCCATTGCTGAAGACGTAAATTTATCACAGAATTCATATTCTTTTACAGTTGATCAACAACAATTTATAAATAACATTATTAATGATTCAGAGATGACCAACAGAAATAAATTTATATCTTGTGTCGAATACCTGAACAATTTTAATTTCACTTGATTGCATGAACACTTGTAACATGTGAGTAGAAATATGGAAAGTATGATATTTAGTTTTTTTTGTAGGATGTGTTTTTGTAGTTTAAATAAGAATAATTTATTATCTGTATAAAAATCATTTAAATTTTACGCTTGCATACTGTTGTTTGTAATATATCGAAAGTTTTTCTTGTCGTATAGTTATAAGAATTTCTAATATTTCCATTTCAGTAAAGGCGTAAAGTTAAATTTAGTTAAGCGTAGTGTAGCATAAACTTAATGTATTGAGAGTAAAAAATAAACTTTGTACACACATGGCCAGGAGGCATATTAATCTTTTATTTTGAAAATTTGTGTCAAGGTGTTTGAAAAAAAAAATTTGATATTTCCCTTGTAACCAATGCAGTTACACAAAAGCTATGGGTGGTGTGGCCGAGCAGTAAGTGAAAATACTAATAGTGGTATTTTCATATATAATAAAAGTGCTTGGAATCTTGCCAGTAATTTTCGGCCAGACCACGAATAGCTGTTACAATGAAAATCGGTGCGACTGCCGATTTTCCAAAGGCAACAGCTACGAGTGGTCTGGCCGATAAAAATTACCAAAAGATTCCTAACACGAGTTGTATTCGTCATGACAATTCAATGAAAGTTGTATTTTCGCAGTGACAATACCAGATTGGATAAGCAATTTGAAATCGTTGCGTCTTATTGGTCAAAATGTGACATTTGTCAGATGAGTTGAATTGTCAATTATAATATCACAAGAGCATACAAAATAATCGATTATACTACCGAATAACGAGACGAATGATCCGAAACACCACGAGACCGAAGGTCGAGTGGTGTTTCAACGGATTATTCGTCGAGTTACGAGGTAGTATAAAAATTATTTTGTAATGCTCGAGTGGTATTCGACACGATTATATACTGAATAGAATTTTATTTTGACAGTTATTGTTATTAAATATAGTGTATACTAGATTTATGACTTTAAATGACATAGCGAAAACACCAAATCGATTATATTACGTCGTCAAGGGTATAATCGCTTATTAATGCATTGGTATCTAAGGAAAGTGGAAGTTTTGATTGGCTCAATGTCGTATGAATGATATAATCGATGTAATACCGTTCTGATTAGATAAGCATAAGCGATTTGAAATTGTTGCGTCTTAATGGTAAAAATCAGTTGAATATAACCACGAAATTTGAAGCATGCATTTTTGAATTAGTGGCATTATGTTAAATATCTACATACATAAATATTAGCATAGCAATCGAGAAGGTTTAGGGTTAATCCTACATAATTAATTTCACTACATTTATATTATGTATAATAAACAAGAACAGATTAATTTTAACAAATAAAACACTCGTATACATATACATACATGAACATAAGTAACAACTATTTCTAGAAGTTTTTCGATTAAAACTAAAAATAACAAATAAAACCAAAATGTGTAATAATATATCCACTAGCTACCAGTTTTGTCGCTTAACATTATAGTAGTGTTAAAGCTGACTATACTGATATGAATATTCTGATTCAAGATACATATTCAAGTTTCTTTTGAATTCTTGATAGTTATTATAACAAACAGACAGTTCTAATGTATTAGAACAAGTATGACTGATTGGTCTTATTAAAAGACCAGAAACAGTAATAAAATTTAAGTTAATTTTTTCAGGCAAATGATACGAACCAGTAACAAAAAATACAAACTGCTGTAAACTTTCAAATGTTAAGGCTCTAATATATGTTTGAAGATAATATAAAATTTTTTCTTGGTCATTAGTCAAAAATTCGTTTGCAGTTACAATGGCTTGGATAACGTTCTCATTTGTTATTTTTTGATTTAAAAATAACATTTCTATATTATCTTCATTGAGTGCCATCCAAAACATTTCATAATGCAAGCAGTTTAACCCCTTTCTGATTTCATCAATAAGGGGACTTGGTTTTGTTATCAAAATTTCACTTGCTATAGACAATAATTGTTCCTCCAACTCGGTGGATGACGGATTTCCAAATAAACTGTAACAAGTGAAAAATGATGTTACATCAGATTTCTGACTAGGGGTTAGTTGAGAAAAGTCGTGCATTGCTTTTTTCAATAAGCTCCTTTCGTAAGGAGTGATATAGTTTAAAAAATCATTTAACAATACATTGCTTGAAACAATTGCATCTGGATTTGCAAGCTTTAAGATAAAAGTTTTGCAATATTTCATAGGTACACTTTTCAACAAACAAGTCGAGTGATCCAATACTCTTCCAATTATTTTGTATTGGCAGAGCTCTTTTCGGTACCTATGTAACGGCAAAAATGGAATTAGGGCATTTTCGCCTGCAAAGTTCAATTCCTCCACTTTCTTGAAAAAGATCGTGTACACTTCCTTTGTTAATCCACCACAATCAGTTCCTGTCTCGTTTTCAGAAATGATGAACAGATGCTTCGTACATACAGTTTCATCTGTATAATACTTCATCATTTCTTCTAAAACATTGTCTCGATGGAAATGTAATGTTAGCTGTTCTGCATTGTTTAAATCAACTTCAGGGAATTCTACAAAAAAGAAAACAGTGTGAGAATGTTCTTAACATAACTTACTTCTAAAATAATCAAGATTTGAATAGCTTGAATGTGTAAAGGTACTTAAAATGTCTCACAAAAGCAATATCCTTAAAACAGAGTACTCATTTGCTGTTCTATTGAAAGCGACATCACTATAACATGTTATATGGTATTCCCATTTTTAATAATGACACTATATTATGCAGATTTATGTGCAATAAAACTATTTACCTATTGGAGACATAGGAAGTGATTCATTATCATCGACTACTATATCTACATTGTCCTCTGGTACGTCTACACTTTCCCAGTTGAATTCTGTATGTTGTTCACTTCTAACTTGTTGTACGGATGATAAATTGCCATTCGATGTGCTAGTAGCGCATTCAGGCAAATCTCGGTTGGAATTCACTTGTGGAGGGACTGCAAAATGGGGAAAAACCATTAATTTATATCACTATAAATCTAAAAAATACTTAACAATTCGAGTACAATTCATATTACTAGAAGTTGCTGTACTTCTTACATTTCTGAGAGTTTCTCTGATTACACGTTGGGTATGTGCTGATCCATGTTGCTGTTGTGTTGTACTACTAGACACACTGACATTAGGAACTTCTGGCAAATCTCTATTAGGAATGATAATTAAATTTCCTTGGCCACAAACTTTTTTAAGGTCTTCAACAGTGTCCAACTGAGTGTCTATTACCTTTATTTTACGTTGTCTATCACAAAACGCAAATTTTATACCTGTCAACCTCAGTGGAGCATCAGGATACAGACTAAATATATAGTCTTCCAGCTCAGGTATAATAGACCAATGTCTGGCAATTTCTACTTTCTCACTTGGAACACCTACAGCGACATTATTTTAATATTATGCTAGATATTAAAAAATTTACATCTTACCATATCCAATTTCGTTTAAATACATAATTTCCGCTGCAGCTGGGTAAAAATCAGCATTGGCACGTCTTAATAAAACAATCTTTTTCTTCCAATACTTCTGGGTTTTTTTCTTTCTGTAACTATTTCTTCGAAATGATCTTCTGGTGGTCGCTACTACTCTTTCAAAGTCGTCGTCGTCACTAGACGAATGAAGTGCATTAACCGCATTAGTAATTATTGATGAGATTGCTCATTCATGGTTGTCACTTGATAAATAATACACCTTAATTCACACACGTGGGAAGTACCGAGTCGAACTAAGCGCAAGCGCATGTGCAGTGACACTCATGACAGTAACTTTATAAGCAGTATGCGTATAACCAAAGTGGTCCCGGGTCCGTCTAGCTAGAGAAGATGGATTCTTACTAGATCTACATTAAAACAGTTATTATCGTATTAAATTAAGTGCGCAGGATTGAGTTCTTCAAATAGCATGAGAATATCAAATTTCATACCAACACAGATAGTCGTGGGATGAAACACATTCGAATGCGACTAAATAAACGAGAATTTGGCGACGATATGCAAAGTTTTCTCTACAACTGTAAAACAATTTTTAATAAAATGGTTTCATATCAATTTAAGCTGCACAGGGCGCGAAGGGTTCACTGGTGTCACTCATGGTGCAAAAATCTAGTCTGCGAATTTTAAACCGTCAAATAACCTTTGTTCAGGTTCATCTTCACATGATTTTCATTTTACTGTAAGATATTTCAGCAAAAAAGTAAAGAAAAACAAACAAATAATGATGGTGGGACTGTGGCAGCACTGTTTTGTAATTTTAAACTTGCTCAAAAATTGCACAATGTAAGGTTGATTGCAAGGCAAGACAATCTTTAAACTTGCATAGCACAAAACTCGCCTTGCACAAAAATTGCACAATGTAAAGCGGCCTTTAATTTGCAGGAAACAAATCGCGCTAGTTAGCTAGTCGTCTACTTTTTCTAGAATTATGAGAGAACTTATTCTTACGTTTACAAAGTTAATATACGAAATGCCTTGAGTGAATTTCCGAAAGAATTCATAACATAAGGAATCAATTTAACAGCTAACTAACTACCAACAAAAAACCAGGCCAGGCGGGCATCGTTGAACCTTATTTATCAAAGTGGCTTTTGTTTTTATGAAGTGATGTATTATGCAAATTAGTAATAAAAAATATATCAACGGTGAAAAAAGTTTTGATTTCTTCTTTTTAGTAATTTTACATGAATATATGTTGACAAAAAACTTTTTTTAGGGCTGGATAATCTAGATGCGGGTGGCACACCGTCACTATTGAGTGACCTAACGTACTCCTAGATTGAACATTACAGCGGACTTACCCCCTAACAAGGATACGATTACGTGCCAAAGTTTTTGTATAATCTTTTTGGGGAAGGAGTGATCGTCGTTTTATTTGTGTTAGAAAATAGTAGAAGCATTCCTTCCCCTTCCCCCAAAATATTACACAAAAAGTGGGACACTTAATCATATCTGTCTGGATGGTAAAAAGATTATACAAAAACTTTGGCACGTAATCGTATCCGTGTTAGGTAGTAGTGCGCTGTACCGCACATGGGTTTGCAGGCGACTCGAGCGCGTTTCGGACACCAAACACGTGTGCGGGACAGCGTAGATTTCTTGCCATATGCGTTGGACTGAACGGGAGATAGGATTTACGCAGCGGGCAGCCCGGATATGCCGCGTCTTACCTATTAAACAATAATGCAGTTCAATACACTTAATAATTACGCTTAAATTTATTACATCACAATCTAACCCATTTACTTAACCTACTTGAATTTTGTTTTTTACTGAGGCCGGTGGGCTTTTGTTGTTTAAGCATGATTAAGGAAAGGTTAACCAAATACTGTCGTAACTCTTTTTTAATTATCCTTGCGTTATACGTATATTTTTTAGTATCCTGTTGCGTAAATAGTCGCCAATTTAACAGTTTATCTTTGTGCTTTTAATTTTTTGCTACTACTTTATATGTGTTTATTGTCTCGATCAAATGTATATTCGGTAGATATATTGTTGCTGTGGATTTTTGAAATAATAATAATTATGTAAACAACAAATGGCTAAAATAATTGGCCTTCTAAGTATGCTAAATCCACTTGACGACAAATCCTTTCTAAAGAAGAAATAATTCAAAGTCAAATCTTCACTAAAAAATTATTTAATTGCTAACGCGTTTCGACAACTCTATATAACAATCGAGTACTTGAATCGCGTGGCAATTAAATAATTTTAATGAAAATATCCGTTTTATTTCTTGTTTACAAAGGATAAAATGGAGCTTCACAAAGTAAATATTGATAGATACTATAAATATTTTTTTTAAATTTATTTATTTATTTAGCATCAGCTGCTTTGGCTATTAGCTATTATTCAATAAGTGTTTTCTGTAGTAATTATAGTTTCCTTAAAATACCAGTTCTACTTAGAAATAAATAACAGTAATCTATTGACAGCATCAGTTGTATCTTCAAATATACTTTTAAGGTTATTAGGTAGATTTAGCTCTCTTCTCAGCCTTTCGGTCTGGCGGCACTCAATCAATATATGATACATCGACACATTCTCTCCGCATCGCACGCACTCATTTACTCCTACCTTCCCTAGAAGATGGAGATGGGTAAGGTTAGTATGGCCTATTCTTGCCCTCGTTAGCGCTGTAGATTGTCGCCTTGTAAGTAATCTAGGTTTCCATGGCTTAATGGACGGTTTAATGTGCCTCAGTTGGGTATTTTCAGAATGCCATTTCGTTTGCCACAAGTCATTGATATTAATCTTTATCCTATATTTAAAATCTTCAGATAGAACGGGTATCATATCTACATTTGTTAAGTTGCTTCCGTTTCGTGCGAATTCGTCGGCCTCTTCATTACCGGCAATACCTACATGCCCAGGTGCCCATATTATCACTATCGTTTTATTACTTTTATTGCAGACATCATATAATAATGCTAATATTATATTCTCTAATGCGTTGTTCGAAGTTACTTTTTTACTTAATGAACTCACTATGCTTAAAGAGTCTGTGCATATCAAGGCTGTTTTAATGACATTGTGTCGTATATATAGTAACGCTTGCCACAATCCATATAGTTCCGCCGTATAAATACTAGCCATATTATTAAGACGCCAGTGAAACCCTTCTCCATTTACATATATGGCACTTCCCACTCCATTCTCCGTTTTCGAACCATCAGTGTATATAATTACGTCGTGGGGATATTCCTTAATTATATTGTTAAAATGTACTCTGTAGGTACTTTTTTGTGTACACTGTTTGTTGAAAACTGACAAATCCAGCCTAAAGGTAACATTTGGCTTGCACCACGGGGGATACTCATGTATACTTTGGAGGAATAGAGTGGGCGTGTCTATATTCAAATCCTTCAAGTTCTCGGTTGCACGAATTAAAGCCGGTTTGGTTATTGTAGATCGTTGGCGGTACAAGTCTTGCGTTTCATGGTCGACCAATATGGGATTGTTAATATGATATTGTAGGGATAGGATCTTAGTGTAATAGTGAAGGAGTAGTTTATATCGACGATATTTAAGAGCTGGAACTCCTGAATCGCTATAAATTGACTCTAATGGGCTTGTGCGAAAAGCCCCTATCGCCATTCTGAGTCCATTCGCGTGTATTTTATCTAGGCGTCTTAAGTGGCTGTTGCGCGCTGGTGAATATATGATACATCCGTAGTCCAAAATAGACAATACAAAAGCTTTATAGAATCGAAGCAAAGTAATTCGATCTGAGCCCCATGAATTATTTGCTAGACATCTGATTATATTTAACCTCTTTTTACATTTATTTTCTAATGCCTCAATGTGTTCTCGGAAGTAAAGTTTACTGTCAAAGATTACTCCTAAAATTTTTATACTAGGTAAGTATCTCACGGTACTGTCTCTAATATTGAGTACCGGATCGGCATGCTCGTGTCGCAGTCGGCAAAAATGGATTGCTACCGTTTTTTCGGATGAAAACCGAAAACCAATATTTTCGGCCACTTCCACCACTTTATTAATACCTTCCTGCATCTCAGTTTGTATATCTTCAAGGTTCTCACTAGATGTACAAATGATCAAATCATCTACATACAGGCATGCGTTTAGAGGTTTTTGTATGGATGATACCAAATCATCAACGGCTATTAGGAATAATGTGCAGCTCATATATTCATTATATGTAGATGCAAAGAGAAAACGCGTCATTAGCTATGAAAACAGACGGCACAAATAATGCTTTTCTTGGAAGTGCCATTTTCTAATTTCATTGCTCCCAGACAAAATCACTATTGCAATAAGATGCATTTTAATTAATCTCTAAATTGCTATTATTTCAATTACATACTTACTTTTTATATTAATATTACGTGAAACGGGATAGCAACATAATGTCTCGTGATTTTTTATCTTCTGACATATTTTAATACAAATTTATAATTAACCAATTTATTTAATGCAGAATGCAAAATTGTTTTACCACATGTTATCGTTTACTACACTTATTTGTGGTAAAGGTCCACGTTATCTAAAGACACCGCTTTGGTTACACGCATACTGGTTATGACCGTTAGGGTTAAGATCAAAAGAATCTGTAAAGCCGCGAAATTTCCATCAATTCCCGCCTAATTCTTCGTTTTATTAACAGAATGTTAATGTCACGTTCATTAATTTCATTCATTTTGCCCAAATTTCATAAAGGAAGTTAAATAAAACAATTAACGGCTGCCTTTACAAAATTTAAATTAAAAAAAAAAACAGCTGATCGTATAGCTCAATGTGTATCCGTTAGGGTGAAAATCAAAGGAATCTGTAATATTATTTCAGTATATTACGGTCAACGGTGGTAGAAGTCTGCATATGTTCGTAACGGTAGATGGCGTCGATACTTACCACGCCGTTTTAGTAAAAATGAAAGTTGAAAAATATCGACTGTTATTTTTATAACACTCTAAAATATTGAACTTAAAAAAATATTAGTTTAACTTTATAAGATCATTATTTTATATTTCTCAAATGTTTAATCTACGACATTTAAGATCTCCTGAAATAAAAAACTATAAACGTTATTTTGTATATCTTTACAATTTAATTTCCTGAAATGTAAAAACACCACATTTAAATATTTTTATACTCTTAAATTATTTAACTCTACAATTTTCGTTTTTGTAACACTCGAACAAATTCAACTTAAATTTTTTTTAATAACATTTAAAGAAACTTTCATACTTGAACTTCATTTTTAGCAGTGTTATTTTTTTGGCGTATCGTCGATTTCTAAATCTTACTTTACATCAAATTTTGTGTTAAGGTTCATTTTTTCATCAACTCTTTATTTTATACGTAGAATAATTTGTATATATGTAAATCATATCTTTCAAAATGTAAATATTAAACCCGTGTTGTGAATACAAATTTTCTACAAGTGTTATATTTATGATGTTATTTTTGTGAAACAAAATTAAATTCGATAACACTTCGAGATTTTTCTTTATTCGGTATAACATTTGGTGAAGTTAATTATATTGGAATATATGTTAGAGTAATGTGATTATAAATGTTTTAAAATGCTAAATATTTATAGTTGAAAAATTTAGTACTTTTTACTAAAACGGCATTCCATATTCGGAAAATGAATTTGAAAGCAACTTTACTGAAACTGAGAAAATATTGCTCCAAACTTATCAACGTATTGTAATTAGGGGAAAAAGAGGAAGAGGAGTTCCCGTACTACTTTCCCCTGCCATGAAAAATTCATTTGATTTGCTGATAAAGACTCGCAACAATTTTATTGAAAACAATTCGTATGTGTTTCATACCTCAGGCAAAAGTTTCATTGATTGCACAAAAATACTAGCCAAGTATGCAACAAAATGTGATGCCACTTTGGCCAACAAAATAACAGCCACACGTTTAAGAAAGCACTTAGCCACTGTATGTCAGTTGCTACAATTTTCAGAGAGTGACTTAGAGCAACTTTCTAGATTTATGGGGCACACTTTAAAAACACATCTTAGCGTGTACAGAATGACCGATAACGTTTTTCAAACGGCCAAAGTTTCAAAATTGTTGCTGATGATGGCTAATGGGAATGCAGACCAGTATATTGGCAAAAATTTAAACGAAATAGATATAGATTTAGTGCTTGTTCACAATGGACATAAGCGTTACAAAAACATAACAGATACATAAAACATAATATTGACATAAGACATAATTTTACGCAGGTGGAGAAAGTGTTCACAGTGACCGTAAGATTATAATTATCTGCGTAGGCGCAAATCAAAACGTCAAGAACATAACAATATTATTTGTGGTGTATATGTGTGTGCCACTGAGATGGAAATTTCAACAGTTTTATTGCTTTTACTGTTATGAAGACACAGAGACAAAGTTGTTACAAAACAAAAACGGCGTTGGTGGGTCAGACCTATAAATCGAGACCGAGAGAAAAGGGGAGAATTTAAGAATTTAAGCTTGTCTAGAAATGAAGCTGCATGATGAAGAATATGGTTTTTTCATACACCAGGATTATTCGATCACCTATTAACCTTATATCTTTTGTCCCCTTTATTAAACAATTAGGGTTTTAATCGCACCAAACTAATTAATAATTCGACGTCTATACGTTTTCCATGTCGTGTTGGATATAATCAAAAAACAACACACGAAGAACCAAACCACACCAAACTATGAAATAATGCGCCAAAAACTATGTACCAATTTAAAAATAACCAGATTATGTTGGCAGAAGAGATGTCATCGACGTTAGACGTAGTAACTGAAATGTCAAACCAACAGAGCGCAGTGCTGCATCTTTGTACCCAACAGAAATACACCTAATTCCACTAGATTTTTCATAAAACCTACGTAAAGTTGAAACCGACCCAACTTTATGTATTTTTTATGTACCGTTTCGGTAGGACATAAAACATACGCAAACATTTACAAAAAAATAAAAATTATGTAATCATTGTGAACACATACGTTGGTTTGCTACTATTCAACATTATGAATTATGTATCTGTTATGTTTTTGTTATGCTTATGTCCATTGTGAACAAGCACTTAGATCCAGTTTATGAAGAGGAAGATAAAATCTTTGAAGAACTTGACCCCGGACTGGAGCCGGATATGCAGATTGAAAAGATCTCTGTGGAAAACGTACCGTCAACGTCAACATGTGACATGAAAGAAAGCACTACTAGGAAAACTTTGGAAAACGATTGTGGGACATCATCAAGAAATAAAACAAAAAACCAGAGAAAAAATGGTCAGAGACGGAAAAGGAAGTTATTCTCAACCATTTTTCACAACATATAAAAGCCAAAAAGGCTCCTAAAAGGCATGAAGTGGAGAAATTACAAAACAAATATACGCATTTATTTATTGGCAGAACATGGGAAGCGATTAAAGCGTATATTTTCAACGTGTATAGCGGAAAATTGAAATCCGTGTAGGTAATTTAATTTTGAATTTTTCGTATTGTTTCAGTTACTACCAATAACATTTTATTTTTTTTATACAATCTAGTTTTACATTTTTTTATATTCTTTTTGTTACTTTCAATAACATGCTATTTTTTTATCGAATCAAATAAAAGTTTTATAATAAGTCTTTGATTTACTTTTTATTCAATGCACTAGATTATCAAAACCAAACGATACAAGGTTCTACAGATGCTCGGAATATGGTACAGAATAAAATTATCTATCTGTCTGTCTGTTTGTCTCTTCAACCCTCCGTTCCTCTGTCTGTCTGTCCGTAGGTTTGTCCGTCTGTTTGTTCGTCGGTTTGCCCGTCTGTCTGTCTTTATGTCAGTCAGCCTACCTGCCTATCTTTATGTCTGTCTGTATATCAGTCTGTCTGTCATAACTGTACCAATCATATATCGCATGACTTCTCATCTATTTTAAAACGAGTATCGATCAAAAAATGCAAATGAGTTTGAGCTTTCAGATGCGTTGGAGTACCTAGACGTGAGCAAGTACACAACTACAAGAGGCATTTCGTGTATATGGTTGTCGGCGTAACCCCTGAAAAATGAACTTAGAGTTATTAGACCATAAAAATAACTTAGGCCCGGTTGTACAATGTCAGTTCAAACTTCAATTTAGTTCAAATGACAGATTTCAGAAGTTTCATGAGTTTCCTATTCGATTTATATCGCTTAGAAATGAATTTTTTTGACAAGCATACCTTTACAGATTTTTGCATTTTCTCGGAACCAACGTGTAACCGTCGAAAATGTTACAATTCAAAAAATTCAATTTAATAAAATTATTTAACCTAAAAGGTTGTATTTGATTTATGTTCAACAAAATTTAACTTGAGAATGTTTTTTGTCGATTGTAACAACTGACCCCACACTTCTGCTATCAAAATAGTAATTTGACGATTTGATTCAATAAAATTGCAACATGAGTTTTCTATTCGATTTACATCGCTTAGAAATGAATTTTTTGGCATGCATACCTTTACAGATTTTTGCATTTTCTCGGAACCAACGTGTAACCGTCGAAAATGTTACAATTCAAAAAATTCAATTTAATAAAATTATTTAACCTAAAAGGTTGTATTTAATTTATGTTAAACCAAATTTAACTTGAGAATGTTTTTTGTCGATTGTAACAACTGACCCCCCACTTTTGGTTTCAAAATAATATATTGACGAGATTCAATTGCAACATGAGTTTTCTATTCGATTTACATCGCTTAGAAATGAATTTTTTTGGCATGCATACCTTTACAGATTTTTGCATTTTCCCGGAACCAACGTGTTACCGTCGAAAATGCGACAATTCAAAAAATTCAATTTAATAAAAATATTTAACCTGAAAGGTTGTATTTGATTTATGTTAAACCAAATTTTACTTGAGAATGTTTTTTGTCGATTGTAACATCTGACCCCCCACTTTTGGTTTCAAAATAATAATTTGACGAGATTCAATTGCAACATGAGTTTCCTATTCGATTTATATCCCTTGGAAATGAATTTTTTTAGCAAGCATACCTTTACAGATTTTTGCATTTTCCCGGAACCAACGTGTTACCGTCGAAAACGTGACAATTCAAAAAATTCAATTGAAAAAAATATTTAACCTAAAAGGTTGTAATTGATTTATGTTAAACCAAATTTAACTTGAGAATGTTTTTTGTCGATTGTAACAACTGACCCCCCACTTTTGGTATCAAAATAGTTATTTGACGAGATTCAATTGCAACATGAGTTTTCTATTCGATTTACATCGCTTAGAAATGATTTTTTTTGGCAAGCATACCTTTACAGATTTTTCGCATTTTCCCGGAACCAACGTGTTACCGTCGAAAACGTGACAATTCAAAAAATTCAATTTAATAAAATTATTTAACCTAAAAGGTTGTATTTAATTTATGTTAAACCAAATTTTACTTGAGGAGGTTTTCTGTCGATTGTAACAACTGCGCCTCCACTTTTGGTTTCAAAATAATAATTTGACGAGGTTCAATTGCAACATGAGTTTTCTATTCGATTTATATCCCTTAGAAATGAATTTTTTTGGCATGCATACCTTTACAGATTTTTGCATTTTCCCGGAACCAACTTGTAACCGTCGAAAATGTGACAATTCAAAAAATTCAATTTAATAAAAATATTTAACCTAAAAGGTTGTATTTGATTTATGTTAAACCAAATTTAAGTTAAGAATGTTTTTTGTCGATTGTAACAACTGACCCCCCACTTTTGGTTGCAAAATAATAATTTGACGGGTTCAATTGCAACATGAGTTTTGTATTCGATTTATATCGCTTAGAAATGAATTTTTTTGGCAAGCATACCTTTACTGATTTTTGCATCTGCCTGGAACCAACTTGCAACCGTCGAAAATGTGACAATTCAAAAAATTCAATTTAATTAAATTATTTAACTTAAAAGGTTCTATTTGGTTTATATTATACCCAATTTCTTTTGAGAACATTTTTTCTCAATTGTTTCAGCTGAACTCTCAGTTTTGGTTTCAAAATAATAATTTGACGAGTTTCAATAGCAATATGAGTTTTCTATTAGCGTTCTACAATTTAGATATTAATTTTTTTGACAAGCATGCACTTTTCGGTTTTTGCATTCGCTCGCAACCAACCTGCAACTGCCGAAACAGTGAAAACTAAAAGAATTCAATTTAATAGAATTATTTAATTTAAAAGATTGTATTTGATCGATATTAAACCAAATTTCCCTTGAGAATATTTTTTTATCAATTGTAACACCTTAACTTCCACCTTTGGTTCCAAAATATTAATTTTACGAGAGTCATTTGCAACATGAGTTTTCTATTAGATTTCTATCATTTATAATGACATCAATTTTACTAGATAATTTGGTAAACTTAAGGATTATATTTACAATTCCAAATTTGATATGTTCATTCAGAGTTTAAACTGGATTTATTTTCACATTTGGGGTTTAGGATCGGAATAACACCGTCTTTAGAACATCACGATAAACTTGACCTGCGGATTGGGTAACACAATACGTGAATAATGGAAAGCGAAGTATTGGCAACATTGCATGGGTTCACCTTTGTCGGTTGTAATACGTATTTATGTATAAATGGGTTCAGGATTTCACGGAATATGCAAATGGGGCAGGTTTGTACGAAATTCCAGTGGTCATATACAGCTTTTAATGTAAGTGTGTTTTTCATGTATATATTTCATCAGAGCAAAATAGAGGTCTTAAAGGTCAAGGATTTGAAGACAGAAATACGATATACAAGTTATTTTTGGTGGGTTCAGGATTTGTATGGTTTATAGAGTGGTTCAGGATTGATAGCAAGATGTGTATATGTATGTGTGTGTGTGTGAGAGGGTGTGTGTGTGTGTCTATATATATATATATATATATAAGGTGCGCGAATGAAAGATTTTTCAAGTTATGTCCTACACGTAACAAAGGTCGTTAGACATATACATTATAAAAACATAATTTTTACAATGAGTCAATAAAAAGTGTTTCTGTGCCATCTGATATGTGGGGTGAGATGGCATACACTGTGTCATCTCACCTAAAATATTAAAACTGAAATTATAATAGGTACCTAGGTACTTTATTTTGGTAATTTATAAACATAAATCACATATGAAGGATTTACTTCTTTTATGTTCGGCATGGCACCATTTGCTACATTGCTGACACTGAATCCAATCGTCGTGTCTTCGAGAAAAGGAATAAAGTTCATTGCAGTAGATGCACGCAGCGTCATCTTCATCGTCGTCATCTTCTTGGACATTTTCTTTTTTTTCTTCAATTCAATTCTCTAGCCGACTTTCGCAACAACACTGCATATTTTTCTCTAACCACTGCTTTAGCGAGCTCCATTTCCGGCGTGCTATTCAGAACACCATACTTTCCTCCCTTTCTAGGTTTGTTTATTTATTATCCCTCCGTTGTTCTGGGTCCTCAACAGGCTTGCGCCCAATCACAGAGTGACCCGCATAATGCTTTTTACAGGTGCCTCTGCAGGAAGTCTTGAGTTGCTCTATACTACTCCGGTATTTACCTTACGAATTAGGAAAACTGCAGGAAAACCTAATTCGGAGTAGCCGGCAGAATACTCGAAACTGGTCTAAGGTAATTCCCATCTCTGCAACAGATGAAAAATTCACCACAACCCAGGTTCGTACACCCAACCTCCGGATTTATAGCCCAGTTGCTCTATCACTGAACCATAACGCGGGTATTGGTCCTCTCTGGGGCAATGGGTAAGGGAGAAATGTGCTTTATAGAGAGATTCTGATTTGATTGGCTAACAGCCATCCTATTCCTCCTTTTTTAACAGCATCTAACGCTTCTGCCATCTGTTCCTCGTTCCAGCTTTGCCGGTTGATTTTCTGACATATTTCCCTACCATTCTTGAAATACAATTTGTAAAATTTGAATGCTGTTATGATTAAAAACTAATAAGGGTAAGACGGCATATCGCCAGGTAAGACGGCATAGTAGTATGCCATCTCACCCCAAAATGCACTACACACTTGTGACATTTACGCAGAGTGTTCACTTTACACTTACATTTTTGACCTGACCAATAGTGCGGATTGGTAGAGTTTTTATCAATCAAAGCTTTAACGAAACCTGATCAGAAAACTTTCCATTCAGTTGGAGCATAAAATCGCCTGTACCTACTATACCCACAGGCATACTAAAAGTTTACAGCGACCGCTGAACACCCATGCGCGTTTAAATTGATAAGACATAGTTGCCACATTTAATGTAATGTTATTAAACACGTTAATATGTCATCTCACCCGGATATGCCATCTCGGGCACAATTCCCCTACCTACCACTTGCCAAAACCCTGCAATTATATTCGAAAATGAGCTAGATACATATATTGAACCATCAACCAATGTTGAAAAATGAGTGTGTGAAAAGCTTTTATAAACTAAAACTGAATAATTTTCAATTAGATTGTGGCACAAAAAATTGCTATTGTATAACAAAAGATTGTAAAATCATCAAAGTTATTAAGATCATTCAGTATATTAAAACTGGAGTTATTTATGTAATTTGTCATTATTTTGAAAGGTTTGAAAGTACAACTCTAAATTAATTTTCTGCGGAAAGATAAATCAGCTTACCAAAACTACTGCACTGTTACCTATGGAACACATTTTAACTAAGGGTTTACATTTCGAAAACGAATTTATATCATACATTAGCCATAATTAATGTTGTTTATATAGGTATGTAATAGGTACATGATAATATGTATTTATATTTGTTTCTTATTATTTATCCAACATTCTATCTTTCTCTTCTTTTCACTTTACAAAAATAGTTGCATACTTTTAATGTCTTGTAATGTACATGTAAGTTTTTATTTGTTTCTAGATATTTAATAATTATTTATGTTAGTTCCTCTATGGGGTAATAGAGTTTTCTTTGAATGATACCATATACGTTTCGAGTTGCCCATTATCGTGGGTAACAGGAGGCGAATTCAAATGGCCAGTAAAAAAAGGCATCGAGAGGAAGGCCATTGCAAATCAAATGGCACCTGAAAAAGACTGGATTACTCTTAAAAATATTTTAACATTAGGAAGATATGGTGAGTTTATGCAATTACAATCACCCATATTTCCTAATTTCGATCTATCTATCTATCATTCAGAAACTTATAAGGAAGCATTGTACTCCGAAAAGAAAAGAAAGAGTAAGAACAAAGTACAAAGATGATTCGATTTCTCCGCCGCCTAAAGATGATAATGGGTCTAGGAAGATTCACCGATCACAATTCACCGACAGTCATTTTCACCGTTCCGCAAATCTGTGATTTTATACTTCACCGATATTTCATAAAGACTTCGAATGCTTTGATTATTTAATGCAGGCGATATGTAAGTGAAACTACATCATTTTAAAAGAATTAAAATTAAACCCTCATTCCCATAAAAAATATATTTCAATGACATACTGTGTGGCATGGAAATTGCATTTATTATGTTATATAGTATGCCGATGTCATCGAAATACTATGTTCACATTTAAATGATATAGGTATCGTATGTCATTGTAATAGTATTTTTACGACACACCGCATGTCGTAGAAATTCATAAATCAAAAGTATTAGGGATTCAGGAAATAGTATATTATATACCGCGGGACTGAAGTAGTACTTTTAATCCCGAAGTTTATGGCCCGACCGAAGGGAGGGCCATAATTTACCTGAGGGATTAAGACCACTACTTCAGTCGCAAGGTATATACGATATTTTTCGTACTTCCGAAACTGAAACACTTCTTAATATGTATGGAGTTAGAGAACGCGTTCTTTCAAAAAATCGCTGCTTAACAAGTTACCATAGGAACGTTGCGTTGGTATGACAATCCCTATGCTATGGTAACAAAAATAATTTGGCAACTGTCATTGCTAGTGTCATAATTTTGGTGGTGGGTGACAAAGGTGTATTTGATATTGATAAAAAGCAGCCAAAGTAGGTAAAGAATTGATACCACCGAAATCCAAAAAACTATATGAGCAGCAGTACGATGCGTTTAAGTAGTGCCGCATACAAAATGTGGAACAACCTACTGAAATTGCCTTGTTAGTAATTTCATCCTTCCGGGATTTTCGTCTAAATTTAATCCCGGCGGGACACTTCAGTACTTGTCATAATGGAGTGAAGTTCTTACTTTAGTCCCGGAAGTACGAAAATATATAAATCACCTACCGACGTCGTCGAAATTCTATATTCATATTTCATTGATATACCGTATGTCATCGAAATAGTATTTCTACGACACACCGCATGTCTAGAATTTCGTAAGTCATAAGTATTAGGGACGCAGGAAAATGTGGACATCTCCTACAGACTTTTAAAGGACAATCATAAAATTAAATAGTATTTTTCTTCAAATCCTTCCACAAAACGATGAAAATTTAAATGGTTCACATACATTTAAATGTTTTACTGTGTACCATGAAAATATTGATTGAAAACACCTATCTTTTACAATGTTCAGTATGGCGTAAAAATTTGCATCTCATGAATATTGGTAGATCACAAAACTTTCTACTCCATCGGGTATTGTCGTGTCCAATCGCCTGACGTGCATCGTGCATACATCCGCGATCTATGCAATAAGTTACAGGTGTTGTTTGAGTTTGACATCAATACATCACATGAGCACGTGTTTTGGTGATCGGGACTGCGAAGAGAATATTGTAATAGAGCCATTATTGTGAATGTGAAAAGTTTACTTAAAGTTACAGGTAGGTAAGTCATTGTCATATTTCAAGATCCTATTGCAATTATTATCAAGGTACACACGTGGTGCGTACAGCAACAAGGTTGATTTAAGGTGTAATCACAGTGCAGCTCTAGCTAGGTAGGGGTAATGAACCAAGTCGCCATTTTATTCGATTTAGATTGGCGGGAATATTGATTATTAGAGATTGTTGTTAGGTTGTTTTCTTTTTTAAATGTACCTAGAGGACAGAACTTTTGACTTCATGCGTTACCGTCCTTAAGACCTAATCACCTATTGTGACAGACTCTATTATTCCAATAATCTATCGCGGACTTCTAATGCTCTAAATGCAAAAGAGTTATCAGATGATGACGATTTTGCAACTTGGTTCGCGATACTCGAAGAAGTTTTCGCCGTGGAAATCGAAATAGCCGTACACCTGGCCGTACGAGAAATGAATATGTCAAGAATATTAACAAGGTATGTAACAAGGTTGGAATGGAGAAAGTCAACGCGAGCGCGAGGATACACGAGCATTGAATGTCCATTCCAACCGCGTCGCAGAATATTCTTTCTCCACGACCGCAAGAAATAAATCAAATGCAAGAAGGAATAAGAAGGAAACTTTAATTTTTATTATTTGTGATATTTATGGTATTCTGACAATTATGAAAGTTGAGAATTGGTGTATTACAAATGTTTGCTGTAGAGTTTTCCACAACTGCTTGGTTAGTAGATGACGAGGACACTGTTGTGCGAACGTTGGAACTTGAGGGTACAAACATTGAATTTGACCCAATGACTGAAGTCACGATCTTATTGGCGACGTTAATACGATTTTTGCAGGAATTATCCACGTATCCTTCCGCAACCTCCGACGACTTCCACCCGCCATGTCTTTTTAATGTTGTGATATTCGCTCCTGCATTTACTAACATAGTAGCCGATGTAAGGCGAAAGCAGTGACCGGTGTATTTTTGCGGGTTTTCTAGATTAAGGAAAGTTGCAATTTGCTTGGGCATATTTCCCAATTTGTTAATCCCAATAACTTGCTTCATACATTTTCCTTTTTGAAAATTCACAGTTATCAGAGGGAACCGGTCTTAATGCAGCATATTTCTTCACAATAATTCACCCGTTATTGTAAATTGTCTTGGTGTTTTGGTTTTTGTATCGGGAATATCAAATAATATTGCAGAGTCCAAATCCTTTATGTGTGTCATTTTTATGTTGTAAAGTTCATTTTTACGACAAGCTCCGGTAATACCAATCAGAAGGGCTACCTAGAATAACATGTATTCGTACAATAAAACTAATTAATTCTCTAAAAAATCTACCTTTGTTGCTAAATATATATCATCCGAAGCGGTTTCTAAGAATTTCTTTACATTTACTGTCGTAAACACGGTTGATTTTTTTGGTAAATACCCATCTGAACTGCGTTTTAAAAATGCTTCACAAACTTGTGAGTCGTTAGACGTTTCTTCCTGTTAACCTGTGGTCCGCTTTGGGGCCTCCCTTTTAATTTAATTATGTTATAAAAAGGTTTGTTTGTTGTTCTTCAGACACAACAACCTGAAAAATGTTTGTGTTTTTAACACGAAAAAGAAGTATGCCACTAACTCGTAAATGACTAAGCAAACATTACGTTTTGTAGCGAGCTGACTTACCAACAAAATGTGGGTTTGACATATATTTCAATAGGTTTTAAGCGCCATCTCTTGACAAAAAAACGATTATTCGTAGGTGTGGTGAACAAATCTGTAACCATGTCATATTAAATATAGTAATCTACTGATTTCACACCTACCAACTGCACATTAATGGAATGATACCCCTTACGATCAACATATATATATATATAAAAGTATATGTTGATCGTAAGGGGTATCATATATCATATATATATATATATATATATATATATATCGTCGCGCTAGGCACCACCCGGTATATTATGCAGCAGCAACAAAATAGAGACAACAATAAGGAAGATTTGGTGTGTACAGAGAAATGGGAAACAGTTGTTACATTCCAGGAATTAAAAGACCTGGATGCAAAATAAAATTCAGAAGCTTTTATGTCAGAAACAGTAAGTTAAGTGAGTTTGTATGACCAAAATCTAATTATGAATACATTTCAGATAAAAATGTTGGCGATTTATTGATGAAATTTGCTTGCTCAACTACAGGTTTTACCCCAATTACAGTTGAGCAGTACATTTACATTTAAGTGAGTAAATGAAATATAACTCAAATATAACAAAGTACACAAGAAATAAAATAATAATTAGTAATTAAGTAGTTACTAGCTACAGAGGACACAAAAAAACAAAAAGGCACTAGGAATAAAATATAAATTAGATGTCCTTATAATTATAACGATCACGGCTAACAATATTTGAAACTTAAACAAAAAAGCATTCTGTACGATTGCCAAAATTAACGCGATTAAAGGCGATTGATTATTGGAGGAAAAGACTTAACCGATACATGTAGGAGAATTCTAACCAAAATGCTTTCGAATGAAGTTGCCTGTGCCACAAATTGGTCTGGGCGTAATCAAAAAGAGAGTTTTTGTTCTTTAACAAATATCATAACCCTAATTGTTGATGTTCGGAATAGGTATTGGTCAAGGCTATTTAGTTTGTACCATGCATGTATTTGATAACCGATAAATAAACAGTCGTATTCGTACCTTCTTGCCGTTCGTTACAAGTGGCGACGAGGATTGAGAATTAATGATGTCAATCGGTAGGATACCGGAATTCGACCAGATAGGGAAAAATTGGCCAACATACGTAGCGCGAGTTAACCAATTTTTTATCGCTAATGCAATTAATGACGAGGGGAAAGTACCAGTGTTATTGTCGGTCGTGGGTGATAAAATATATGAGCTTATGGTCGATTTGTGTGACCCGGACAAACCCGAGGATAAAAATTTTGACCAGTTAGTTAAAATAGTGAAAAATCATTTAAATCCCCAACCGTCCGTCATCGCGGAACGCTACAAATTCAGGCAGCGGAAGCAAACAGCGGGAGAGTCTATATCCGAGTATGTCGTTCATCTGAAGAAGCTAGCAAGCACTTGTGATTTCGGTTCCAAATTGGACGAGAATATGCGGGATCAGCTGGTGTTTGGACTACGCAACGAAGTTCGTTACAGTTGGTAAATAGATTTTTAAGTATTTTAAATACCTATAAGTACCTAGTCTGCCATGTTTATGCAAAACAGCATATCTGCTAAAAAATCAATTCCAATTTTTGATTATGCCTCTTTGTCATTTTATGGTGACTAGTACAGAGTACATATTTTATTAAAATGTTTGCAAATTTTGATTGCAAACGTTAAGAACTAGAGATCGCCAGACACCCTTTTTTCTCTAACAAAATGCAAGCAAACGTGAATATGAGTTACATGTAGCAATATTAAATCAAAAGGACATAACTACTGTGACATTGAACTTTTTTTCCAAACATTGTAGTCGTTTCCCTTACATTTGCAATATAGTTGTGGTTTTGCTTCTCACCAAATGTGAGGAAACACTTATATTTCTTGAACTTGGCAAGCATAACTCCAATATATGCTCTATTGAATTAACACAGCAGTGGTATCACGATGCTTGGAAATCTAAATCGGGTCAACATACTCGTATATAACCAGTAACCCAATTGATTTTTTAACAATGGCTAGGTAGTAGTGATTTTAATTAGATGCTTCTGTTTTAAGTTGTCAAAGGACTATCGATCCCCATTGAAATTGTATATTCTTTTGAATAAGTGCATATAAGGGTCTAGCTAAAAAAGCAAAATCTTTGACAAATCTTCTAAAGTAGGACACAAGTCCTACAAATCTGTGAACTTCGTGACCATTTTTTGGCAATGGGTAGTTAATTACCGCGTGCGAGTCTTTATTAAAATTAATAAAATCAAATATATTTTGTTCAGCTTAATTTTTTGATTTTAATAATTTCACGATTAAAAAATGTGAGTAATCATCAATTAATACTTGAAGTATTGTTCTTCATTTGATGTACATGGATTTACAGATCCTCTTATGTCAGAACGAATTAGCGATACCATTTCTAGTACAAAATTCATGGAAAATTGTACTTTGAAAGATTGCATTATCGGATACCAAAACTTTTGGTAACCCGTGCGTGCAAAAGATATCTTGTAATAAATTTATGGTAGATCCAGATGTAGGTGCCTGTTTTATTGGCTTAATTTCGGCCCATTTCGATTTTGCGTCTACTACGACGAAAAAATGATAACCCTGGAACGGTCCTGCATAGTCCATATGAATCTTATCGAAACTGTCTTAAGGACGGCATACTATTCATGAGAACCAATAGAGGTCGCCACTGCCAAATTGCAATGGGAAATTATATCGAACTTTGAGAATGACTCCTGGGCTTATACAATCATTTTTTAGGGTGGTTTTTGAAAATATAAATTCTACATGCATTACTCTAGAGCGACTATATAATTTTTTTTTTAGAAAGACAATAAGTAGTACAATATTAATAAAATAAAACGACACATTTTATTTTTTATTTTAAGCAATTGTTGAATTTTAAAGTATAGTCGCTCTAAAGCTGCTCTTCTTCTGTCAATATTGAAAATTTGGTCGGTCAAAATCCACTAATTTATCCGGGAGTCATTCTCAAAGATCGTATTTTTATACAGTTACGTATCAAAAAATGGCGGGAAGCAACAGTAGTCTAGCCATTTATTTCTAGATGGCACTGTTAAGAATGATACCGCGTTCGTAGCCAACTGCGCGACCTTCACCCATTCAACACAATGCCTTGACCTATTAATAACGGTAGTTTCATAAACGGCGTTGCCACGTTTAAGCAGGCATACATAAACACTTCAAATCAAGATTTCAGGGTTCTAAAACCTTAAAATGAAAAACGTGAAGTGATTTTTGTAATCACTAACCATAGGATTTGTAATTATAATGAACAAGTAACTTTGAAACAGTACCTACCATACTTTGCCTGTTTAATAAACCACTTGACAATTGTATTATCGAAGCCAATTCATGTTTCGGAAAATGGTACTTGCTTTGGAACGAAGTTTGATATCATGTTGTTCTCAGTAAACCTTTAACCTCCGAGGATGGTAGTTGTGTCTTTTTCACATTCCAATCGTCAAGTGAATACCACTATCATTAAATTTATCGTATTTTTTAGACATTGTTTACTGTGACAAATAATTAGTCTTTCTTTTTATTAAGGTGGCCATTACTTTGTTCTAGTGCCAGTGAACGTTAGATCACAGGAGCAATGATACGAAGAGATTGGCGAAGAATGGTTATTACGGCAAAATGATGAATTTGTACTTATGAAATATGTTTATTGAAAAGATAAAAACAATTAATATTATAATGTAGGCATCAAACATAAATGTTGAACATAGATTTAACTGATTTAAGTAATACAGAAAGTATTTAACTGTCGCATTTAATGATTGCCATGTACTCGTACGTCGGAACGCATCTCTGCATTGCAACATTGCTCTCAGCTCTGTAAAAAAAATGAGACAGATATGGTAATATCTACTAGGATGATCTATTACTATTTGGTTCAAAATATAATAATTGTACGCAATACTGTTATGTGGGCTCAATTTTAATTAATATAAAATTATTATTAATATACTTGCTAGTGACAATATTTTCGAGTAGGTATAGGTAGTATAATAATTAATTTGGAGTGCATGTAGTTTCGCTTTGCTACTTCCTTTCTTATATTGTAAAAATGATTATATTGTCAACAGCAAATGATATATTGATTATAATGATATATAATAACAAAAATTGTTTACAATAAACAGTTTTTCGAAAAATTATTATATCAACAAGATTTCCAAACCACCCTAGAGGTACTGTCATTGGCTCGTTACCTTTTTTTTTAAGTGGGTGTTCGCCAAATGTTGTTATTTGATCACTGTGCTCTCGTGAGTAACAAACAACAATTTCAGCCCTATTGTCCCACTGGGCATATGTGCATATTGAGCTCATGTAGGGAATCAAATTTAGGGCTCACGCTTAGCTTTACTTTGGCATAAATTCACAATAAAGTTTTCTTCTAAGATATTTTCTATACAGGCAGTTCCTAGACATGATTTCGGAACAAAACTTAGTTTTGGGATTTTCTGTAGATAGGCAGTTCACGATTTTAGCTGAAACCGACGTAGGGAATCCAATCAAGGGCCTACACGTTCAGCCAGCTAGCTGTGATTCCGGAATAAAGTTTATGTCTTGGAGATTTCCTGTACAGGCAGTGGAGGATTGTAGCTGAAACTGACATAGGGAATCCAATTAAGGGCCTACACGTTCAGCCAGCTAGGTATGATTCCGGAATAAAGTCTATGTCTTGGAGATTTCCTGTACAGGCAGTGGAGGATTGTAGCTGAAACCGACATAGGGAATCCAATTAAGGGCCTATGTTCAGCAAGCTAGATATGATTCCGGAACAAAACTTACTTTTAAGAGATTTTCTGTATATAGGCAGTTCACGAGTTTAGCGGAAACTGACGTAGGTAATCCAATCAAGGGCCTACACGTTCAGCCAGCTAGCTGTGATTCCGGAATAAAGTCTATGTCTTGGAGATTTCCTGTACAGGCAGTGGAGGATTGTAGCTGAAACCGACATAGGGAATCCAATTAAGGGCCTATGTTCAGCAAGCTAGATATGATTCCGGAACAAAACTTACTTTTAAGAGATTTTCTGTATATAGGCAGTTCACGAGTTTAGCGGAAACTGACGTAGGTAATCCAATCAAGGGCCTACACGTTCAGCCAGCTAGCTGTGATTCCGGAATAAAGTTTATATCTTGGAGATTCCCTGTACAGGCAGTGGAGGATTGTAGCTGAAACTGACATAGGGAATCCAATTAAGGGCCTATGTTCAGCAAGCTAGATATGAGCCATGTGTAATTAGTTTTCTTTGTTTTCTGCGAGGTTTTCTGCTTTGGTTTTCCGCTTCTTCTTACACGCTTCCATCAACTGTGCTTCACGGTTTTTTATCGCATCTATTATGTATTGTGGATCAACACACTTTTTTCCCTTCCCGATATTGTTTCTTATAATTTCTGGGGCAATACACATTTTGTAAAAAGTTAATAATATTGGCACCATTTCATGTTCCCAAAAATGAATGTCTATTTCAATCTCCTCTATGTAGAGTGGAACTGCATCGTTAATATAAACAACAAAATAACATTTGCTCCTCTTGGTAATGTTCAAGGTGCCTTGTACTTGATAGTAATAAGAATGTCTTCTGTTTAAAGATATTTTGCCATCCTTTAGTTGCAAACAGGTGTTTTTTTTTAAAAGTAATATTTTTTCCAAATCAGTTTCCTCCAATTTTGAACAAGAGTACAGACATTTCACTTCCACGATGGCGTCTGTACCAACAAGACCTAGTGCAAAAAAGTTGATTAAAAAATTAGCAATTTAAAAACATACCATCTGGTGATGCTCCTAAAAATCCATAATCTTTATGTATCCACAATCCAGTGTTTGTTACAGTCACACTCTGCTTCTTTTCAAATGCCTTTATTGCCACCGATTCTTTGGAAATGCCATACTCTGTAGCTTCCGTGCTAAAAATATTTTTCCCCAGGCATTGTTTGACAATTCCGTGGCAAGGAGTGTACGGCCTTCGTTTAACTACTCTGCCGAAGTTTGATGCAGTAAGGCGCCGTTCTTTGAACTTTATGTACACATCATTAAAAAATTGTCCCATTGTTGCCTCAGCAATAGCAGGGATTTCATTCTCCTCCACCTATGGCACACAAAAAGTAGACTCTATTTCTAAATACATTATTTTTAAAATTTACATGCAAGTGTTGAATTAATCGTTGACATTCTTCTTCGATATTTTGCTCTTCTTCTTCTGGTTGTTCTGCTGATGGACCATAAGCAGTTGTATCTATCTTTGTGACAGGTTTCACAATGTTCTTCCTTTTGAGACTAACTTTTTTCTGGACCAATCTCCTCCGTACTTTGCTATCTTTTATCGCCATATTAGTTTTGATGAACTGTTGATAATTTTCACCAATTGTGGCACCTGTCACATTCTTCCAAGGGCTAATAGGCCATTCAAACGCTTTGTTGTACCGCAAAGCTGCCAGATAAACTCGTCTTTCGTATGATCCACGTTGCACCAAATTAACTCTCTTCCCCATATTAAAACGAGAGACAATATTCATTAAACATTCTGCTGCATTATTATTTTCATTTTCAATGAGCAAATTAGCTTTTCTTATAAGCAGTTCCAAAGCTCCTGTAAGTATAAATGTTCAATAAACACATACATTTTTACACAAACTCAGTTTACTTACCATTGATATGATCATACATTGAAGTCGCTTTTAACTGTGGAACTGCATTGTTCGAAACGTCGCCTACAGTGTTACATATATTTACCCTGCAATTACTATGATCGCCAAAGACATGCAGAAATCCAATTTCTAAGTCTTTTCTCAAAAAAGACACAGACATCTCAGCGTTTGCATGCTCATAAATGCTTGCTTTAGCCCGCTTTGTTAAAAGCTTAATTTTCTCCACTGTCAATAATCTTCTTCCACTTAAATTAATTTTGGTATCACTTTTTATTTTATGGAGATGCTTTCCATAATTTTTTAAGGCGTGGTTTGTGCACTCTACTTTTTTAACAGTGCTACCATATGGCACATTTGTTTTAATTTTAGCGAATGTGCTAGAATCACCATCAGCAATAAATTTACCGTAGCGCACGCCATGCGTATTTTCACTTTGGCAAAATCCCTCCACCACCATATCAGCTTCCATAGCTGGAGCAGATTTGTTCCAGTTTTTAAAACAATGGTGCATCTTGATATCTGCACTTTCGTTTTCTCCTCGTGCACAAACTGAGCAGTATCGATTGCGTACACCCAAATAGAGGATTTTTTTTGTATACTTGCCAATGATTGCAACCTGTAACACATACGTGCTTGAAATTAATCAAAATTAAGTTTACACACACAACTTACCATGCCAGAAAGTGCATTGTAGTTATGACCATATGACCGCTTACTCCAGGAGCCATCCAAATAAACAGTTATCCATGGAATGCCGTCATTACATAAATTTCCATTGGCAATTGCATTTTCTTTTTCTTTCAGACCAGCTGCCTTCATGGATTTCCACAATGATTCTTTCCAGATCTACAAGTAGATATTTAATTTTTATAAAAGATACAATCAAATCAACTTACTTCTCCTAACTGGTCCTCAAGTTGATAAAACAGAGAACCATGCATTACAGGAATATCTAATGCGCTAAGATATTCGCACATATGTGAGTATGATCCTCCAGAAGCTATAGTTCCCCACACAGACCCTATATTCATTGTTGATTGATCAATCAATGAGGAACTTTGTTTATTAGGATTTTCAGTGAATATTTTAAATTCACGATCACATGATGCACACTTTAAGATTATACAGGACACCAATCCCATTCCCCTATTGTATTCATTATACAAATGCAATTTTCCAAATGTACAGATTTTCATATGTTCGTATTGTGCATTAATAATTTGCTGTGCAAAATACCCAACTTCCACAATTCGGTTTCCCGTTATTGCTTCAGGTGGCGGATTTTCAGATTCCACCGTCAATTGATGAGACATAATGCTTCAAACAAAATTCAAAATAAACTATCCTTTAAAATTACCCAATATACCTTTCATATTCCATAGAACTCATAATGCCAAATTCACTTCGGGATGCAGCAGCACTTGCTGTAGGCTTTTTTGCTCCTGGATATACCTTACGTGATCTAAAAAAACAATTTAATTTTAATTTACCATAGTACTTTATTACTCACAATTCTGGTCTCGTAATAGATGATTCGGTACCCTCGTATCCTTTACCCGTGGAAGTCGAAGGTAGTAATGTGAGGTCGGATGTATCACTCTGGCTGTCATTGCGGGCTGTTGTATCTATAATAAAAACAAACTCTGCTTAGTCCTACCTGCCTTTCTTCAAAAGACAAAAAAGTTGGCCTGCTTCAATTTTGCCCAAACAAAAATACAAAATTGAATAAGGGCGGCTGCCAACCCCAAAGAATGAGCATTCATGAGACTTGCAAAGGCAAACTGTTCACCCCCTCCCACAATTATGCAAATTGACTGATACATTTTTGTTATTATGACAATAAATCACACTCTCAAAGAAGTAATTTTCAACATTTAATTTTGCTTACCCATAGTATCCATCACCACATCTGAAATCACACGTTCCGTAGCTGTTTGAGGTTCGTCCCTATCTTCAACAGTGTATAATATATGGGAACACTCAGCAATTGGCTCTAACCAACAGAAAAATTAGTTATAGCATAACTACTCACGAGCTACTTTACTACCAATAGACTCTGTTGCTTTTTTCCTTCGTTCAACCCAAGCTTCCTTCGCTCTCTTAGCACGTGTGTTTGTTTTTGGATTTCTTGAAGTGCTTGTGCCCAAATACTTCTTAGTTCTTCCCATTGTGTAAAACTGTACAAACATAATTAACGATGTGGAACCTAATACATATATGACTTACCTACCTAATTATTGTAATAGTCTAGTGTGATAATTCAAAAATAGTTTTCAGTCACAAATAAACGAAAACACTCGTAAATCTTCAAAAGTTATTTATTCACCTTGCACTCGCGAAAAATGTAAAACACGATTAATTTAATAAAAAATAACAATACTGTAAATAGCGAAAACAATACAAACAAGTCCACCGATTTATAACTCACAACAAGCAGAAACAATGCAACAGTGTAAGAAGTGGTTTATTTTTGGAATGGAATGCGGGATTCGTTGATGTGCGTCACAATCTATTCGTATACAAAAGACGAACACAAAACTGTATAGACTGTGAGTGTTTTATTGCGTCAAGGCAAAATACAGAATAAAAGGTACATTACAACACGCTGCGACCTCACGTATGAAATAGCTGAACCATTAGTAATGTTGGTTGCCTAATTTTATAAATTGTTCAATATTATGATTCGTATGCCGTCCTTAAGGTTTTTCCCAGTAATACAATGGTATCTTTTCGGGATTCTTTTTTATGAGAGCACAGCTTTCACATGATCTCACCAATTGTTCGACGTCCTTATCGATGTTGATTTTCTTGCAATTTGCTTCATTTTGACTACACCTATATGGGTATGATGTATGTAGTTCCTGTGCCGGGTTCCCAAACAGTATCCAATTTTGCCAATGTGTTTCATGTCGAATCTCTTGGATAACATTTTGCCAAGGTTAATGATGAAATTTTCATCCGACGATGATATCGTCCAAGTAAGTAACGACAAAAAGAAACGGATTAACCCTGTTGACATTTGTAAACGCAAGGGTCCGACTTGCAAGGAATCGCTCCAAGTGACTGCAGAACTGAATTCAGGGTGCTGAACCAGCTACGGTCAGCTTGCTTCAGTCCGTACAGAGATTTCTTGAGTCTGCACACGGGATTTTTATGCTCAATTTGACAAAGCATGATTCGACACTTCATCTTGATTTCGTCATTTGAAATTGAAATTATTTTCTTAAATTATCAATCTTACGGGTAATCTAACCCAAAATAGACCAGACCCTGCATATCTACACTACAGCAAAAAGCTTTTAGTGCAAATTTGAAGTCTCTAGCTATTGTAATTGCTGAGAACTCAGCTGGACAGCCAGTCAGCCATAACGTCTATAATAACGTATTTTTTTTCAAAAATGCGCTAAAAATGGGAAACTTTAAAAATAAGCATAGGTATTGAAAATCGGGTTTACTTTAGGTAGTGTATAGATTTGCTTAGGATATTAATTTCTTTCGAAACGATTTATGTACTTACATAGAAAATAAATAAAACTTACTTGAACCAGATCGTATATCAAAATCTGAATCACTATTTTCTTCGTTTTCATGAGTTTGTGTATTTCCCTGGGTATCTCCTATAATCTCAGTAAGGAAGTTGATGGAAAATTGGTATTTGGTACAAGAACAATCAAACCCTGACCAATTTCATCCTCCAATTCATACCCGTTTGAAATATTTGTTGGTGGTAGCAAAATCAGTTTTTTTTGGCGATCACACTTACTAATTTGAAACCCTGCCATTTGAAGGAGTTCTCGAATATTTGATGGAAACATGTGTATCATTCTATTCACAATGGTATCCAGATCCCACTGTCTATCAATACTCATAGGGTTTGTTTTTCATACATCATCTTTTAATTTATAAATATAATAGAAATATACTTAACTGACCTAGACCTCTCCGTTTCAAATATATTTGCTCATGACGACCTGGTAAAAACCTACTCCTGCTAGCTTTAAAAGAAATAATTTTCTTTTGAAGGTGCTTTGTTTTTTACGACCACGTCTTGGTGTATTTGGTGGTGTAGATGAAGTGGTCGAGGAATAGATATTAGTAGGCAAAGAGCCGGTTCTCCTCCTCCTAAACAAATTTCTCGTGGATTGTAACAAATCTGTTACACGGGTCACACTTCCTTCAGGAGTGGACACGAAAGCTACTGAATTTGCTGCTCGCAATATAGAAGCAATTGTAGTTTGATCTCCAGGTGGCACCCTATTAAGTGTAAACGTATTCCGTTCCATGTGTAAGGTATAAGTTAAGATAATCACACTGTATAATATTGCAACCTAATTTAAGTAATAGTAAGTACTGTTATATTGAGTAAGACTGCTGACAGAATGATTGCGTCCTAGGAAAGTATGTGTGTAAAGTAGGTTAGAGAATGTAGAATTAAGTTAGACGTGGGAAAATGTTCAACCTGCGACCAGGCAGCATGTAAAATACTGTTATTGAACCAATATTGACTGAATATTGTTATACATTGGCCCGATATAGTAGTTCAATGATGGCCCAATCTTGGAAACGCAACAGTGAATAATAAAGGGTCAAATTGATACAAGCTTGGTACTATAATAGAAACAATCATAATGCAATATTCATAAAACATGGTAGATTCAATATTGTCCAGAAATATAGGTACAATGTTGATATTAATAGTGGTTAAATATTGAATTGCAATGAAAATTGACAGTGGCATTTAATAAATATTGGTTGAATATTGTCCAGTTATATAGGTACAATGTTAATACTAATATTGGTTAAATATTGATTTGCAATATAAATACAATACTGAGAAAAGCATTTAATAAATATTGGGCGAATATTGTCCAAAAATATAGCTGGTGTTGACCAACCGGTTAAATGTTGAGTTGCAATATATTCACAACATTGATAACGACCGATAAGTCATATTGGTTCAATATGGTTCCTTGAAGTAGGTGCTGACCATCTTCGTATTACGAACTTTGCTAACGATCAAAATTATTAGGAGCAATATTGGCAAGTTCACTTGGAATAAATACACAGCATACGTCAGGGATAGAATATCTAAAGCCACGTATTTAATTAGGACTATACTGCCGTCATAATTAAGAAAGCAGTATCTGCAAATTGTCAGTTTTGAGTAACCGTCTGTTGAAAAATGCCTTAAAGATTTGTTTGGATTGTTTAGCGTCATTTGGGGGATTTTTGGTAACATTTTTGAAAAAAACTCATTTAACATAAAATTTCTCTATTGTTTGATGATTTAATTGCACATACTGTAAATTGGAATGTTACTTTCAAAGATAATTTTTAAGCAAAAACGTAGTAACTACAAAATTTGATAAATAAAATAAAATTATCTTTAAAATATCCTTAATAAAACAACTTCAAAATTGTATTACTTTCCAAAAACACGGTTGATTAAAAAATGGACACATATTATTTCCTAACGGGTAAATTTTTCCAAAAATCAGCTCTGTTGCGTAGCATTAGTGGTACTAAATTCTTCACAATATTTTTTTTTGTTTCGTCTTCAATTCCCTTTGGTTCTGTCAAACGTATTGGTTCAGCCAATTGGGTTTTCTGTACGACGGTGCTCTGTAAAAAGTTGAGATCGTGATATTCTTCCTCGACATGAGAAGTTTTATATTTTAGTTGAAAACTACCTCTTGTAGCTTTAATTTTCACCATGTTTGCTAACATCGGTTTTGGTTTATTTATTCCAAGTTGTTCACTTTTTGTACGGAATGTAAATCCTTCCATAAATAAAAATCAGTTATTTCCATAGCTTTGACAGTTACTTTTCCTGATTGAGCTGATGCAACTGCGGTAGTAAAATCACGAAAATCATACGTCTTTTTTTGGTATTTCAACGATTTCTCAACCTGATGGTGAAAGCTGTCCGCACTCATAAAAGTGTGGCCAGCTTCAAAATAATTTACTTCTATTGTCTCAGTTAACACTTTACTTAAGTTCACCATGTAAACAAAAAACGATAGGAGACACCAGTTTTTATTCTGGGCCGTACAGTTATCTAACCAAAGAATAATTGCCTTTTTGTCTCGGTGTTCCATAAAAAACGCATAAAATGCACTGGTTAAATCTTCTTTGTTGCGCCCTGAAATGGCTTCATGCCATATGACTGAAAAAACATTGACATCTCTTTGCTTTTTCCCTACTGGAACAAAACTCTCATGATAGGCCGTTAGACGTTTTGTAAATACGACAGATTTAAAAGTATTTATCCGAGGTAACATAATTACTTTTTGTAAATCTGCCGATACACATAGAGTATCTTTATCAAATTCAGTGTCGGCATCTTCTTTATATTTATTTCTACTTGCTTTGGCTTTATTAATGTGTTGAGACCAGGAACAACAATGTCACATTCAACGCATAAATTATCCTTATGATGATCTGAATTGTGAAGCTCAAAAGTCTCGCACTTTTCACATTCTTCATGACCAAGTTTAGTGAAATGAATATGCATATCTTTTAATATTTTCCTATATAGATCATATGACATATTTATATTGGGGTGTTTTTGAAGAAAGTCTTATGCATGAATGCTATGTTCACGTCGCTTGGCAAATACCTAACATTTGGGGCGTGCTCCCTTCTGTAATGAGAGATAGTAGGATGAAATGACTCGATGTGTTGAGCTACTATTTCTCTATCTATCTTTTTATTAGACGGTTGACGACCACGTTTATCAGGAACAGGTCTGATGGTTCCTTTAATTGTTGTTGCATTTGAAAGTACTCTAAACACAACGCCATCGTTTTTTTTTAGCGTAACCCAGCGTTGTAAGAAAAAATATTTTGCACACGTTAATTTTTTTGCCGGTCTCATTGTGTAAATAATACTTTACTGTCATACTTCGCTGAGAGGAATCGTCTTTTAAAGTTCTTCTTTTAACGTCTTCTCTAGAACACTGCGCCAAGATAAAGGAACGCTGTTGAATCCAATCGAGCTGCCAATATTCAATATTAATTGTTTTTCTATGCAGATCTGATATGTTTTCATGGCATTTTAGTTTACACTTTGAACTGTCACATCCTTCTTTTACGAAATGATTTTCTGCTAGTTTCTGCTTCTTTTCTTCTAACCTCACCTGTTTTGAAACTTTCGGCTTTCTCTTTCTTTTACTTCCCTTTTTTGTTACTTCTATACCAGAAAAACAGCATAAAGCGAAAATTTTACAATATGAGTCTACTTACCATCCATGCTTTCTTGTTCTTTTGATTAGAGAAGGAACGTCTCGGGTCACAGGGCAAGAGATATCTCTATGAAGAGATTATGATTTGAAAAATAAGACTGCAGGCAATAATTCTGTTTTGCAAATTGAAAAATTACAGGAAAAAAATAATTGTTTGAATGAAAATTAGTGTCGTACTTATATGAACGTCACACTGCAAGTTCCTAGTTGTGAAGAGAATGGAACCAATGGTGATTATCGGAATGGATTGGATGGTCGAAAGGAAAGCGCTATTAGATATAAGCCGAAAGGAGATGAAATTTATGGTTGAAGACGCCGATTATTACGTCAAGTTTGTGAATCAAGATAACTCGCGCTACATATCAGTCAAACTTGAAATTGTAAATATGGAAAACAAAACTAGCGAAGAAAAAGAAATGATAGACGAATTACTAGATCAGTATGAGGGCATCTTCTCCGACAAGCCGGGGTTGGTCAAGAACTTCGTCTGCGAACTCTGGATGAAAAAGGACGTTCCATTCTTTAGGAAGAGTTACTCTATTCCCTTTTCAAGGAGGGAAGCCGCCGACGTGGAAACAAATAGAATGTTGTAAAATAAAAATAGAAAGGTCCGAGTCGCCTTATGTTAACCCAACCGTGGCAATGGCGCCGTGAGGATATGTCTCGATGCAAGACAGATAAATCGACTAATTGAAGAGGATCGGAATTCTCCGCCGAATTTAGACGAGATATTAGAAAGATTCGATAACCCTAAGTATTTAACTTCCTTAGATTTGACTGTAGGTTACTGGCAGATTCCACTACATCTGAACAGCAGGAAGTACACCGCCTGTGATTCGCCAACTCAAATTCGAATAGCAGCCCGCAGTGGGCGGTCCTAACCTTATTTCAACTTAAACATCAATCGAAGAGAGAACAAGATTGCGTTCCGACTCCTGGTGCACATAAACAGTATACTTTAAAGGTAAGGTAGATGTGACAAATAAGGCCCACCTAAGAGAAATCAATTTTTATTCATCAAAGGAAATGCAGGAACTTGACAATTTATTGTCAATGTAAGTAACACTTATGCACAACAACAATGAAATATAAAATTTTTCCCAAAAAACGAAAGCAAGTTTTAAATAATTTTTTTTCAAAAATTCAACTAGTGGGCCTTATTTCTGGCAGCGTGAAAAATAAGGCCCGTGTTGTTCTTTAACTTAAATTGCACTTTTTAAACTTAAACTGGGCGTAAAACATGAAATAAAAACAACAACAGAAACAATAATAAAAAAGCTGAATGTAAGATAAAAAAAAATACATATCCTTGGGCCGTATTTAAGTCCCTATTCACAGAATGCGCAAATATACTCTTCGTCATCTGATGGGGAGTATCCAACACACTCTTCATGGTCCCAGTTATTGCAAGAAGCACAGCATCTCATGTCTTTTGCTACAGATTCCCTGCATACCCGGCAATACCACGAATCACTGGAAGAGTCTGTTGGCTTTGACGGTCCTGGGCAAGAAGAAGAATTGTTACTGGATTTTCCTTTTGGAATGCCTTTGTTGAAAAGATCTTTTGTTACGCGTGTTGCTTTGTAATTAATTGCCTTTCGACGATTTTTGTTTGCTTTTTTTGGTAGCTCCGGCGTAAGTAATATTTCCTGGAAAGAGTTGTTAAATTCTTTTGGAGGCATAGTTAATCTGGCTAAAGGTTGCTCATCATCACTGTCCCACTCACTATCATCGTTTATGAGTGCCTCTGAATTTTCATTACTAACTTCATTTCGTTGAGTAACGAGACTAGGGGCATAAGCTGAATCTGGTATAGCTGAGGGATCATAGGGATAAAGACCGGTTGCGCGAAATCCATTTGTAATATTTTCCTGTGTCATACAACGTGCCCATACAACAGAGAAAATCTTATTAAATCTAGCTTTTGTTATAACTCTATCCAGATGCAGAGACCAAAACTTTAAAACCTGCTGATCCCAGTGTGCCTCGAACGACCGATATACAGATTTGTCAAGAGGCTGCAATTCGTGGGTGGTGTTGCTTGGCAAACACAGGAGGGAAATCTCGTGTTTTGCAGCTTCTTCAACAATTGAATAATCCAGATGACACGCAGCATCGTCAAAAACTAGTAAAACAGGTCCTGCGATTTTGTATTTCTCTAAATGTCCAACAAAGTCCACAAACAAATCAATGGTCATGCTACCTTTTGGTGCCATTTTCACTAGACTTCCCGGTGGTAAGTTGTCATCAAACTCAGGTTTTTTTCTCTTGTCCTTAAAAATAATCATTGGTGGAATAACAGTTCCACTGGCAGAAACACACCCAACAACAGTAACGTTTTCCGCATGCTCTGGAGCCACCAAATGCAACCTCTTTACGCCTTTCTGTGCTAAAACTGTTTGTTGGTGGTGGACAGTTAACCGGCACCCTTTTTCATCCATGTTATATATCCTCTCTGGCTTATTTTTAAAACAGAGTTCATCAAGGGTGTTACCCAACTTTTCAAAATAATCTCCTACTATGAATTTATTCAATTTCTGTGCCCTAGCTGGATTCATATTCTGCGCTTTACGTGTAGAAAGTTCGGGGTGACGCTTAAGAAACAATTTGAACCATCCACGTCCAGCTAACTGGTTTTGTTCATTAAATTGATGGTTCATACCATTTCTTGTTACATATTGATAAACCTGATGTCTCATAACAAGTGGCGTTAGTGGATAACCAACGTCTGCTAACCGTAAAATTCTTCCCACGAGATCATTTTCCTGTTCACCTGTCAAAATCGATGATCTTCCCAGTTTCCTGCATGTTTTTCCACTTTTTATGTGATTGCGAAGCGTATGCCTTGGAATATTGAATATTGATGAAGCCTTTCTCGTTGATAAGCCTCTATTAATTGCCCTAATGGCATTTTCCAGTTGTTCTTCGTCCCAATTTGCTCTAATGTGTCGACAAGGTTTGCCCATAATTGCCTAAACAAAATACCACAACATTATTTACGAGCAGAAATAAGGCCCGCCTGTTATTTTCCCGGGCTTTATTACAGACATGTGCAAATTTTAGGTTAACAATGAAAAACCTATGTTCTCGTTGGCATAGCATTATATTTTTTTACTGTATATTATGTATTGTAGGTACTTACCAGCTAATCACTTTTGACTGTATATGATGATCACAAAAACCTAATTTATGAGCTTAAAGTATATTTGCGCGGTAATAACAAGATCAAAATATTCGATTCACTGGAAACAAACCTCTGATACAGAGAAGTGTCGCTAATAATTCAAGTCGCGACATCTGTTTAACAATAACCATGCTAAGGACAGTAGCGTTCTGTATTTCATGGGAATTTTAAGGAACTACGGGCCTTATTACCTGCCGGGCCTTATTTGTCGCACCTACCTTATTTATAAACTATCATAAAACGTTATCGCGTCGTAGTTTACCGTTTTTCGTAGTTCACCCCCTTGTAGCTTACTGTGTTGTAGTATTGTAAAGGCGACTTAAGTCTCTACTGGTGTTTTGAGTTCAAATTGGTGCTTTGTGAGGACCATTTGCTTTCATGTTAACGACTCGAGCATGGGAAGCTTTAAGACACGCACTTAACAGAAGTTTGTTTTGATTTTCGATTTATTTATATATTCATTCCTGAAACAAAAATTAAGTTTCTTTCTGTACTCGGCGGTTCTAGGGTAAATAAATATTTTGACTTCAGTTAGTGTAATAAAAATAGATTTTCCTTTTTATGCAGTGAAGTTTTCTGAATGAATGAGTTAACCCTGCTCTTACAGGAATGTGCCCGGTGCCGCCTCAATCCCCAACTCTTATAACATTGTGTTACTTACAGATTAAAGGCGAATTTCTAAGAAAATAAGAACATAATCGGTTTTAATAAAGATTGTTGATTTTTATTCATCCTTTCCCATTTCCTCGATGCCAGTAAAGGACCATCGACTGAATGCTAGCCGGAGCCCAACAACAATTGTTTTATGTAAGAAGAACCACCCCGAAATAAAGTTGCTTGAGGAAGAAACGGTAGGAAGAGTTGAAAAGTAACCAGCCGGTTACATTAAGAACGAAGAATTTAAACCGCAGTCACTATTATTAAGATCTGTAATCGTCAATTCTATCGTTTAATGCGACTGATGATCTAATACGATTAAAACTGGAGTGGGACTTGAAGCTGTAAATTAATAAATCCAATAAAATTACTAATAGACCGGGTGATAATGACAGATTTTCGGACGTGATTTCTTACAGTATGCCTCTTGGAGTATATTGAGGTGTGGATATTCTAAGGTTAATAACACAACTATGAATGAATCACTCCGTGTTCTTCATATAATATGCCATCATTTTCTTCAGTATGCTACGAAGCTCTGGATAGGACACGTAGGAAATTATTTTGTAAATGACAGTTGTATGTTGTAACTGGGAATTATATATACTACCTAAATACATCTATATGAAGTGAAAAACAAAGGGGCATACTGTATCAATACACGAAAATTTGTTTAACAATTTTTCAACTTCTGTTGCGTATGCCTGCACGTTTTACCATTGAATTTTACTGTTATGCCAATTTCATATAGATCATACGTTATTATAAACTGCATGGGAACGTAATGGCATTACTTAATTAATTAATTAATTAAGTTAATTAACTTTTATATATGAAGAACACGGAGTGATTCATTCATAGTTGTGTTATTAACGTTAGAATATCCACACGCACACCTCAATATACTCCAAGAGGCATACTGTAAGAAATCACGTCCGAAAATCTGTCATTATCCCCCGGTCTATAAATAAATCCTTATATCCCAAAAGACAAATTTATTCAAACGCGAAACTACTAAAAGTGCGACAATGCAGCGTACCTGTTCATTCAAGTCCGTGATTGTGCTCACTGTAGGATACGGCGATGGTGGTAGAAAATTTTCTCTTTCTGCACTATGTTGTTCTCGTATCAAGCCTTTTTTAAACTTCATGCGGTCTCTGATTGTTGGTATCAATGATTTAATTTCATCATCTCCTAACAGATGCAATATGTTGACATTGTCGACGTGTTGTCCTATAAAAATCGGTTAACCTAAGTAAAATGTAAAATTCCAGCTAAATAGCTAAATATTAGTACGTAAGAACTCTTGCTTTCGGGTTCATTCTTCATTCATGCAACCCATAAAATAAACTCAAACTATTCCAGGTCTGCAAGATTAAAAAGTCGTTTTTTTCTTGAAAAATAAGCAAAAATACTTAACAACAATGGCAAAAGATTTTTTATTCAAAGTATCGGCCCTCGCTTCTATACATTTTGTCCATCTCTCGGGCAATTTGTGGATACCATTCCAAAAAAAAGGCTCATCTTTCATTGACATCCATTCATCGAGCCATTTTTGCACATCCTCGAAAGTCTTGAAGTGTTGCTCAGCCAGTGCGTGTACCATCGATGAGAAGAGGTGATAGTCAGAAGGCGCCAAGTCTGGTGAATACGACTGGTGGGGTAAAGGTTCCCAACCAAAATCGTTTCTTTGACCAGCTTGGCTGAATGTGCAGGAGCGTTGTCATGAAGCAGAATGACTTTGCCGTGTCTTCGAGCCCATTCTGGGCGTTTTTCGAGCAATGCGTGGTTCAAATTGATCAGTTGTTGTCGGTAGCGGGCGATATTAACTGTTTCGTCGGGTTGGAGACGCTCGTAGTACGCTACTCCCTTCTGATCTCACCACACACACAGCATTGTCTTCCTCCCAAAACGTTCCAGTCTTCCACACGATATCATGGTTCTCCTGGATTACCCATGATTTTTTGCGTATGGGATTCTCAAAATACACCCATTTTTCATCGCCAGTTACAACCCGATGCAGAAATCTCTTTCTTTCGTGGCGTAAATGCAGCATTTCACACAGTTTCAGTTCGTGTGGAACCCATTTTGCAACCTTTTGAATCTTTCCCATGGCATTTAGGCGATCGGAAATGGCTTGACGAGTTACATTCAACTGCAACGCCATCATTTGTTGTGTTTGTAGCGTCTTGGTCAAATAATGCTTGTAACTTGTTGCCTGCAAATTTCTTTGGTCGATTTTCGCGTTCTTTATCCATAACATTGAAATCACCACCTTTGAAAACGTTGAAACCAGCGTTCACAAGTCTTAACGGTTGGAGCACGATCGCCGTAAGTCTCTTCCAAAATTCGGCGACTTTCCGATGCCTTTTTCTTTTGATTGAACAGAAAAATCATCACTTGCCGCAAACGCTCTTTATTTGGCACAAAAGTCGATATGTTTAACACGAAAAAGAAGTATGCCACTAACTCGTAAATGACTAAGCAAACATTACGTTTTGTAGCGAGCTGACTTACCAACAAAATGTGGGTTTGACATATATTTCAATAGGTTTTAAGCGCCATCTCTTGACAAAATAACGATTATTCGTAGGTGTGGTGAACAAATCTGTAAGTATGTTATATTAAATATAGTAAGCTACTGATTTCACATCTACCAACTGCACATTAATGGAATGATACCCTTACGATCAACACACCAGGTAAACCAAATTTGTTGTAAAATCTACCAGTTACAAAACATTAAAATAATTATTTCATTTACTCATTACGAATCACATTCATTTCTTTTAAGTTCCTTGGAAACTTTATACATCGATTAAATATGTTCGGGTTTACCAATTCATTTACGACCTCGTTTATTGCTCTTGAGATTGATGACTGGCTTCTAGCAATAAAAATATTAGAACCTATCCGAATCAAAGGATCTGTTTCGTCGCGTAGGACAATATTGTAACGGAAACGCTCCAGACATGACGTCGCCTTTGGCGCTCTGGAATTTTCTACGAGCGCGATAGTGGGATATGTATAGAAATATTCCAGACTTATCCGGAAAATTACGCGAGCGTTCTTGACTTACATTGCTTGCGTGTATAAATGGTTGCGGACCGAACATCGCGCCAGTCTACTACCGAACGAGTACGTAAACATCGAGCGCGGAAATATAAATTGCGAATTGTGAGTGATATAAATAATCGATATAAATTGTACGGATTTTATAGTGTTTTAGTTCTGTTTAATAAATATTGATATAAATCGAACCCGAATTTATAAATAACGCTACAATATAAAATCACCGGATTAAAAAAGGTATTTATTTGCAACCGATGGATTGCGTCTCACACCGTCTACATATCGACCCTTGACTTACATAACTGCCAAATTCGCATGTGTCTCAGATGCAACACTCGACCGAAGGGGCGACCCGTGTAGGGAGAGTCGGGTAAACACCAAATTCACCCTTATTTCCTTAATATTTCTGAATTAGTAATAGATAATAATGTAATACGTTACTTTAAAAAGGAATGTAAAGAGGAACGCACAGAATCTTAAGAGCTAATAATACCTGCAAAAAAAAAGTGTACTTAGCATAACAATGAAGCCGCAGTACCTAAATGTAAAAGTTACCTTGGTCTGTATGTCTAAAGCAGATGTTCTACTCGAAGGTTTCATTTTACGGGAATATGACACAACTTAACTGTTTGGTTTTAAAAGCATAATCTAATAATGACATTTATTTTCCGGATTTTCCCATATAATTCTAATCTGCCAGGGTCGAGTAGATAACTGGACACTCGCATTAAGTCCCGTCGCGCGAATTAGTCGATTTCGTTTACTCATACAATTAATAAAGAGCAACTAAAATTCGCTCAGTGAAATTAGTAAAGGGCGATTAACGAATTAGTAGTTTCCTGACAAATTCAATCTTGCATTTACCCTAACGCCATTCCGTAATCTTATCCCTTTTCCTTATCCCTTTGTGCGGAGAAATTACATCTAAAGGGTAAGTGCAACAAATTTTGGAATTACAGTCCATTTCAATATAAAACATTAACACTCCCAAATGGAGAGTTGCAAGTTGGCATAAACGATCTGAACGATGAGCAGGTGATAAATGGAATTGAGGGAATCACAACACCCGAAGATTATGAAACGCCGAGTGATACACACAGCAGCGAGACTTTACCGAGAGAGGAAAGGAGCCTTCGTTCAAGGGAGCAGTTACACAGTCCTTCGTGGTATGATGATTACGAAACAAGCTTTGTTAGTATAACAGATGTTGATGAACCAAATTCCTATGAAAAGCCCACACAGTACACTGACAATCATAAGATATCTAAAACATGTTTTCGATGGATGTCCATGTTATCTAACGGAGATCCCTTCACATGTAATTGATGACTACTAGATATCCAGATGTCCCGCCATATCTCTACTGATAGATATCCATATCCATTGGTCCATTAGACGTACATAAATCTTTAGAATAACATCTGATATATGTTATATCATTGAATAAAAACACTATAAGAAGCCTAACGCTTATGGAAGAAAGCGCGACAAATCCCCTTGCACCCGCATTGGTTGTGACCACCGAACTCTCTTTGCGGTAAATAGGAGGAAAGCAAATTCTCATTCTTCTCAGTTCAAGAATCGACACTATTGACAGTGTTCCCATTATATTCTCAGTTCAATCTCTGTCGCGCTTTATTTCCACGGGGTTAGGCTTCTTATAGTGTTTTTATTCAATGGTTATATGGATCAAAAATAGCAATAACTAACAATGGTCGGTGGACATCCAATGGCTATAAAACAGCAATGCATACAACCACTTCAAGAAATGTAAAAAATGCATGATTTATTTATTATTAAGATAACAACTTTAAAAACAAAACACATTCATATGCATAAAACCAAAATAGTCATGATATAATTATACTAAGAAATTTATAAAAAAGGAAAACTACTTATTATTCTACAGGTTCTTCAGCGCCCTTTTGTTCCCTTTTACTATAAAAAGAAAAAAATCGTGTTAATACAGTGCTTTAAATGATGTGCATCATTACATAATTAATTTAATATTAAACACAATTTGGACAATAGCAACTGTTATCCTAAGCTTTAATATAAGTAACGATACCTTCACTGCAATCCAAAACAAAAACACTAACTTCAAGTTTGTTATGGAAGAAGGTGGTGGGTGAGACCATGGATTGCTAGAAGGAATACAAAGGGAACATTGTCATTGGTGTATGAGCTGAGGGTAGAAGATCCAGAAGAATACAGAAATTTTTTTCGCATGACCGAAGGTACATTTGAGTTATTGTTAAGTAAAATCGAGAACATAATTAGAAAAAAAAGATACAGTTATGCGGGAGAGTATTCCACCTCGTGAACGCTTAGTAGTTACGCTTCGGTTTTCTCTACAGGAGAGAGCTACAAGAAACTACACGAATATCCCAATCGTCAATTAGTTCAATAATACGAGAAGTATGTGATGCCATTTACTCGTGCTTAAAAGAAAGTTACTTAAAGGTACGTAAATAAAAATGTTGTAGTAAAGGGTCTTTCATTAAGAATGATAGGATTTTAATTTTGAATAAAACAACAAAGGTTTGACATATCAACTTAAATTCTTGCTTTATTTTTAAGCTTGGACAATGCAGTTATGTTTGGAATAAGATATTGTTCAAATGTCCACCACGGGCTCGTTGACACTGACGCATCCGATCACTCCAATTTCGTGATATCGACAAATTCATCGACAACACTGGCCGCTGCAGCTGCAGTGTTTTCATCACTTCGCACGTTTCGTTGTCTTTTTGGTGGCTTATTGTCTTGTAAAGTTAACTCACTTTCAAACATTTTCACAGTGCGGCGTATAACGTGCGCAGAGTACCGATGACGGCGACCCAATTCTCGAGTGAATAAACGTTGAGTAGCCACAACTGAGCTACCACTTTGGTAATTATTTTTTTATTACTTCCAACCGATCGAGGGGAGTCAGACGCTACATCATGAAACTGCACACTATACTAAATATAGTAACACCTAGAAATTAAAAAAATCACTCATATTGAAAGACCCTTTATAAAGAACCTAATTAGCATACTTTAGTTTCCATCGGACGCTCAGGAATGGACAGCCATCTAACGCTAACTATGGAACATCCCTAATACGATCGGAGCTTTAGATGGAAAACACATTGCTTTCCATGCACCAAAAAGTGCAGGTGCAACATATTATAATTACAAAGAATTTAATTCCATCGTTTTACTTGCTCTTGTTGATGCAAAGTACAACTTCATTTACGTAGATGTTGGGATAAATGGACGAGTATCTGATGGTGGTGTGTTAGAAAATTATTCGTTGGGATAAGCATTACAACAAAACTTATTACATTTACCTGGTAATTGTCCACTCCCTGGCATGCAGAAAGAAGTTCCATTTGTTATATTAGCTGATGCAGCATTTCCTCTGAAAAGGAATATCATGAAGCCGTTTCCGTTTCGCAACCTATCTTATGAAAAAAATGTCTTCAACTATAGATGGAAGAAGAATTTGAAACATAAACTTCATAAGTAAATCCTTTACGTTGGTATTACCCTTGCTTGACAGCTCTTATTTCTTCTTCAGTCTGTGGAAAATGTACGTTATTTATTTGTTTATTTAGTGGCGAGCAAGCTCTACAATTCTCTTGGCATTCTATATATCGATCAGAACTGCTCTTTCGGCAAGTGGTTTATTATAGTTGTTCACCCTCATTTCCGACATCTTGCATTTTTCAACGCCCTATATTGATTGATGATTTTCGCGAATAGGTACTGTAAACCCCCATTTGGTGGCAACTCACTATCATCTGTCAGGCGTCAGCTTCGGGGTTGTCGCAATATTGGCAATTTTCTCGGTTGCGAAGGTTAGAGCGGAATAAAAACCGGGGATCTGCTAACCCAGGGGTCGTCAACCTTTATGAGCCTAGGAGTGATTATTTGGTTTAAATTTTCAAAGATCGACCGTCAATTGGAACTTTATTTTATTAACGGTTGACGGTTAACCCATATTTAATTGTATTATAATTGTATAATTATAATATAATACTTACAATTAATAATAGGTTCATGTTCTGGTGTTTTCCAACTGTTTTTCAGTTACCTCGGTTATACTTCTCATCACATCAGGCATACAATTGAAGTTAAAATTTCGAATTACAATTACAAAAACTTACCTTAGTAAATTTCTCGTCTTCTTTCTTACACTTATTAAATTCACGATTATCTAGTCTAGATGGTGAACTTGGTTTTTTAAGGAACGAGAATTAGAAATAAAGAACTGCATGTTTGTTGATTTATCAAAATTAATGGGATACTTGACATTGCATATTTTCACTAATCTTCGCATAATTTGGCTTATAATTACTAGTTGAAAGGCGCAAGCAGTCGTCGAGATGCTCGTCTGTCAGTCGCGTTCTGTACTTATTCTTGATAATATTCATGTGCGAGAAACTGGATTCACAAAGATAGGTGCTCCCAAAGCAAGAAAGAATTCGGAGATACATATCTTTTAAGCATGGATATGTTTCTGGATTTAACAGTTTCCACATGTCCGTGATTTGTTGACTCTTCATAATAATGTCGTTTTGTAAATTTATAATTTCTAATTCCAAGCTTTCTTTATTAATATTGAAAAGCGATTCAATTTTCTCAGCCACGAGTTCAATTTCTGTAGCATCAAAGGGGGAGGTCACAAAGCACATTGTAGGTTCCAAGTTTTTAAATTCAGAAAATCTCTTCTGAAATTCCTCCCATATTTTTTCTAAAAGAACTGCAAATCCTTCATAATTATTTTCTTCTTCTTCACCGTTTTCTTTCGTTAAATTTGAAAAATGCTTCAAATCCCCCTTACGTAGTTGAGAAATCCATAATTTTAGTTTCATCTGAAATGAATTGATTGAAGATATCATATTGGCTATATTTTTGTTTCTTCCTTGTAATTCAAGATTCAACTCATTTAGTTTTGTTGTGATGTCCGTTAAAAATGCTAGTTTTTGAAGCTACTCCACGTTTTCAAGAAAAACGATGTTTTCATCCTTCATTTCCTTCAGAAATTCTTTAATATGGGGTACTAACTGACGAAATCTGACCAGAATTGACCCTTTACTTAACCACCTGATTTCATTATGAAGAAGCAATTCATCATAGTCAGCCTCAACTTTGTTGAGCAGGGATTTAAATAAACGGCGTCTCATTGGTACGAAAGCGCCTAAGGGTCACAAAATTATAAAAAAATTATTTTTTCCAATATATTGGAAAAAGATTGAATATATTGGGAAAAAATTGAATGTATTGGGAAAAAAATTGAATGTATTGGGAAAAAAATTGAATATATTGGAAACAATTGAATATATTGCGAAAAACTTAAAAATATTGCGAAAAAATGTAATATATTGGAAAAAAATGTTACACAAACTCAACACTTATGTCGGATATTGCAGAGTGAGTTACGAGTTTAATGTGCAGTGGCATTTGTGGAAAATCGAAATGAATAACGTAGATTTATTTGATGCACCCAGCAACGCTTTACCGATGATTTAGTAAGAGGTTATTTTTGAAGTGGCATGCATTACGATGAAATACTGGCTTTTATATATTTGAGACATAATACGTAAATTGAAGAAGTTATTGTATATAAAAAAACATTATTCGGATTTATCCACAATCATCGATTTTATCCAAAGCCAGTTAAAGGAATCTGTTCAATTATGTGGATATCGTTGGATTCATCATAGATTACATAGACATACAGAATGGATTTGTTGTAACACAGGCTACAATTAGAGTAATTTTACAAGAATTGAATCCAGAAGGCGTACCTAGAATACAGAAAACGTAAAAGACTACGCCGACGAAAATATTCGATAAATGGCCCTAATTTAGGTATGGCATATGGACGCATATGACAAACTAAAACCTTATGGATTAGCTATTAGCGCGGGTGCATTGATGGTTTTTTGAGACGAATAATATGGCTGAGGGCAAGCAGGACTGCAAGTAATCCAAATGTTATTGGAGGTTATTACTTCGATGTCGTTAAAGAAATTGGTGGATGGCCTAAACGAGTACGCGTTGATTGCGGTACAGAAAATGTGTACGTAGAAAAAATTCAACAAATATTCAGAGAAGAACCAGTTGATAACTGCGACACTATGTTTGGTGAGAACAGCTTTATTTATGGAACAACCCAAAACAACCAACGTATTGAAACATGGTGGTCTGTATTGAGATAGAGCTGAAAGAAATTGATTGCTTTTCCGGCTCAGCACTGGACAAAGCCTTAATACAGTTTTGCTTTGTACCGATAAATGTTTTTATGTTCGACTCGATCATAATACGCTGAGTTATGACACTGTTTAGCGTCCATAATCTGCTACTTTATTGGACTAGTCCATAATGATAAAGTAATTTGGACTCCTGTCACTGTTAATTTCTTTGGGAAATGCATTTTAAAATAACGATCTGTTTTAAAGAAGAAGTACACGGAACAGAATGCTATAATTTTAAGAACACATATCTATATTATACATTTCAATTATTATACCAAATTAATGTTAATAACATAGTTGTTATTTTTGGTTGTTAATTCCCGATGTACCTTTTTGATGCAATATTTCTGTGGTCTCTACGGCTTTTAAATTTCTGAACGAAGAATTTGCCATAACGGTTTCCGTTCCCAAAATTTTGCTGGCAACACTAATTTTAGAATTGTCAGATCTCTGTCAGAATCTCCTTTTCTTTTGAGGTAAGGAATTAGGCTGGGAAATTTGATTATATCCACTCCCTCATTTAAATTAATTGTCGATCGTAACATCGAGTATACTTACTCCATAAAGAAGAACTTTTATAGGAGACCAGCTCACTATTAAAGTACGCCAATATACAGTCTTCCATGGTGCAATTGATTTTCTTCCCCCAGTACCACCTTCTGTATTCCCTGTATGCGGCCTCATACTAGTTTTTGATTTGCTTGGTAAAAGCATCTCTCTGGCATTGCAGGCTAATTGTTGTATACTGTTGTACCCATCAATTTCTTCTGGACTCATCTTGGGATTCATAATTAGGTACAGATAAATAGTTAATACCCAACGAAATTGACACTACACATCAACAGATTTTTTTCCAAACAACACGTATCTATGACAACACAAAAGGCACACTATGTTATTTCTGGTTATTAAATAGAGAAATCTATACCAAATTTCAGCAATAAAGTCATAGATTATGTACTTGTAACATAAATAGCTATTATAACGGGCGATCAAAAATGAGTTGCTGTCAAGTTGCCTTTGGAAGTTCAAGTTACGTACGATTTCCCATGTAAAAAAAAATTCCAAATGTGACACGACAGCAACTCATTTTTGATCGCATAGTATACAGGGTGTTACATGACCGCATGTAAAAAAAATAGGTGATAGAGGGGAGCAAGACAAGCACTTTTTCCGAATAAACCGAGGGTCCAACGTGTTTCGTTTGGGAGCCACCCCCAAAGAAGTGGTGAAATTTGGATTTCTTCTTTAATTTTTTTCTCAGCAACCATAAGACCAGAAATATGGAAGACTGCTAATGTTATACCGTTACCTAAGATAAACGAACCTAAATTATTTAAGGACCTTCGTCCCATCAGCATCTTACCAGTTATAGCCCAGGCATTTTAGGTTTTGACCCTACGAAAAATAACGTAAATCTGAAAGTTGGCACAGTTGTTCTATTTGATGCTCTGAATAACATATAAAAAGTCCCAAGAGTTCCCATGTCGGCTTCCTTGAAGTTCGGGCTTTCGAAAGTCCGAACTCTTGAAATCTGCACGACGTCACTATAATTATAGCCTAGCGGACGAACGGAACAAGTCCCAGAGTCGCGGGAGGGCTTAAATTAAAGGTTAGTAACCAGGCTATCTTTTGATATTTTTTGCAAGTGCCAGTGACAACTTCCGGCCAGACAGGAAGTGGGAAAAGACCGCGAAACTTGACGAAAAAATCGGTTTTTGTTTTTTGTTTGGACATAGGTGCGATTTAGCGTCCGATATCGGAAAAATGACCAAAACAAATGTTGTAGAGCGTAGTTTTAACTTTAAAACCGTACCCTTTGCGTTGAAATCCGACCAATAGGAGGGGAGCTACAAACCGTTAAGTGCGATCCCACGCGCCGCTCGCCGTTGCGCGACTTGCCTGAGAGGTGCACCAGATCGACCAGATACGGTTGGCTTAATAGCGGCGCATCTCTGACTTATTTGTATTTCGACTGTGAGCGTTTTAGACTTTTGGAAAGTGTTTAGCGCGTAAATTTTGAGGGAAACTGTACAGTATTTTTTTCTAAACAAAACAATCCATATTAAAAATTGTTGAGTAAACTTCGTCGTAAAACAAAGACAGGTTCGCTGTTTTAATTCGACGTTCCTTCTCCATCGGATTCTTCGTCTTCGGACTGGGGTTCGGGAACATTATTACAGCTCCTGCCTCTACAATGGGCGCATGTAGGTTGGCAGAGCCGCACGAACAGCGGTTAAAACAACCTTGCTGGCAAGCGCAAGAAATCAAATGTAGATGTTCGTCTGGTGCTGGTGGCAAACTTGTCGGATTTGGAACAAGTGTGGGACCCATTTTTTTTAGCCCCGTTGGCAAAAGACTGTTCGATAGCCATTCTTGAACCTAAAATAAGGAAAATAGGAAATAGAATTAACTAAATCATTCTAAAAACTACTGTACAATCAGATTCCATATAAACCTCTCGCCAGGAAAGATTGCCGGTCACAGAAGACCTGATCTCGGTCTACAACCTGTCTTTTTCTAAAAATATGAGCGACTTCCAGGATAGGATCGTGCCAATCTTGAACGAAAAGTCTTTTCGTTCAACATTGGCACGATCCTATTCTGGAAGTCGCTCGCATCTTAAAAAAAACATATATTGTAATTTGACACAAGGTGCGCTGTGACCGGCAATCTTTCCTGGCGAGAGTTATACCGTCTTCTTTACTGCCGTAGAGATGAACAATACATTTTTCACCAGCTGATACGATGGATTCTTTTGATGTGCGCGGTTTGTTGAACGTGAACGCAAGATTTTGTAGGTGTGGGTTTTCTAAAAGCTTCCATGCCTTCTTTTTTCCTTGGTTGTACAGCGCCGATGTAGTATCGCAGCCCGTTATCGCATGAAGGAATAGGCGCGAAGAAAGACTGCCTACTATTCCTTCATGCGATAAAGGGCTGCGATACTACATGCGATAAAGGGCTGCGATACTACATCGGCGCTGTACAACCCAGGAAAAAAGAAGGCATGGAAGCTTTTAGAAAACCCACACCTACAAAATCTTGCATTCATGTTCAACAAACCGGGCACACCAAAAGAATCCATCGTATCAGCTGGTGAAAAATGTATTGTCCATCTCTACGGCAGTAAAGAAGACAATCAAAGCCTGGACGATCTCCAAATTCACGTCTATGCTCGCGCAGTAGCAAAGCAAAGTAAAGCTACGTTTGATCTAGCTACATTGCCGCCAACAACCGCCGCTGCCGAGCAGCACAGTTTGCGGACGTACTTGCAAGTGAGATATGGAATCTGATTGTACAGTAGTTTTTAGAAAGATTTAGTTAATTCTATTTCTTATTTTCCTTGCTTTAGGTTCACGAATGGCCATCGAACAGTCTCTTGCCAACGGATTGGGGCTGGAAAAAAATGGGGCCCACACTTGTTCCAAATCCGACAAGTCTGCCACCAGCACCAGACGAACATCTACATCTGATTTCTTGCGCTTGCCAGCAAGGTTGTTTTAACCGCTGTTCGTGCCGCTCTGCCAACCTACACTGCACTTTAATGTGCGCGCATTGTAGAGGCAGGAGCTGTAATAATGTTATAATGTTATATATAATAATGTTCCCGAACCCCCTTTGTTTTACGACGAAGTTTACTCAAAAATTTTTTATTTGGATTGTTTTGTTTAGAAAAAAATACAGTACAGTTTCCCTCAAAATTTACGCACTAAACACATTCCAAAAGTCTAAAACGCTCACAGTCAAAATACAAATAAGTCAGAGATGCGCCGCTATTAAGCCAACCGTATCTGGTCGATCTGGTGCACCTCTCAGGCAAGTCGCGCAACGGCGAGCGGCGCGTGGGATCGCACTTAACGGTTTGTAGCTCCCCTCCTATTGGTCGGATTTCAACGCAAAGGGTACGGTTTTAAAGTTAAAACTATGCTCTACAACATTTGTTTTGGTCATTTTTCCGATATCGGACGCTAAATCGCACCTATGTCCAAACAAAAAACAAACACCGATTTTTTGTCAAGTTTCGCGGCCTTTTTCCACTTCCTGTCTGGCCGGAAGTTGTCACTGGCACTTGAAAATATCAAAAGATAGCCTGGTTACTAACCTTTAATTTAAGCCCTCCCGCGACTCTGGGACTTGTTCCGTTCGTCCGCTAGGCTATAATTATAGTGGCGTCGTGCAGATTTCAAGAGTTCGGACTTTCGAAAGCCCGAACTTCAAGGAAGCCGACATGGGAATTCTTGGGACTTTTTATATGTTGTTCAGGGCATCAAATAGAACAACTGTGCCAACTTTCAGATTTACGTTATTTTTCGTAGGGTTGACCCCATTTCTGATCTAAAATGCCTGGGCTATTATGTCCAAAATTTTAGAAAAAATAATGGTAGAGCAAATCAATAAGCATAATTATTACGCTTCATATCTTACCTGAAACCCAATCGGGTTTTAGGAAAGGTTATAGTTGTGCTACTGCCCTCTTGAATATAACGGATGATATACTGTCTGCTACCGATAAAAATAGAACATCGATTTTGGTCATGTTAGACTATTCTAAAGCATTCGACACAATTTCTCACCAAATTTTGTTTAGTATCTTGCGATTTATTGGATTTAGTGCCACTGCTGTGGAACTTATGCCATCTTACCTCACTAACCGTTTTCAAAAGGTAATTTTAAATGGAGAGAGTTCTACTTCCTTGCCTATTATAGCTGGGGTGCCCCAAGGATCTAATCTAGGCCCATTACTATATTTGTTGTACACGTGCAACTTCAGAAATCATGTTAAGCATTGCAGGTATCACTTATATGCCGATGATACACAGCTTCAAATAGATTTTCAACCTGATAATGTGGCTTTAGCTAATAAATTAATTAATTCTGACATTGATGCTCTTGTAAATGTTTCTGAAAAGCACTGTTCACAAATTAATGCAGAGAAATCCGTACTCATGGTATTTGGGCAACGTAAAGCTAGAAACTTAATTAAACAGGATGTGGACGTTAAGGTGGCAGACTCGGGTCTGCTTGTGAAAGAAACTGCCAAAAATCGGCCTGATTTTAGATGAAGGTTTGAAATTTTCCCAACATAAGTATTACTTCTTTATTACGGAAACCGTATATAAATTTGAAACTTATTTTTAACCAAAGATACTGCCTAAGTGGGAAATTGTCTTTACCTCTGTATGCTGTCCTGCCCGTTTCCATCTTCGTGATCTCCAGATACGTACCGAAAATGAAGCGATTCATCCCTTCGTCCCATTTCATACGTCTTTTGGAGGTTTCCTTTGCGCTGGTCCCATCCACAAGCAGGCACAAAGGTCTCTTCTTGGCGGTCCTCCTCAAGTGGTCGTTGTCCTCTTCGTAGTATTCTTTCGGCTGTAAAGGTTTCGGGTATCCCAACGAGCGGCCGCCTGTTCACCAACTCGTCACTATCGGCTCGCATGCTGCAACGCCCAGCGATAGCTCCAGACGCTCCTCAGATAGCGGCATTTCTCCGAGGCTTTGTTTAAACTCCATTTTCATAAGAATATGTGGTGACTAGGAACACGTGAAGGCGTCACTCTTCAAAATATTCGCGTAAGCAAATATCCACCTGCGTGTTGTGTATAATATAGGAAAGTAGGGAACATGGGCGTGGGAGTTGGAAAGTAAAGTGGATAGGTAAGTACTATAGGTGGTTGGATTTGTCACCTTTAGTGCCCATTGATCGCCTTTTACGATCTCTAGGGCGAGAGTGGGCCTTACTATCCCCGAACCCACAGGGGTTATTATTATTATTATGGTCGGTGTTTCTTGTGAGAACTCAGGTCTAGCCTGGTTAACTAATCGCAGTGACGATTAGTGTCTGTGTCTGTGTCTGGTGAAGTTATGTTATGTAGGGTTATTGGAAATCTAGGGATAGTATGTAATTCATACTTACCAACATAGCTATTAATGGCCACAATAGTCAACGCTATCAGGAAAGAGGAAAACAAAACAAACAAACAAAATCACTATAATAATTCCTGTAATTTTATTAAATGGAGTTTATTGTGTAAGTGTTTCTTTGGCTTTGCGTTTGGGTTGAATACGAGTGGGTTGTGATAACGTGGTGTATTTCTGTGAAGAAGGAGTTTTGTGTTTTTTCAACTGTGCTAGGGCGTGTAACTTTATTGGGTGGACCTGTCTTTGTGGTACATGTTGCCTTACTTGTATTTATGGTGTTTCTTTGTTCTTGAGGTTGTATTTGTGTTGTTGCTTGGATTATTGGTGGAGACATTACGGTATTTTGTGAGCCTCTAGTGCTGTTAAGGTTGCTGCGTTTGGGTTGAGTACGAGTAGGTTGTGATAACGTGGTGTGTTTATGAGAAGAAAGAGTATTGTGTTTTTTAGCTGTGCTATTATTATTATTATTATTAAGAGTTACAAAGATGAGTGGCACGTCTTTGAATAGGTTTTCGGATATGCCCTATACGATTTTGAAAAATGTTTTTCAAAATTCTTACCACGAAAGGACGCACCACTACTTGGGGGTGCGAAAAAAATCTGATTTCGACGAAATTTGGTATGTGGGGGTTTTTGAACAAGAAAATGACGAATCTGGAATTAGTTTTTGAAAATTCTAAAAAAAAGTTCCACTGCAATTCTTGGCCGGACAACGAAAATGGAGAGAAAGTAAATCATCGGTAGCGCAGAGACAGTAAGTCTCTGTCGGTAGCGTTGCTGGGTGCATCAAGTAAATCTACGTTATTCATTTCGATTTTCCACAAATGCCACTGCACATTAAACTCGTAACTCACTCTGCAATATCCGACATAAGTGTTGAGTTTGTGTAACATTTTTTTTCCAATATATTACATTTTTTCGCAATATTTTTAAGTTTTTCGCAATATATTCAATTGTTTCCAATATATTCAATTTTTTTCCAATATATTCAATATTTTTCCAATATATTCAATTTTTTTCCCAATACATTCAATTTTTTCCAATATATTGGAAAAAATAATTTTATTATAATTTTGTGACCCTTAGACGCTTTCGTACATTGGCCTGGCTCTAATAGAATTTATAATTTTTATCGTGGTTTTCATCACGTCATCTAAATTTAACAATTTGCCGCATAATGCTTGCTGGTGGATGATACAGTGATACGACATAAATTTTGGAAATTCTTCATCTTTTCTACAAAGTGCAAGAAATCCCTTTTCTTTCCCAACCATTGCTGGTGCACCGTCAGTCGTTATAGATACAAGTTTTTTTATGGGCAACTTTTCAGTATTTATATAATTTTAAAAAATGTTGAATATGTCTTCCCCTCTTGTTTTTTCTTTTAATGGAATAATTTTAACTAATTCTTCCGTAGCACTTGTATCGGGGAAAACTAATCGCGCAAATATACTTAACTGTGCTGTGTCACAAGCATCGGTTGACTCATCCAACTGAAAAGAAAACCATGTGCATTTTTCGAAATCGTTTTTAAGCTGATTTTGCATATCAGTTGCCATTACTCCAACTCGTTTTGTAACAGTTGTAGCGGATAACTGGACGTTTTGGATGCCCGCTACAATTTCCGATTTATTTTTGAAGTTCTCAAATAACGAGTCGCCTGCTTCTAAGAAGGCCTGTTTGAATATTCCGCCGTCTGTGAATGGTTTTTTGTGCTGGGAAAGAAGCCGGGTTACTCGTAACGACGCCACTGTTGCAGCTACTGATTTATCGCACACCCTCTTAAAAAGGTTTTGCTGGGAATGCAACGTAGATTTTAGTTTTTTCACTTGAGCGCTTCTCAATGCAGATTTGAGCGGAAAATCTCTGACGTAACTGGAATGGCGCGTATTAAAATGTCTTTCAAGATTTCCCTTCTTTGCTAACGCACACGTTGAGTTGCAAAAAATTTTTAAGAACCTTATTATTATTATATATTATTATTATTTTCGCCGGTTTAATTTTAAGTGCTCTTAAGATCGACTAATAAATGTTGCGCGATCGACCGGTTACCGACCCCTGTGCTAACCTATTCTTCGCAAAACGCCAGGGTATTTTCGCAATGTAGCCAGGTGTGAGTTTACTGAAGAAAGATTTCCATTCCGTCCTGCAATCAACCCACTGGTTCTCTAAATCTGTATGGGGATTGTGGTTGAAAACTGACATTGTGATCTGAGACTGCAGATTTCTCCTTGAAGATTGGGTTAACTTTACATAATTCAGAGCAGAAGATTTGAAAGTTAATATGTTGGTTGGTTGATCACGGTTGTGGTAAGTGGTGGAAAAGCAGTCGTCCAGTTTGATCCTGCGGTAGTGTATTATGAGGTCTTGCCTTATGCGTTCCGGTGCTGATGTTAAAGACTGACAGAAAAGATCTTCATCCATCCACCTGCCATTTACCTTGAAATCAGACAACACTACGTTTGAATGTTTTCCTCCAAGCGATTGCGTTGCTGGCAGTGGCGATTATCAACTATATTTTTGCAGTTGAGTTTTCAACATAAATGCAGAAAATTCTCTTTTGTTGTAGGAAGAAGGCTGTATATTACAGGAAATAGTTTGAAATAAAAGGCGCACTACTTCTCCCATTTCTAAAGAGCGATTAGGAGAAGGTTGCTACAATTTGTTGATAAACAGACACTTGCCAAATGATCCTTTAGCTTTTATAACCAGGATTTTGCAAGTCATATAAGGATGGGTGCTTAGCCACCATTTCAATTAATTCTTCATCTTCAGCGTTCATCGACACATCGGCGATCGCGATTATACTGGTCTCGAAGCAGACTACTGCGACTATCTCCGAAGACAGTCTCCGTCGACAATCGTGGCCGCTTGAAGGAAAACGATTATATTGTTTTCTTATACAAGCAGAGGCTAGCGATAATCGCCGAGTCGCGCCCGATAATGCCAGCCGCTTCGAGGAAAACGCACCTTTAATTAAAAAAATTTTAATTACTGCTGCTTTTACGATATCTTCACATAGACTGACATCCGCAATTATAGTTTTCCGTAAAATCCGCCATCGTTGAGACAGAATACCGAATGCATGCCCGGAATAATCTCTAATTGAAGATGCGATTTGTTTCAAATAAATATTCTCCCGGATATGGAATCTAGTTTCCGTGGTTGTCTCTTCGGGACTGGTAGCCTACAGCCCCTTCTTGTTGTCGATGGTCATCATAGCTTCTTGGGTATGAGCCATAATTTCCTCTTCCTCTCCCATAATTCACATGGTGAGCATTTCTCCTATTATCTTGAAATTGATTGTTTCTGATTTGGTAATTTCTCTGATCTTGATCTCTTCTTTCATAATTGTTTCTATTCTCTCTTATATCTTGGTTTTCTCGGTTTCGGTTTTGATAATTACGTGGATCTTGATCCTGTTCGTATCTCTTCTCCAATCTCGACTATTTTCTAGAATTTTTTCCAATATTTCAATTAACTTCTTTATGCAACTTCTTAGGTTTCTGCATTCCTAATCCTTTATTCTTGTAAATAATGATGCTCGCATTTGGAGTGGCAATTATTTTGTTTTCTTTTATCTCTTCAATTTCTTCCGCATTACTTTCTACTTTGTTGTCTAGTTCAGGCATCTTTTGGTCAGTTACTTTTTCGTTTCCGGTGATTTTATGTTCCATTTTTCTAAACTCGTAGTCTACCTGTTGGGCGAATCCAATATGCTGCTGATGCATTTCTTGCATTATGAATTTCTTTTCTCATTCCTCTTTTTGACTTCTTATTTCACTTCGTAATTGTGCCATATTCTTTTCTTGACTTTTGATAATTTGTTCTTGTCCTGCTTCTATTTTCTGTTTCATTTTTTCTTGTCCTGCTTCTATTTTTTCTTCCATTTGGTCTTGTCCTGCTTTCATTTCTTGCATTAATTTTACCAAAATTGTTAGGTCCATATTTTGTGTTTGTAGTTGAGAGGCTGTTTTGGCTTTCTTGACTGAAGACGATGTCTTCACTACCATGGGTTGCCTGCATTTTATTCTTCTGAATTGTTCTAGTCGCTTTCTTGAAACCTTATCTTAATTCCATACTGTATGACTGGGTTTTTTTCTTGCTGTTTAAAATTTTCTTGGGTACGCCACTGGTATCGATTTATTAGCATTGACTCTTCTTTACAGGTGTTAATGGTTCGAAGCCCACCGATTGGGTGCCATTTTGTAACGGACGGTTACAAATTGTAGATGACTCATCGTGTATATTCTTTGTCTTCCGGCTTCGATATCTATATCTTGAGAACTTACCTTAAGGAAGAAGAAACGTAGATGTAGAGGAAGAATGTAATCCGGTAATTTTTCCTGAAAAGAAGTAAAAACGAGTAGTAAGTGGACCAAAATATTTGGATGATTATGTTCTGTTTGCAGAATGTGATCTTCCACATGATTACACCTCCGCCATACATTCAAATGACTCTAGCGAGTGGTGATAGGCTATGGACGAAGAAATTGCCTCTCTCCACGATAATAACACATGGGAACTTGTGAATTTACCGCAAGACAAGAAGGCGATAAAGAATAAATATCCCTGTTGCAAATGGCTGATAGAAACCAATAAATTTTTTTATTGGGCCCTATTGGCATCAATATGTGTATATTGCCATGGTAAATTCACAATAAAAACTGATTGAATTCTTATTTGGAAATTCTATTAGATGCCAATAGGACCCAATTATTACACATTAGTACACAATAGAAGCCATTAAACATACCGAGGCATGTGGCGCAGTGGATGCGCTCACCGATGCTATTCGGGAGGTTGTGGGTTCGAATCCCGCTGCCGACTGCTCTGTCTGGGGTTTTGTCAGGGGGTTTTCCTCAGACATACGTAGCTTCGCATAATGCTAGCATTATGTTGAAATCTACGAGGCGAATGCTGGAGCAGTACTCTCCCCCTCAGCACCCTAACCCCGTTCCTTCCGTTCCCATCCCTAGCTTTACCCATCCTTACAATCCCGTTCACTGGCTGAAGAGGGCCAGGAAGCCCTGAGCAGCCCGCCTCCGGCATCCCTGTAGTCAGGGGTGCCGGAGGAATGAAACACGTTGGCCTTTTTTTTTCCATTAAACACTCCAATTATAAACCAATCGTTTCACAACCGTCTCCATATAATTTACTACATATTCCAATATAAGCCAATCGTTTTATAACCGTATTACAATTCAATGCCATAATTCCAATATAAGCCAATCGTTTTATAACCGTATTACAATTCAAACGTCCCAATACAAAACTATAGAAATCTTATTGGAAAATTTCTATGAATAGCAATAGAAGTTCATATTCCATTTCGTCGAATTCTAGAATTTTAATAAGGTTATGGTTCTATGTTGATTTGGATAACTTTCACCTAAAAATGTCACAATTTGCTAAAAGAAAAAGGATTAACAAGCAGTACCTTGTACCCAATGTGTCTCCTGTAGTTAGTGAACGAACATTAAGACATTGGAAGCAAGTTGGTGAGTAAAAAAATTTATTTACATATATATATATATGTATATATATATATAATATATATATATATAAATATATATATTATATATAGTATATATATATCGTCGCCCTAATACGAAAACCACGTAACTCCACATTTTACCCAAACTTGGTTTTTCACGCCATCTTGTAGAAGATATCGATTTACATGTCTCTGAAGAACCTGTAACTCCTAGAATATTTCATTACCTTTATATTGGAAAAATAGAAAACTATGTAAACTCCATAGCGTATACAATTAATAGGAAAAACGCGCATGTCCAGTGCTACATGGACAGTTGAGTTTAACGGTTACTTAGTACCTACGTGATTGTGACATTGTTTAAACTACTTGTAGATCGTTATTTTGTGTGAAATTCAAAGTGAAAGAAGTACGCTGGGGTGAGTAATTGAGCAGTACTATTTAATTTTGAAACGGAAGACTTTGTATCAGACTGTTAAACTTTCAAATTTAGCTGGAGATACGTGTTTTTCCAATTTGAATATGAATTAGAAAAACACGTATCTCCAGATAAATTTGAAAGTTTAACTGCTGAAAAAATAATAAACTCGGGAAAGTATAGTCTTTTCAAACAGTAAGATTTAAACTTTAAGCTAAAAAGCGATGTTAAACCCTTATAAATTATTTATGTGCCTAGAAAAAATCAATACTCTCCCTAAAAATATATTTTTGAAACATAATCGTTATGTTTAGAGCTGATAGTGAATTTAAGCTATCAAATTGTTATAAGTGTACTTTCAGGACATAATGAATCGTGGAAAGAAACTGCTTGAAATGGCCTTACAAGATCGTAATGCAAGCGTTACTCCGATAGATTATGAGACCACCTATCACCAAAACAATTCCGAAGATGCTGAGATTGAGTATTTATTAAACAAGTTTGATTCTGGTAAGCTCCTTCCTATATCTACATCAGAAGACCACGACGTAACCCTTATGCCATTGGAAATAGACACAGCCACGTGCAGCGATACAAGATTGGTTACTATACAACCAGTAGTTTTCAATCGAGAATCGAAAGACGATATGCCGTCCGAAAAGTTGCAAGGCATGCAGGAAGAAGATTGGGAATGTAGCTCTGACAACTCACAAGAAACCTTCGCGGTACTTCAACCAGTGACATTCAATGAAGAACCGGATGAAAATATAATATTATGTGAAGAATCGCGTACTTCGGACGAATCGGATCCAGATTATAATCCTAATAATGGTGAAGAAGATGACGTAATACCTGCGACTTCAGAAGATGAGATGGAGCAGACAAAATTAACAAAAAATGAAGTTGTAAATATTCCAACAAAAAAAATACGTCATAAGCGAATAAACATGAACAAGGACGATTGGGAATACAACACGAATAAAAAAAGAAGAGAGCAGGGAGTGTCATATAAGGGAAAGAAAAAAGATAATGAGAAATGGGACTACAACATTTCAAAACCGGCAAGACTTTTAAATGCAGCATGTAACTGTAAATTAAGCAGCAAAAGAACGGCTCTTCAATGTAAAATGTTCACCGAAGAAATGAGGGAAAGGATTTTTAAGCAATTCTGGGAAATGACGTGGCCTGAGAAAAGAGTCTTTATTCAAGGTCTTGTCACATATAAACAAGTAGACCGAAGAAGGGATGTGAAGGAGAATGTATCAAGACGAAAGTTTTCTATACAGTATTTTCTGAAAACAGGAGGACTGCAAAATCGTAGAGTGTGTAAAAATATGTTTCTCCGTACTTTGGCAGTTAAAGAGTGGATCGTCAGGAGATGTCTCAATATTACTGACAAAGCTGATGAGAAATCGCGAAATGGGCGGCAGAAAAACATAAAAAAGGTTCACGAAGGAAAAGCAAAAGTTGAGGAATTCTTAGACAGGCTACCAAAATTAGAATCGCATTATTGCCGGTCGTCCTCTTCCAAACTATACCTAGAACCTCTTTGGCAATCAAAAGCAGAACTCTACCGGCTATATAAAGATGAATTTTGTAAGGAACAAAATGTGACATCGTGCTCTTCTGCTACATTCGATAACGTATTTGACAAAAAGAATCTGTCGCTGTTTCGTCCAAAGAAAGATGCATGCGATGTGTGTGTAGGATACGAAACAAAAAATGTGTCTGAGCAAGATTACTTGTATCACATTGAGTTGAAGAATGAAGCAAGAAATGAGAAAGAAGTGGACAAAGAGTCCCAAAATGAGGTTTTTACTATGGACCTCCAATCCGTCCTTCTTTGTCCTCGTTCCAACGTTTCTGCGCTGTACTATAAAACTAAGCTTATCGTCCATAATTTTACATTGTACGACCTGAAAAGAAAGCAAGGGTTTTGTTTTTTATGGAATGAGGCTGAAGGCGGTTTAACGGCGAACGAATTTTCGTCCATAATCTTTCACTTCTTAGAAACCCACGTAATCCCCAGAGCTTCAACCAATAATGTCGATACTATCTTATTTAGTGACGGTTGCACCTATCAAAACCGCAACGCAACATTATCGAACGCTCTCTTAAACCTTGCAGTGAAATACAACGTAAACATTATTCAGAAGTTTTTACAGAAAGGCCATACGCAGATGGAGGTCGACAGTATGCATTCAGCAATTGAAAAGCGACTAAGGCACACTAAGATCAACGTGCCAGCCGATTATATTTCCATCTGTAAAAAAGCTTGTGTTAAATCGCCGTATGTTGTAAAATATTTAACTTATGAATTTTTCAAAAATTTTACTGAAATATCGTTCATAAAGTCAATACGACCTGGTAGACGTGTTGGAGATCCTGTGGTCACTGATATTAAAGCTATGAAATACACTCCGCAAAACGCACTTATGTATAAATTACGCCACACTACAGATTGGGAGCAACTACCTCTATGTAGACAGCATAAAAACATCGACAACCCCGTTGGATTTTCCGAATTGCCGCAGTTATACCTTGAAAGACTAAAAATTAAGGAAGAGAAGTTTCAACATCTACAACTACTTAAAGGTTCAATTGAATCTGATTACCACTCTTTTTTTGATAACTTGCCTTATCGTTAATAATAACCTATAGATTAGTAATAACTTTTCTTTTGCAATTGTAAAGTTTCTTAATAAATTACGAATTTATATAAATAATTACTTTTATTTTCATCAAAACCTTAGGGGGTTGCAATATACGTAAGTCCCGATTTTTAGGAGCATTTTTATAAGAAAAACACGTAACTCCTCTTATTACTTAAATTAATATGAAAATCATTACATTTCTTACATGATTTCAACCCTTGTTAATTTTAGATTTTTTTTGTATCATTTGTTTTATACAACGTTTTGGTTATGAAGTCGTAAATAGTTTTTCACGCCTCCTGTAAAATTTACCAAAATGGAGTTACATGGTTTTCGTATTAGGGCGACGATATATATATATATATATATATATATATATATATACATCCCGCTATCATTATTGCGTCCGCACGTATTTGTACTTTATTGCGTCTCCTAGAACGGATAGGAATTCTTAAACTATTGCCGCGAATGTTGGTTTGGAATCGTATGTCGTGGCTAGAATCCTAACCAGATTTCAAAAATTCCCAGTATTTCGATATACGAATTTTCAGTCATATTGAATCATTCGTGCGTCCTTTCATATGCGCCATTGTCACACCCGTATATGCATTTCGCCGTATATTATTGCGTCCTGCAATGTTGCCAATGTTAATGCTCAGTCATTCCTCGTCTAATCACATATTCAAGAGGACGTTGATCCGGCAGGAATTAATTTAATTATACGAGTCCAATTGCTTTTCCTTGTAAAGGTGTGGAACTTAGTATAAAATTTTGATTTTGGTTTTTGTCGACGTATGTCTCTATTGTAATTACTTGTATTGAATTTGTAAGGTAGAAGTAAATAATTATAAATAAATGAATGTTTTCTTATAAGTTATTGGTGATCGATTTCGCTTTTATTTAGCATATTCGGACCTTAGCGTCAATTAATAAAGGTCCGAAGATGCTAAATAAAAGCGAAATCGATCACGTATAAGAAAACATTCATTTATTACTATAATTACTTACTTTTACCTTATCTACAAATAAAACAATTTTATTGAATAAAATCTTTTGAATTTTTACATTTTCGCAGATCAGCTCGGGGTTACGGAATAATGCAAAAAAAATAAAAGTGTACGCTTGTAGTAAAAATTTGTTTTTAAATGCTGGAAATAGTATAAGAGACGTCACGTATCAATTGAACCTCCCCAAGTTAATATTTACAGCCATTAAAGGGGGGTCAGCTGTTAACCATCAACCAAAAATATTCAAAAGTCGAAATTTAATTTGTTGATAACCAAATACCACCTTTTAGGTTAAACCATTTTATTGAATAGAATTTTTTGAATTGTTACATTTTTGGACATCAGCTCTGGGTTACGGAATAATGCAAAAAAATTAAAGTGTACGCTTGTAATAAAAATTTGTTTTTAAATGGTGGGAATAGTATAAGAGACGTCACGTTTCAATTGAACCTCGCCAAGTTAATATTTACAGCCATTAAAGGGGGGTCAGCTGTTAACCATCAACCAAAAATATTCAAAAGTGAAATTTAATTTGTTGATAACCAAATACCACCTTTTAGGTTAAACCATTTTATTGAATAGAATTTTTTGAATTGTTACATTTTTGGACATCAGCTCTGGGTTACGGAATAATGCAAAAAAAAAATAAAAGTGTACGCTTGTAGTAAAAATTTGTTTTTAAATGGTGGGAATAGTATAAGAGACGCAACGTTTCAATTGAACCTCGCCAAGTTAATATTTACAGCCATTAAAGGGGGGTGAGCTGTTAATCATCAACCAAACATATTCAAATGCGAAATTTAATTTGTTGATAACCAAATACCACCTTTTAGGTTACACCATTTTATTGAATAGAATTTTTTGAATTGTTACATTTTTGGACATCAGCTCTGGGTTACGGAATAATGCAAAAAAAAATAAAAGTGTACGCTTGTAGTAAAAATTTGTTTTTAAATGCTGGAAATAGTATAAGAGACGTCACGTTTCAATTGAACCTCGCCAAGTTAATATTTACAGCCCTTAAAGGGGGGGTCAGCTGTTAACCATCAACCAAAAATATTCAAAAGTGAAATTTAATTTGTTGATAACCAAGTACCACCTTTTAGGTTAAACCATTTTATTGAATAGAATTTTTTGAATTGTTACATTTTTGGACATCAGCTCTGGGTTACGGAATAATGCAAAAAAATTAAAGTGTACGCTTGTAGTAAAAATTTGTTTTTAAATGGTGGGAATAGTATAAGAGACGTCACGTTTCAATTGAACCTCGCCAAGTTAATATTTACAGCCATTAAAGGGGGGTCAGCTGTTAACCATCAACCAAAAATATTCAAAGCGAAATTTAATTTGTTGATAACCAAATACCACCTTTTAGGTTAAACCATTTTATTGAATAGAATTTTTTGAATTGTTACATTTTTGGACATCAGCTCTGGGTTACGGAATAATGCAAAAAAAAATAAAAGTGTACGCTTGTAGTAAAAATTTGTTTTTAAATGGTGGGAATAGTATAAGAGACGTCACGTTTCAATTGAACCTCGCCAAGTTAATATTTACAGCCCTTAAAGGGGGGGTCAGCTGTTAACCATCAACCAAAAATATTCAAAAGTGAAATGTAATTTGTTGATAACCAAATACCACCTTTTAGATTAAACCATTTTATTGAATAGAATTTTTTGAATTGTTACATTTTTGGACATCAGCTCTGGGTTACGGAATAATGCAAAAAAATTAAAGTGTACGCTTGTAGTAAAAATTTGTTTTTAAATGGTGGGAATAGTATAAGAGACGTCACGTTTCAATTGAACCTCGCCAAGTTAATATTTACAGCCATTAAAGGGGGTCAGCTGTTAACCATCAACCAAAAATATTCAAAAGTGAAATTTAATTTGTTGATAACCAAGTACCACCTTTTAGGTTAAACCATTTTATTGAATAGAATTTTTTGAATTGTTACATTTTTGGACATCAGCTCTGGGTTACGGAATAATGCAAAAAAATTAAAGTGTACGCTTGTAGTAAAAATTTGTTTTTAAATGCTGGGAATAGTATAAGAGACGTCACGTTTCAATTGAACCTCGCCAAGTTAATATTTACAGCCCTTAAAGGGGGGGTCAGCTGTTAACCATCAACCAAAAATATTCAAAAGTGAAATTTAATTTGTTGATAACCAAATACCACCTTTTAGGTTAAACCATTTTATTGAATAGAATTTTTTGAATTGTTACATTTTCGGAGATCAGCTCGGGGTTACGGAATAATGCACAAAAATTAAAGTGTACGCTTGTAATAAAAATTTGTTTTTAAATGGTGGGAATAGTACAAGAGACTTCACGTTTCAATTGAACCTTGCCAAGTTAATATTTACAGCCATTAAATGGGGGTCAGCTGTTAACCATCAACCACCTTTTAGGTTAAACCATTTTATTGAATAGAATTTTTTGAATTGTTACATTTTTGGACATCAGCTCTGGGTTATGGAATAATGCAACAAAATTAAAGTGTAGGCTTGTAGTAAAAATGTGTTTTTAAATGATGGGAATAGTATAAGAGACGTCACGTTTCAATTGAACCTCGCCAAGTTAATATTTACAGCCCTTAAAGGGGGGGTCAGCTGTTAACCATCAACCAAAAATATTCAAAAGTGAAATGTAATTTGTTGATAACCAAATACCACCTTTTAGATTAAACCATTTTATTGAATAGAATTTTTTGAATTGTTACATTTTTGGACATCAGCTCTGGGTTACGGAATAATGCAAAAAAATTAAAGTGTACACTTGTAGTAAAAATTTGTTTTTAAATGGTGGGAATAGTATAAGAGACGTCACGTTTCAATTGAACCTCGCCAAGTTAATATTTACAGACATTAAAGGGGGGTCAGCTGTTAACCATCAACCAAAAATATTCAAAAGTGAAATTTAATTTGTTGATAACCAAATACCACCTTTTAGGTTAAACCATTTTATTGAATAGAATTTTTTGAATTGTTATATTTTTGGACAACAGCTCTGGGTTACGGAATAATGCAAAAAAATTAAAGTGTACGCTTGTAGTAAAAATTTGTTTTTAAATGGTGGGAATAGTATGAGAAACGACACGTTGCAATTGAACCTCGCCAAGTTAATATTTACAGCCATTAAAGGGGGGTCAGCTGTTAAGCATCAACCAAAAATATTCAAGAGCGAAATTTAATTTGTTGATAACCAAATACCACCTTTTAGGTTAAACCATTTTATTGAATAGAATTTTTTGAATTGTTACATTTTCGGAGATCAGCTGGGGGTTACGGAATAATGCAAAAATTTAAAGTGTACGCTTTTAGTAAAAATTTGTTTTTAAATGGTGGAAATAGTATAAGAGACGTCACGTTTCAATTGAACCTCGCCAAGTTAATATTTACAGCCATTAAAGGGGGGTGAGCTGTTAACCATCAACCAAAAATATTCAAAAGCGGAATTTAATTTGTTGATAACCAAATACCACCTTTTAGGTTAAACCATTTTATTGAATAGAATTTTTTGAATTGTTACATTTTCGGAGATCAGCTCGGGGTTACGGAATAATGCACAAAAATTAAAGTGTACACTTGTAGTAAAAATTTGTTTTTAAATGCTGGAAATAGTATAAGAGACGTCACGTATCAATTGAACCTCCCCAAGTTAATATTTACAGCCATTAAAGGGGGGTCAGCTGTTAACCATCAACCAAAAATATTCAAAAGTGAAATTTAATTAGTTGATAACCAAATACCACCTTTTAGGTTAAACCATTTTATTGAATAGAATTTTTTGAATTGTTACATTTTTGGACATCAGCTCTGGGTTACGGAATAATGCAAAAAAAAAATAAAAGTGTACGCTTGTAGTAAAAATTTGTTTTTAAATGGTGGGAATAGTATAAGAGACGCAACGTTTCAATTGAACCTCGCCAAGTTAATATTTACAGCCATTAAAGGGGGGTGAGCTGTTAATCATCAACCAAACATATTCAAATGCGAAATTTAATTTGTTGATAACCAAATACCACCTTTTAGGTTACACCATTTTATTGAATAGAATTTTTTGAATTGTTACATTTTTGGACATCAGCTCTGGGTTACGGAATAATGCAAAAAAAAATAAAAGTGTACGCTTGTAGTAAAAATTTGTTTTTAAATGCTGGAAATAGTATAAGAGACGTCACGTTTCAATTGAACCTCGCCAAGTTAATATTTACAGCCCTTAAAGGGGGGGTCAGCTGTTAACCATCAACCAAAAATATTCAAAAGTAAAATTTAATTTGTTGATAACCAAGTACCACCTTTTAGGTTAAACCATTTTATTGAATAGAATTTTTCGAATTGTTATATTTTTGGACAACAGCTCTGGGTTACGGAATAATGCAAAAAAATTAAAGTGTACGCTTGTAGTAAAAATTTGTTTTTAAATGCTGGGAATAGTATAAGAGACGTCACGTTTCAATTGAACCCCGCCAAGTTAATATTTACAGCCATTAAAGGGGGGTCAGCTGTTAACCATCAACCAAAAATATTCAAAAGTGACATTTAATTTGTTGATAACCAAATACCACCTTTTAGGTTAAACCATTTTATTGAATAGAATTTTTTGAATTGTTACATTTTTGGACATCAGCTCTGGGTTACGGAATAATGCAAAAAAAAAATAAAAGTGTACGCTTGTAGTAAAAATTTGTTTTTAAATGGTGGGAATAGTATAAGAGACGTCACGTTTCAATTGAACCTCGCCAAGTTAATATTTACAGCCATTAAAGGGGGGTCAGCTGTTAACCATCAACCAAAAATATTCAAAAGTGAAATTTAATTTGTTGATAACCAAATACCACCTTTTAGGTTAAACCATTTTATTGAATAGAATTTTTTGAATTGTTACATTTTTGGACATCAGCTCTGGGTTACGGAATAATGCAAAAAATTAAAGTGTACGCTTGTAGTAAAAATTTGTTTTTAAATGCTGGGAATAGTATAAGAGACGTCACGTTTCAATTGAACCCCGCCAAGTTAATATTTACAGCCATTAAAGGGGGGTCAGCTGTTAACCATCAACCAAAAATATTCAAAAGTGACATTTAATTTGTTGATAACCAAATACCACCTTTTAGGTTAAACCATTTTATTGAATAGAATTTTTTGAATTGTTACATTTTTGGACATCAGCTCTGGGTTACGGAATAATGCAAAAAAAAAATAAAGTGTACGCTTGTAGTAAAAATTTGTTTTTAAATGGTGGGAATAGTATGAGAAATGTCACGTTTCAATTGAACCTCGCCAAGTTAATATTTACAGCCATTAAAGGGGGGTCAGCTGTTAACCATCAACCAAAAATATTCAAGAGCGGAATTTAATTTGTTGATAACCAAATACCACCTTTTAGGTTAAACCATTTTATTGAATAGAATTTTTTGAATTGTTACATTTTCGGAGATCAGCTGGGGGTTACGGAATAATGCAAAAATTTAAAGTGTACGCTTTTAGTAAAAATTTGTTTTTAAATGGTAGGAATAGTTTAAGAGACGTCACGTTTCAATTGAACCTCGCCAAGTTAATATTTACAGCCATTAAAGGGGGGTGAGCTGTTAACCATCAACCAAAAATATTCAAAAGCGAAATTTAATTTGTTGATAACCAAATACCACCTTTAGGTTAAACAATTTTATTGAATAGAATTTTTTGAATTGTTACATTTTTGGAGATCAGCTCCAATATAATTAAACGTATCTGGACGCAACAATGTACTTTCCGAATGGAGAGTATAATAATTATACTCATTTAAGATATAAAAAGATGATTATCTTATCGAAATGATGTCTATAAATAGCTTACAGTGTTGCCACATGTTGGACGCAATAATATACCAACTTTGTAAAACGTATACTTGAAAGCGTATACTAATTTACCGCCCTAGCTGCAAAGTGCTGAACTAAAAATATACAACTTCGTACGAATTGCAACTATTATTGCGTCCACTAAAAATTCATTATCTTTTAATATCTCGAAAACGGCAAGAGATGTCTCAAAACTGGTTTGTGCTATAGCAATCTGTTAAACCGGTGCATCCTTCGTTGATAGTATTTGAATGATAAAATGGCGGGAACATGGAAATACAGGCGATGCCTTTATTGCGTCCGATATTCGGACGCAATAATGTGCGTAATTGGTAAATGTATGGACGCAATAATGATAGAATGATGTCTATATATATATATATATATAACTCATAGACATATCCACCGCACCTTTCGACATCCAAACGTATAAATTTCCCTATCTCTTTGACATCCGTTGACGTTTCGACATCCGATTTCGGATGTCGAAACGTTTTCCCGTGTTATTTCACTCTAGAGCCCCTAAGGGTGAGGGGGAAGCAATTTCAGGAAGATGTCGAAAAGATATGGTTGTAAAATTAATAAGTATATTTTAGTTCCGCGCTTTGCTGTGAAGAGCGCGCGCAGGAGCTTTGGTGTGTATATTGAATATACAAACGCAATGTCATAACTGCGACTGAATGACATCCAGCGTATAATTGAAAAAATGTACGATTCTACTCATAGCCCCTAACTACATCCGAAATTTGGCAATCGCGCTTTATATAAATAAACTCCACGATATCTGCTTTTGCACCTATTTAGCGAAATAAACGGAAGAAGAATTACATTAACGTTTGGTGTATAATTAAAAGTTTATACTCTGCGAACTCTTTAACATCATCTATTTTATAGTTAATTAATACTTCTAAATGGGAAGAAATTAAGTTAGGTTCCACTCGCTGTTCTAATCCAAATTTCACTTTTGAATGTTATACGTTGTTGATATTCAGGCGATCCCCTATTTGTTATATATATATATATATATATTGATTCAGAGATAAAGAGAGAGTCAATAAATTGAATTGTAGCCATCTCAATAGAATTAGTACTATATTTTGAAAATCTCCTTTGAATTAAAAATTAAAAATAATTAAAATTGAAACCTATTTGCACCATTTTTAGCCAAAATGTTGCATCGTATTAACCATACACGAAATTTCGTTTTTGAATATTTCTGGTTATTGAACCACTTATTTGTTCTAAATAATGCTACAGACAAAATTATTTGAACCCTGACTTTTCTAATATTACTTGTACCATTTTAAAAGGAATTTTTCCAGTAAACATCCACTATTAGGTTTTTGTATCACTTAGCAACTAGGAAGAGACCCCCGTTAAAATTAAAATTCACAAAAATCTATTTTGCACCTTTATTTAACTTAAAAGGTTGCATCCGATTGACCTTAAACGAAATTTCGTTTTTGAATATTTCTGATTATTGACCCCCTCTGATTGGTTCTAAATACTGGTATAGACAAAATTATTTAAACCCTGACTTTTCTAATATTACTTGTACCATTTTAAAAGGAATTTTTCCAGTAAACATCCACTATTAGGATTTTGTATCACTTAGCAACTAGGAAGAGACCCCGTTAAAATTAAAATTCACAAAAATCTATTTTGCACCTTTATTTAACTTAAAAGGTTGCATCCGATTAACCTTAAACGAAATGTCGTTTTTTAATATTTCTGGTTATTGACCCCCTCCTATTTGTTCTAAATAGTGGTACAGACAAACTCAATTGTACCCTGACTTTTCTAATATTGTTTGTACCATTTCGATAGGAATTATATTAAACTAAACATTCGCTATTCGATTTTTTGTCACTTGCAACTATGAAGCGACCCCCGATAAAATTAAAATTCACAAAATCCTATTCTGTACCATTATTTAATTCAAAAGGTTGCACCCGATTAAATTTAAACGAAATTTGGTCTTTTGAATATTTTTGGTTGTTTGTCCCTCATTTATTTGTTCTAAATACTGGTACAAGCATCCATTTTTAGATTTTTGTACCACTCCGCAACCAAGTTAGTTGTTACTATTAGTTTAGTGTGAAACTAGCATGTTAGATGAAATTCCTAAAAATTTCGACATTAATTACTGCGTTGCAAAGGCAAACGATGAAAAATTAATAGATTAATATCCGACTTCATAAACTATGATTAGACCTAGTAGGATCACCAACACCTAGCCTTATAATCGAGGGGTGACTAACATTTCAATATTTTTAATCATTGGCAGAGTAAATTTTACTCTATGTCATTGTTTATGAAACCGGCCGTTTTGTTAAAAACAAAGCATAGAAAAAGTACCTATAATCTATTTTACTATAAAACATTGCTATTTGATCTCTGTCTTCCATAGTAAACCGTGCGATAACACTTTTAACGCCCTTGACACAGTTACCTTTGGTTTGAACCTACCATCCGTATTTACTAGCCAGTAATCATGGCAACGTTGCAAGGATGTTATAAGGTATGTAAAATTTTTAATGATCTCACAAGATACACGGAGTAAAAATTTATATACAGTATACACTGGAGTGCAAAGAGATAGGGAGAGAATTTTTTTTAAAATGTGTATGGTTTATTTTTTAAGGGCGCAATAGCCTCATATTGCAATTCAAAAAATATACTCTCATGGCCGCAAACTGATAACTGTATCGGAAAGGGTGGATGTCATATCGTCAAAATTTTTGCCGGATGTCGTAAAGTGCGTTGGTCGACTATATATATTATATATATATATATATATGATATCTATATAATCTATATTATACTTTATATATATATACACATACATACGTACATATAGGAATATGGCACTTTCTTAGCCTGAAAGGTATCCCCAAATTCCTTGTTGCTGTATCGTCTCCCAGAACAAAAATAATAACAATTTGATGGCCCTTTTTGAAAAATGATCGCAAGGGTGCTACCGCTTTAGCAATTCGAGAAAGAGTCTAACACTGGGTGGTATGGCATACCCCCCAGGCGCACAATAACAATTCGTTAGGGAGATTCATAGAATATTTTTTTCCTGGAATGTATCTATATGTGGCCGGGGGTTCTACTTAAAAATCTAGCACTGAGTCATATAAGTGGCCACTTAACTCTCCCTTGACCATAATATACAAAGAGCTAACTTGTCCCTGTACTTCGCAATCTTGAAATATAAAAATTGAACCCAGCTAGGTCCATACATTATTTACAATTCGATGGTAGTAAATGACCGAATCTTCAGTCCACTAGGTTGCTCCACATAATTGAAAAGGGTAATCGAAACGGTGACCAAACTTTTTAGAGTATGATTTACAATACCCTCGCGGTTGGACGCGAATTCTCTCGTGGCTTAATTTGCATTGCCTCACGCCTCGGCCTTTCTTTAAAGCAACACCCACGCCGGGATCATTTGCAGTATAAGAATTCATTTTTCCGACCAATCAGAACTCTTGACTTCAATAACTTAACTTCACCTGTAGTCAGAGTTTGCAGAGCCCATGCTACGTAGCCAGCGTGTGAGGCCCTTGCAAAATCGTCCCGTAGTCATCTCCTACGACTTCTCGGCGCCACCAGCTTTCGCCCGCATGAAAAAACCATTCGCCCACTTAGGTGCCAAATCGAAAAAAATTAGGAAGCCTTGCCAAATAATGAGACCAACCTCGTATGCCCCAAACAAATCAAAACGCCTATGCAACACTTCAAAGAAGAGGTCAATATTTTTCACAAATTAGCTCTATTCGCCCAGCTATGTTATTTATAGGTAGTTGTATAGTTATTATTATGTATTAGTCAAGTGCATTCAAGACAATTTATTATTATTATATTATTATTATTCGTCCAAGAAGACATAGAATAGTTCTCAATCTCTTGGTAATGTCTGAGATAATTGGAAAATCTTTGTCTCCAAGTTGCAAGGATCTGGTTGCATCTAAGTATACGCAAGTTTTTCATGGCTGACCCGGTCAGATTAGTCACATCAGTATATTAAAATTGCGGTTACACGAGAACTCGTGCGTGTGACAATTACGCCACCGCTAACAAGATTTCGCTTTCTCATAGCATACGTGTCGCACTAAGTCTAATTGGAGTGCTATAAAATAACGCTCTCAGACAAAGACCGCGCAGATTGTAAACCGAACAACAAAAACTCTCCTAATCCCCGCTAACGGAAATTAAATCTCCGTGGTTTCGATTTTTTCCAACACACACGCAGACTCCCCAAAAAGAGAAAAATTAGACGTACACAATGCGGCTCGACGAAAAATTGTGGCGAAAGATAATTCATCTTTGAGTAATGCATTCGGAGAATCCCCATAATAAATTTTACACGCATAGACAGCGAGGATCGCAAGAGAAACAGAAAAAAAAATATTTACCGAGTCCAAATCCCCTTAGCCCTACTACTTTTTGAGATCGGATGTGATATAACTTTTAAAAGATTACTTGTTTTCGAACTTCGGATTTAGTATCTTCCCGGACGAGATTAAGTGCGCCCTCCTCCCCGAGACCCGCGATAATGAATGGCTCGCAGGTATCGCAACAATGGCCCTCGCAAAGCCGTAATATTTAGGAGCGAACGCGGGGGCGCGTGTATTGTATTAGGGGCGAGGGCAATGAAAATTACCGTCACTCTCAAGCTGTTTCTCTCCTTGCAGGTTGATATGTTGAGGATCAGCATGCTGTTGAGCTGTATCTTCATGACAAATCCGGCGTTGGACGACAGGATTCTGCAGGCGGCCAACTTGTCAAAGCGGGAAATATCGGACGACTTCGACAAGTACGCGGTTACGTGCTACATATGCGTCAACGTCTCCGATAATCTCGTGTGCAACCAATTCGCAATTGATAGACCGTGCAAGCCGGGTAAGTCGCCCTTATGTTTTACTGTTCAGTTGTTGTTCGCCGTTTAACGAGAAGAGCACGCAGCCGTTAGGTCCATAATCAACATTTATCACTAAAACGCGTCCTGAATAATCTCCTCGCAAGATCCTAAAATAAATTGACTTTGGAAGTCGGGTCGTTACTCATCCCCGAAAAATATCGCGGTTGCTTTTCGGTAATGGTAAGCATACGTCTTACTTAAACGTGCAAGCCCGGTTACACAAAGGTCTTCTGGTTTACCACTTCATTGAGATTGGACTGACATTGAAACGTATTGCGATTACGTTACCTCTAATTAGAGACATCGCAAGGGTACATTAACTAGAAATCACAGCACTTTCCTCCCTTAAATTACAAAATTTGTTTAAAATAATCACCCTGTACTGTACCTCACCCTTCCCATCAATCTTCCACTTGTCCTTTTTCTTCCCTTCTTGTTGTGTTCTTTCAATACAATTGCCCCCCCCCCCCGATTTTTCTATTTCAAGACAGAAAGTTCAAAGAGACTAACGCTAGGACCATTTCTTTTCCTTTGAGACCTGCCAAGATTGAATAAAAGGGGATGATTTTTAATAAACTTTGACCAGATCTTTGTGGTTATACATTTTTTTGAATTCTACAGGTCGAAATTTACAAAAAAATCATCCCCTTTTTGTCGATCTGCGACAGGTCTTGTCCTTGGCGAGTCTAAAAGGAAAAGATAAGGCCCTAGCGTAATATTCTCTTTGAATTTTCTATTTCTGGTTCTCAGATCACGGTGGTCATACATTTTTTGAATTCTACAGGTCAACATTTACCAAAAAAATCGTCCCCTTTTAGTCGCTCTGTCACAGCCCTTGTCTGTGGCAGGACTCAAAGGAAAATAAATGGTCCTAGCGTTATATTCTCTTTCAATTTCAGGTTGTCAGATTATGGTGGTCATACATTTTTTTAATTCTACAGGTCAAAATTTATAGGAAATCATCCCCTTTTCGTCGATCTGCGAGAGGTCTTGTTCTTGACAGGTCTCAAAGGAAAAGTAATGGTCTTAACGTTAGATTCTTTCCGAATTTTCTGTTTCTGGGGTCTCAAAGGAAAAGATAAGGCCCTAGCGTAAGATTCTCGTTGAATTTTTTATTTCTGGTTCTCAGATCACGGTGCGTATACATTTTTTGAATTCTAAAGGTCGAAATTTACAAAAAAATCCCTCCTTTTTGTCGATCTGCGACAGGTGTTGTCCTTGAAGGGTCTCAAAGGAAAAGATAAGGCCCTAGCGTAAGATTCTCTTTGAATTTTTTATTTCTGGTTCTCAGATCACGGTGCGTATACATTTTTTGAATTCTAAAGGTCGAAATTTACAAAAAAATCCCTCCTTTTTGTCGATCTGCGACAGGTGTTGTCCTTGAAGGGTCTCAAAGGAAAAGATAAGGCCCTAGCGTAAGATTCTCTTTGAATTTTTTATTTCTGGTTCTCAGATCACGGTGCGTATACATTTTTTGAATTCTACAGGTCAAAATTTACAAAAAAATCGTCCCCTTTTTGTCGATATGCGACAGGTCTTGTGCTTGACGAGGCTCAAAGGAAAAGATAAGGCCCTAGCGTTAGATTATCTTTGAATTTTCTATTTCTGGTTGTCAGATCATGGTGTTTATACATTTTTTTAATTCTACAGGTTGAAATTTACAAAAAAATCATCCCCATTTTGTTGATCTGCCTCAGTCCTTGTCCGTGGCAGGACTCCAAGGAAAAGAAATGGTTCTAGCGTTAGATTCTCTCTGAATTTTCTGTTTCTGGTTGTCAGATCATGGTGGTTATATATTTTTTGAATTCTAAAGGTCGAAATTTACAAAAAAATCCTCCCTTTTTGTCGATCTGCGACAGGTCTGGTCCTTTACGGGTCTCAAAAGAAAAGATAAGGCCCTAGCGTAAGATTCTCTTTGAATTTTCTATTTCTGGTTGTCAGATCATGGTGTTTATACATTTTTTTAATTCTACAGGTTGAAATTTACAAAAAAAATCATCCCCTTTTTGTTGATCTGCCCCAGTCCTTGTCCGTGGCAGGACTCCAAGGAAAAGAAATGGTTCTAGCGTTAGATTCTCTCTGAATTTTCTGTTTCTGGTTGTCAGATCATGGTGGTTACATATTTTTTGAATTCTAAAGGTCGAAATTTACAAAAAAATCCCCCCTTTTTGTCGATCTGCGACAGGTGTTGTCCTTGACGAGTCTCAAAGGAAAAGATAAGGCCCTAGCGTAATATTCTCTTTGAATTTTCTATTTCTGGTTCTCAGATCACGGTGGTCATACATTTTTTGAATTTTACAGGTCGAAATTTACAAAAAAATCGTCCCCTTTTTGCCGATGCGACAGTTCTTGTCCTGGACAGCCCTCAAAGGAAAAGATAAGGTCCTAGCGTTAGATTCTCTTTGAATTTTCTATTTCTGGTTGTCAGATCATGGTGGGTATACGTTTTTTGAATTTTACAGGTCAAAATTGATAAGAAATCATCCTGTGAAGGACAAGAGCTGTGGCAGATCGACGAAAAGGGAATGATTTCTTATAAATTTCGACCTGTAGAATTCAAAAAATGTATAGCCACCATAATCCAAGAACCAGAAACGGAAAATCCAAAGTGAATATAACGCTTGGGCAATTTCTTTTCCTTTGAAACCCGTCAAAGACAAGAGATTGAAGAAACGGGGATGATTTCTTATAAATTTTGACCTGTAGAATTCAAAAAATGTATAGCCACCATAAACCAAGAACCAGAAACGGAAAATCCAAAGTGAATATAACGCTTGGGCCATTTCTTTTCCTTTGAAACCCGTCAAAGACAAGAGATCGAAGAAACGGGGATGATTTCTTATAAATTTTGACCTGTAGAATTCAAAAAATGTATAGCCACCATAAACCAAGAACCAGAAACGGAAAATCCAAAGTGAATATAACGCTTGGGCCATTTCTTTTCCTTTGAAACCCGTCAAAGACAAGAGATCGAAGAAACGGGGATGATTTCTTATAAATTTTGACCTGTAGAATTCAAAAAATGTATAGCCACCATAATCCAAGAACCAGAAACGGAAAATCCAAAGTGAATATAACGCTTGGGCCATTTCTTTTCCTTTGAAACCCGTCAAAGACGAGAGATCGAAGAAACGGGGACGATTTCTTATAAATTTTGACCGGTAGAATTCAAAAAATGTATAGCCACCATAATCCAAGAACCAGAAACGGAAAATTCAAAGCGAATATAACGCTTGGGCCGTTTCTTTTCCTTTGAAACCCGTCAAAGACAAGAGATCGAAGAAACGGGGATGATTTCTTATAAATTTTGACCTGTAGAATTCAAAAAATGTATAGCCACCATAATCCAAGAACCAGAAACGGAAAATTCAAAGTGAATATAACGCTTGGGCCATTTCTTTTCCTTTGAAACCCGTCAAAGACAAGAGATTGAAGAAACGGGGCTGATTTCTTATAAATTTTGACCTGCAGAATTCAAAAAATGTATAGCCACCATAATCCAAGAACCAGAAACGGAAAATCCAAAGCGAATATAACGCTGGGGCCATTTCGTTTCCTTTGAAACCCGTCAAAGGCAAGAGATCGAAGAAACGGGGATGATTTCCTATAAATTTCGACCTGCAGAATTCAAAAAATCTGCAACCACAAAGATCTGACAACCAAAACAGAGAAAACTCAAAGAGAATCTAACGCTAAGACCATTTGTAGCGATAGATAACCTCCATGATACGTAGACCTCATTTTGACGTGATGAATCCATACGGCACGGCTATGCGTTTTCCGTTGCTGTGTTACTCCGATGTAATAAATCTATGCGGTACAGGTATCTGTTTTATCTTTGTTTGACACGTGAAGATAGTCCAGCTGACGGATGCGATCTAATACAATTACTGAGAACAAACTCTTGAGACGTTGAAAACCGTTTAAACTTCCTCCATCAATTACTTTGCAAATTGAATAACAATAGACCACCTTGCGTCGAAATTAAGTTTGCCTAAGGCTCTCAAATTATGGAAAACAATTACATTGTCGGAGAAATGGAAATTTTCGATCGTGTAAAGGACGGAAAAAAATAAAGGCAGGGGAAATGATGAAACCCTGCTTGGGGCGAAGTTAAAATGAGGTATCCTATTGCACATGGTATAATTCAAAGAAAATTATACTGTACCGTTTCGGTGTAATTACTAATTTAAGGCATATTAACGAAACAAGCTAACCCAACCTAAACCCTAAACCGCACGGACCGCAAGAAACAGGCCGACGTCCTAACCTCCACGATCCCGAAACGTATGAGAGAATGCCATAAATCTCGCCCGCTATTGATAAATAATTCGTGAACCCTCCGTCCTTAGCACTAAATAACTGTTGGACAAATTAGATCTCTCTCCCATTGTTGCCGTTCATTTTTAATAAAGCCACTTCGAGGGAAAACCGTCGAAATCAAATTTGCGCTCCGTTAAAAGATATTTTAAATCCAATTCGCTTTAAAGTTAAACATAATCTCCTTTGACTAATGGATGTAATGCCGTTATACATTTTACGATTAATTTTAGGGGAAACCTTCTGCCACACTCTTCACATAATGGATTCGAAGGGCAACAGCGTTCTAGTCAATAAAAAGTGTACGACGGAAAAGGAGTGCCAAAGGACAAAGGTGGGATGCGTCGAGATCGACATGCAAACCGTAAGTGTTTCTTTCGCATCCGATATTGGCCTCGAAAATCGCCACGTTTTCGTTTTCCAGATGTGCGTCGCGTGCTGCGATCAGAACTATTGTAACGTGAACGTGCCGACAAACACTTCGAACGCAATTTACGACGATAAGATCTCAAAAATGCGAATGCTCGCGAAAAATTTATTTCGCGAAAGGGAGAAGGCGCTCACGACGACCATAAAAGAGGGCGCCGCACCAAGAAGACTTCCATTAGTATTTACTCATCTAATTGTAATATCAATCTTTGTTAATTATTACCGATTTTTATTGTAAGCCATTTTAAAGAAGGGTATCAGATTTATATATTTTCTATAAACTTGGATGTACACGCTTTTTAAAGGGCAACATTTCGCTCGGCGACTTGTTGAACTTTAGAAGTTTCTGCTTCGACAAAGAAACGGCCGATTTATATTTGATATAAAGCTTTATCGATGTTGAACTGCACCGTTCACCTATCAGAAAGTGCCGACGGCCCCCGGTTAAATTTCGCGATTTTCGAAAATCGAGCTCGGCTGACGAGCCACGCTCGCTCCGAGTCGCTTCGGTAGCGAACCGAAACTGAAAATAACTAATTCCGGCCGAGACAAGCCGGCGCCATTTTTCTGTAGATGAACAACAAACGCCACAAATACGCTGTGTTCACACCCAGCTCGCAGTGTTGCCACAAGTTTTCGATGCAACCTCTGTTCTCAATTCGCCTCTTTGTTTTGTGCTTTTTACAACTGCGGCGCACCTTTTTCAAAATGAACAGATATAAATCGGACCAAGAAACGGTTATGATATTTGTAAATATTTCAATGGAATAAACTGCATTACAGGATCATAAGCAAACATTTTTAGAATCTCCATTCTGCAGGATGGAAATTCAGACACGAATTCGCTGAAATTCACGTTTAAGATGCCTACCCTCTGCCACTTAAACCAGAAACCTGGGACAATGACATTGGGCCACCTTGACAGTTTTCAGTGATCTCCACAGGTTTTTGGTGACATAATCAGAAAGTAATAATAATTGGGGGATGGGAATGCTACATTTTTTTAAAACAGAACAAGCAAAATAAACATTGAGAAAAACTGGCACGCCATCGGAACTCGTGACCGACGCTAACATTGTTGCCAGGTTTCGTTCGGCATCTGCGCAGAACGGTCGAAGTCGAAGACATCACGATGTTTGTATACACAGAGCGTTTCGTATTTCTTTCTCATACGGCAGTTTTCTCCGATGTAAGGTGTCTTAATGTCTAACCATAGGGATAGGCGTTTTTCTTTAAAAACCTTATGGCTCTCCAAACGTCTCTAAGCCCCTTTATGGATCAGGCAGTATCTAAGAGCTTCCAATGACATTTATAGGCTTTTAGTCTTTGAGATTATGTCCTCTTTCTTTAACCGCTTTTAAGGGTATCTAAAAACACACAGTATATTTTCCTGTAATACTAACCCCCCCCCCCCCCCCCCCCATATATATAAGTAAAGTTCAAAGGGCTGTAACTTTTGATCTAGTAGTCCAACCTTGGAACTGTTTCTACGGGCCAAACTCTATAAGAAAATGTTTTTTCCTGGTCGATCTCAGACAATTTTTTTTCCGGCCTCAAAAAAAGGCAGTTATTTACCTTCCTTTTTTACCAAAAATCGACTGTTCCAAAATTTCTCGGGAAACACTTTTTCTCACTAATTTTGGTGCGTAGAATCCAAAACGATTCGTACTTTTTCGATCAGACCTCTCAATCAAAAGTTATGGACTAAATACAAATTTATATATATATATATATAAAGTTCAAAGGGCTGTAACTTTTGATCTAGTAGTCCAATCGTGGAACTGTTTGAAATTATGGATTGTACGGGCCAAACTCTATAAGAAAATGTTTTTTCCCGGTCGATCTCAATTTTTTTTTCTGGCCTCAAAAAAAAGCAGTGTATTACCTTCCTTTTTTTTACCAAAAATCGACTGCTCCAAAATTTCTCGGGAAAACACTTTTTCTCACCAATTTTGGTGCGTAGAATCCAAAACGATTCGTACTTTTACTAAATACAAATTTCGACAATGATCTCGCGAGTTCCTGTCGCCCCCAAGCTTTCACACGCAAATAACTACTACAAAAGTTTCCATATTCCTTTATTATTGCTGCTTTTTTTGGGTTCGGAATGGGTTTTGTAACATTTAATTATCAGCATTGGAACAGTGCTAAACAAGGATATGAGAACTTACTAATAAATTGACTAGAATCTTGAACATTAATGAAAAAAACAAACGAGTAACACAAACACGTCGCTAAATTATGACAAACCAAGATCGCAACCGTTGGACAAAGAAAATTCTTTGGAATTGTTCAAGATCGCCTCGTCGTTTTCTAAAATCTACAAGATCCGTTACTAGATGCACGTCAAAGTGATCAATTTATTACCCCGAGAATGGCGTTCGACTCGTCGCCGTAGCTTTCGCTGTCCGGAAAAGACATCGTTTCGATTGAGTGATCGTACTGAAGCGCTCCGCCTGCAAACGGTTGACTTGTATTTTTGAGTCTATTTTGAGTCTTACATGTCTGATTTTTCTCCTTGAACTCGTCGAAGGGGACAACGTTGCCGCATTCGTCGATGTACTGAATATTCGCCGGGGTGATGACGTGGGAGCTGAATTGCGCGTGAATGTCGTCGAGGGTGGTCGACGGTAGGAAGTAGTGGTCTTGTCCGATTTCGTCGCCGGACGGTCCCGGACTTTCGATCGCCATGCTCACGCTTCCGTCCTGTCCGCAACGCTGCACGACGGTCGCAACCACGGGGATCTTGATCTGCACGTTGCTTCCCAGAGATTTACCTGGTGGAACTGTAGCGATTAAAGCATCGGCGGCGTGATCGACTTACTTGTGGAAGGTGCGTCGTCGAGATCATCGACTTGTGCTAGAGGATCGCCTTCCTTCTTGACGCCTTCGTCTACCTGGGGCGTGATCGTGATTTGCCCGTGCCTTTTCAAGTCCTCGGCGGTCGCAGGTATCAGCATCTGAACGGAATGAAATTATGGAGTGGTTGGGGAGGAGCGTTCGGAACAGACCTGTTTATCACCGGCGGCCAAAACTCGTACCAACACAGGGATGCCGTTTAATGGGCGAAGAAGGGCGAAGGGAGTTTGGTCAGTGGCCAGGGCGTGCTGCATGGCGGCGGTTTTAATGGGTTCGACCAGCACTCCATTGGAGGATCTAAAAGTGAAGGGGCTAAGGGAAAACGGTTGGGGAGAGCGGGGATACTGACTTGGCACCGGAAAAGGAGGTGGCGCTGGATTCGGGACTTTCGAGACCGTGCTCGCACTGCTCGTGGTTGCGCAAGCTGATGCGCTTCTCGAAATCTCGTCCGCAAATTTGGCACATGTGGCGCGGTTTATCGGAGCGATGATGTGCCTAATTGGGCGTGAGTTGTTTTAAGTTGTAATAAGTGGGGGGCTTCTCGCTTACTGACAGATTGTGTGCAAGAAAACGATTCAGAATTTCAAACTCCCCCCCCCCCCCGCTGAGGGCGGTTTCATTGCCATTTTCGGAATACCACGACACGCATGCGGAAGTTTCAAAATGTTTAGAAAATGGTTCTCTCGTTCGCTAGAGGTATTTTGTACCGCTCAACCCCCCCCCCCCCCGTTTATGTTCTCTGCAGTACGGAGAGGAGGATCTCAATCCTCCAACAACTGTCATTAATTCTGAAACCTAAACGTTTTGTAAATGAAGGTATTACCGGGGTATGGACCCCCCCACCCCTCCCCAGTAGACGACAGTTGCATTTCCGGAATACCACCAGAAGTGTGCGGAAATATTACCACCATTTTTTGGAAATGGTTGATTCGGTCGTTTGCTTGGGGGGGGATTGAAATAACCCCCCCCCCCCCGGTTCTATGTTCTCATAATTCTTCTCCAACAACGGTCATTAAATCTGAAGCCTAAACGTTCTGTAAATGAAGGTGTTACTGGAGGGTATCAAATACCCCCAAGTAGACGACAATTCCATTGCGATTTCCGGAACACTACCCCAAGTGTGCGAAAGTTTTAAGAATTTTTAGGAAATGGTCGATTCTGTCGTTTGTTGAGCGGTATTCTATACCCCCCCAGACTCCCCGATTCTATGTTCTCTGCGGTATGGAGAAGAGGATCTAATAAATGAAGGTGTTTTTGCGGGGTATGTAATACGACCCCCCCCCCCCCCCCCCCCCCCAACCACCATTTCCAGAATACCACCACACGAGTGTTGAAGTTTTAACGAAATTTTTCGGGGAGGTATTCCATACGAAAGTCTTCGTACTCAACATCGTCATGAAATCTATATTTTCACGCCTACTTAATGTCCGGAAAATGACACATTACTGGCGAGGAAATATGTAATTTAATTTTAATTTCCGAGTCAAGTAATGCCATTTTGCTGATAAATTTTGTATTAAATTTTGCCCGAAATCGTATTTTAATATAAAATTTGATGACAGGTGTCATTATAGACATTTAACAGTGTGGCAAGTGCTGCCCGTAAAGTGACATGCGGCGGAAAAAGTAGTCTGCTAATGTTTTACTAGTAGTGAATCTATGTTTTGTCCGCGGGGGGGATATTTTATATAAACGATTTTTTGGCATCTCCGCTAGTTTCCGCAGTAATCGACTCTCTCGAACATCCTGTATATAAACTTAACCGCAACTGGTCAAAGAAATGACCGCTGCAACCCAGTAAATCATCCCCTGAAACTGATATCTATTCTAATCAAGAATTCTTGATTCAAAAGTACTGTATATAACCCCCTATTTATTATCGTTCTGTTTCGAATTCCACGTCCTTATTATACTCTGACAAAAACGAAATTTACCCCTCGTTAAATTAATAATTGTTTTATGATACTATTCTCGGGCCCCACGTTATTACGACTTCACACGCTTTTTTTACTTTTGTTAGAGTTTATTACTAATAATTTTTTTTTAGGTTTTTAGATGGGCAAGGCGCAGTTCTGAAATCTGGAAGACTTAACTTATTCCGATTTAAACACATTTAGTGCAAAATCAGAAGTGGGATTCGACGTATATAATGTACCATCGGAATTGTAGTTCAGCGAGAAGCCCCCAGTAAGCCCACCTCACCTTCATTTTGTGGCACATCAAGTTGGACATCTGATTGAAGCCCTTGAAGCATATCTCGCACTTGTACGGTCGCTCGTTGGTGTGCGTGAAAATGTGGTTTCTCAAATTACCTGTGGGGGGGCACCACTGAAATCGGTGTCTCAGGTTCCGGTACCTACCTTTCTGGTGGAACGCCTTGTTGCACAGGTGGCACTGGTGCGGCTTGAGTCCGGTGTGCGTCTTGCGGTGCGAGATTAGGGTGGAGACGCGATTGAAGGTCTTGTGGCACATCTCGCAAATGTACGGCCTGTCGGCCGAGTGGATGGCCCGATGCTGGGATAAGGTCGACATCTGCCGGAATGCTGTGGACGGCCCGGTCAGGTGACTTGCACGCCATTAGCGTTGCTTACCCTTGCCGCACACGTTGCATTGGTATTTCCTTTCGTCGGTGTGGGTGGGGAGGTGACGCATGAGGGTGTACTGGTGGCCGAACTCCTTCGCGCAAATTCTGCACTCCCACACTTTGCTCAGCTTGTCGTCCTGCATTACGTGCTTGACGAAGTGCGTGCCGCTGTCGCCCTCGCTGATGTCGCCCAATTGAATGGCGTGCTTCGAAATCAGCTTCCGTCCATCGAGGCTCTCCAGATCAAAGATTTGCCCCTTTTCCGCCTCTTGCTTGATACTCGCGCTGAAAAACTTCATCACCACCTGCAGGCCCGATAACAACGTACCTTTCCAAGTTGTACCCGTCGGCCGAGTCCGGGTCGATCACTATCAAATCCGGGTCCATCATGTACAGCGCCATTCCACCTGAAATCACTCACGCGTAATGGCGACGGAAATTTGAGCTTGAAAGTCATGTTACTGACTGAAAGCTAGAACTACTTCAAAAGCTAGTGACGTTTACGCCGTGTAACTGACATATTAATTCCTACTTTCAAATTTTTAAACAAAACAGAGATTTTGCAAGTGAATCTGTTTTAAAAATGGAAAATTTGAAAATCATTTGATTACCGTATTTTGTTAACCGCCGCTACGATTTTAAAATCTTCACCACAAACCGTTGATGGCGGTCGTTTGAAGCACGGTCGCGATAGTGGCGCCGCCACGGTTGTTTTGACAACTGGAATTAGTTCGCGCGTTTGCCATTGTACAATTAACGATGGACCCGCTCTCGTGTAACTAGTAACTGCGCTCATTTTTGCTACTAACTCGAAAACGAGGCGTTTGCTTTATCGGCGCGGCCATTTTTAAAAGTGCTGGGTTTGTTTTTGAATTTCCCGCGAAATAAAAATTGTGTAAGGTTGGCACTAACTGATTTTCATTTATTTAATTCCAGTGGCGTATCCGACGTGCATTCTGTAAATTGTTAACGTCCACTAAATATCAGAATGGCGACAGTTCAATTTGTACATTGACTGTAGACGAGTTGCATACAGAATTCTCAAAACCTTTAAAGGTGTGATGCATTTAGCACATACGATACGTAAATTTGATTTATTTATATAAAATTATCTATGTTCACAGGAAATAACACCAATACAAGAGCAAGAATTTCGCTATTTATCACTTCGGCATTGATGGAATTAAACACAATTCAATTTGCTTACGTAGCATAGAAAAAGCCTCCAATGGGAATGCGCCACATTCGCTTGATCCTGATGATCGTCTTAAAGACTTGGCATTGGGTCCAGGACTCTAAAAGCTTACGGAATATCTTTGAAGGTTCTCGTAAGCAGTTTGACGTCCCTTAAAGGTTTCCGGAGATCCATAAAGGCTTAATTCATGAGTTTGGATTTTAATGAGAGAAAAACAGCTTTTGGTAGGCTCTTGAAGCAAAGTTTAAAAACCCATAAAAGGTTTTTAAGGCTCGAATTTTCCTCAAGGACGTTTAAAGCTCCTGATCTGTTCGTTAAGGCTATTAGAAGCTCTGGGTGATCTTTAAAGGCGGCTCCTAAAGGCGTTTCTAAGCCCATAAGAGCATAAAACATCTCGTGCCCTTCAGAAACTCATAGAAGGCTTTAAAAACCTATATGAACATACCACAGTTTTAATGACCACATTTAAAGCGAGAAGAGCTCTAAAAGTTTATGAAAGGACACCCTTTTTTTTTTTTAATGGATCTGTTGTGTATACACCCCTAGACCCCCCCGGTACTACGTTCTGTGCTGCACCCCTTGGGAGAAAAGGGTGGGATGAACCTTTCTTGAAAGGGCCAAAGTCTAAATATTTTGTGTGAGAAAGTGATACGGTGGGTATGCCCACAACGCAAGTACCCGATGGGGATAATCATTTACAGAAATTTTCCCTACAACATTCAGTGCTCCCATGATACTTTTGTATAACTGGCAATGGATTTGTTGTATGTACTGGGGGGTATTCCAGACCCCTCTGTATTACGTTCTGTGTTGTATGTTTAAGGAGAACAGGACTTGATGACTCTTTCCCGAAAACTATTCTGACGTTGCTCAAGTGTAAACGTTTTCTAGGGGGGGGGGGGGGGGTATGGAATACCCCCAGCACACAACAGATTCCTTTGCTGTAGTACTACTGCATAGAACGTAGTACCCGAGGGTATGGGGATAACCCCCAGCAAAGAAAGGTTCCCTATAACCCTCAATATTCCTATGATGCTTTTCTATAAATGACAATGGATCTGTTGTGTACGGGGGGGGTTAGTATTACAGGAAAATATACTGTTGTGTGTTTTTAGATACTCTTAAAAGCAGTTAAAGAAAGAGGACATAATCTCAAAGTTTGGCCCGTAGAATCCATAATTTCCAACAGTTCCAAGGTGAACTTTATATATATATATATATATATATATATATATAGAAATTTGTATTTAGTCCATAACTTTTGATTGAGAGGCCTGATCGAAAAAGTACGAATCGTTTTGGATTCTACGCACCAAAATTAGTGAGAAAAAGTGTTTTCCCGAGAAATTTTGGAGCAGTCGATTTTTGGTAAAAAAAGTCAGGTAAATAACTGCCTTTTTTTGAGGCCGGAAAAAAAATTGTCTGAGATCGACCGGGAAAAAACATTCTCTTATAGAGTTTGACCCGTAGAATCCATAATTTCAAACAGTTCCAAGATTGTACTACTAGATCACAAGTTACAGCCCTTTGAAGTTTTGTATATATATATATATATATTCCATACCCCTAGCTAACACCACCTTTTACAAACTGGTCCCATGATAGTCGTGGAGGAAGGATTATGACGGCATGTTATCCGTACCACAAAAAATAAAAATAGCACCGAGGGGTGTGGACCCCCCCCCCCCCCCCCCATAGTACCTTCTTTTACAAATAGAAGAGAATTCTGCGCAATCCACGCTTTCAATTTGCACATGTGCGCGTTAGATTTGAACGTACGATCTATTTTTATTAGAGATCTGCCAAAGTTTCAGCAAAATCGCGGCATAAATAACAATATTCGTTCATACCAGAGGAGTTGATACTCAGTCATACCGATAAGATCTCTCGCCAAATAAAAAATGTTCACTCTCAGGTTCCTACAGGAGTATTCTGCCTATTTCTCCTAAATGCGCCTAAAGTAAAAGTGTCAAAAGGTGGTGAACATGTCCATACCACTGTTTTAATATGCCCATGCGCATATTAGCAAAGAAGTCCTCCACCAAAATTTCAATAAAATAGCTCCGCGCAGAGATTTTGAAACGTTTTTTATGGGAAGACACTGCGCACTATTACCGAGATGTACGCATGCGCATCGTAGTCTAAGATCAGAATTGTTGCATCTGCGCACGGACGAATTGCGCATTTGCGACTGTTTCAATCAGTGACGACTTTTTGCGAGGGGCCCATTATTTTCGAAAAATAAACGCCTTAAATAATAACGTAGGTTCTGCGCATGCGCGCAATTCAGCGAAACCACCACACACAAAAAATAGTTAAGAGATACAGAAAAATGTTTATTACAAAAGCATCTTTATAATGAATAATTGAAGTTATTTTCAAAATAAGTATTCTGGGTCGGATAAAACCTTATCAGACCTAACTTCGTTTTTTAAATGGAACACCCTGTATATTTCGATGATCTCGACCAGGCAAAATAGTAAAAAGTTCAATGTCATAAACGTTCTTCATCAAATAAGCGTACGTGCAAATTCGTATTGAGAACTATCGCTAAAAAACAGAAAGCAAGTGAACTTTTCCACATTAAGAATTGTTTTACAACAAAAATTAACAGAATAACCATTTTCAAATTGACTTACTTTCCGCGCCTTTTTATCTGTCATACCTTTAGGCCGCTTAGTACCGCAAAACTGACTTTTTCGAGTAAAAACTTAATTTGATGCTTATCCACTCCCAACTATACATCCAACCATTGACCTAAAAACATATAAATAAAATCAAAAATTAAAAATAAAAACAAAATAATTGTGAATTTAAGAGGAAAACCTACTCACTCGTACCTACCTTTTCATTTTTCGTCGTTATTCTTCCATTGTATCTTCGCAAATCGGACATAATAAGGACACAAAATTGCAAATCAATAAATTTATTTAATACAAATGTAGTTAAACTTAAATAATGTCTTTGGAATACAAAAGGCCATGGTAAAATAAGTAAACTCTGGTAAGTATCAAAATCGCACTGCATAATTTACAATCGTTGTAGAGGTGGTTGAAAAAAAAAACGTTTTTTTTAAGGAACAAAAAGCCGCCCGTTTCTCTGAGGTGAAGCTAAAACGGTGCCCGAACTATAAAAGATCACGTGTTCGCGCTTTATGTCAACCTTAAAATACTGTGAGAAGCGACCCAGGTCAGTTAAAATTGTCTTGTGAACCGAATGAATAAATAATACATTAAAACGGAAAATTAAAAAAAGAACTTCCCGGATATACTAATCCCTCTTAGTAGTTTTCAACAACTTTTTTAAAATGTATCTGTACAGGATCGGGTAAGGTAGGAAAAATAGGAGACCGACGTAGTTCACCGAACCGAACACGAGCCAGTATCGTTCGAACTTTAGAAGCGCGAACGGCAACAGGCACCACCCCATGAATACGAACGTGTACACTCTCTGTAAAAGTGTAAGGATCAGGCTAACGGCCGGTCTCTGCAGAAATTTCGACACCTCCTGGTTCGATTTAACGATCTGCCTCACCTGGAACGATTTTGTTAGCCGGTACAAGAGCCACGGAATTTTGCTTACGTCTCGTTCTAAATACATCACGATGAACTCGAACGCGAAGCACACGTAGTATCCGCTATGGAAGCCGTGCCAGACCGCCAAGAAGATCAGCGAGATCGCCTGGCTGTAGTAGCGAGATCCGAGAAATTTAAGCCTCTTGTAAACGTAGTGGGCGACCCAGCTGTTTGTGTTGATATTGAAGGAGAGGATGTAATGATTGAATTCTGTCGCGCTCTCCAATAGCGACACCTTAACGTTCTCCACGCCGTTCCACTTTATCGCACCGAATTCGTCGACGCCATTATGCGTGATACCTGAAACGTACTTTTTTAGAATTTTTGAAAAATCGGCCTTCAAAAAACCTAAATGTTTAGAAACTGCTTCTCAAATTTTGAAAAAGTATGTCGATTCTATGGACAAATTCATTTTCCAAACTTTCAAAAATTCAAAAAAATGTATACCCACATTGTCGAGCCTCCAGAGTGCTACTATGACCAATGTCTATGCACAACATAATGCAGACTTTTCGATTGGCTTTCAAAACAATTTCAAAAAATAATCGCAAATAAACAAAAACTTCCAAAATTTCAAATTTCAGTGAAAAAGTATGCCTATGCTCTGTACAAATTCATTTTCAGAATTTCAAAAAATTCAAAAAAATGTATACCAGCATTGTTGAGCCTCCAGAGTACTACTATGATCGGTTTCCATATTTCAAAACAATTACAAACACTAGAACGGCGCAACAGTATTACATACTTTTCGATTGGATTTCAAAATAATAAAAATAATCGCAAATAAACAAAAACTTCCACAATTTCAAATTTTGGTGAAAAAGTACACCTATGCTCTGTACAAATTCATTTTCTGAATTTCAAAAAATTCAAAAAAATGTATACCCGTACTGTTGAACTTCCAGAGTACAAGTATGACCGGTTTCCATGCTTCGAAAAAATTACAAATGCAAGAATGGCACAACAGTTTTACACACGTTTCGATTAGCTTTAAAAAAAAATAAAAAAAATGATCGCAAATAAAGAAAAAAAAGTATGTCGATGCTTGGTTCAAGTTCATTTTCTAAATTTCAGAAAATTCAAAAAATGTATACTAACACTGTCAAGTTTCCAAAATACTAGTATGATCGGTTTCCATGTTTCAAAACAATTACAAACACTAGAACGGCGCAACAATATTGCATACTTTTCGATTGGCTTTCAAAAGAATTTCAAAAAATAATCGCAAATAAACAAAAACTAACACAATTTCAAATTTTGGTGAAAAAGTATGCCATTGCTCCGTACAAATTAGTTTTCTAAATTTCAGAAAATTCAAAAAATGTATACTAACACTGTGTCCGTACTACTATGACCGGTTTCTATGCTTCAAAAAATTACAAATGCAAGAAAGGCTCAACAGTACCACACACTTTTTGATTGGCTTTCAGAAAAACTTCAAAAACTAATCGCAAATAAACAAAAACTTCCAAAATTTCAAATTTCAGTGAAAAGGTACACCTATGCTCTGTACAAATTCATTTTCTGAATTTCAAAAAATTCAAAAAAATGTATACCTGTACTGTTGAACTTCCAGACTACAATTATGACTGGTTTCCATGCTTCGAAAAAATTACAAATGCAATAATGGCACAACAGTATTACATACGTTTCGATTGCCTTTCAAAAAAATTAAAAAAATAATCGCAAATAAAGAAAAACTTTTTCAATGAAAAAGTATGTCGATGCTTGGTTCAAGCATTTCAAAAAATTCAAAAAATGTATACTAACACTGTCAAGTTTCCAAAGTACTAGTATGATCGGTTTCCATGTTTCAAAACAATTACAAACACTAGAACGGCGCAACAATATTACATACTTTTCGATTGGCTTTCAAAAGAATTTCAAAAAATAATCGCAAATAAACAAAAACTAACACAATTTCAAATTTTGGCGAAAAAGTATGCCGATGCTCGGTACAAATTAATTTTCTAAATTTCAAAAAATTCAAAAAGTGTATACCAGCATTGTTGAGCCTCCAGAGTACTACTATGGCCGGTTTCTATGCTTCAAAAAATTACAAATGCAAGAAAGGCTCAACAGTACCACATAGTTTTCGATTGTCTTTCAAAAAAACTTCAAAAACTAATCGCAAATAAACAAAAAATTCCGAAATTTCGGTGAAAAGGTATACCTATGCTCTGTACAAATTCATTTTCTGAATTTCAAAAAATTAAAAAAAAAATGTATACCCGTACTGTTGAGCTTCCAGAGTACAAGTATGACCGTTTCCATGCTTCGAAAAAATTACAAATGCAAGAATGGCACAACAGTATTACATACGTTTGGACTAGCTTCCAAAAAAATTAAAAAAATAATCGCAAATAAAGAAACACTTCTAAAATATCATATTTCAATGAAAAAGTATGTTGATGCTTGGTTCAAGTTCAATTTCAACATTTCAAAAAATTCAAAAATTGATACTAACATTGTCAAGTTTTCAGAGTACTAGTATGATCGGTTTCAATGTTTCAAAACAATTACAAACACTAGAACGGCGCAACAGTATTACATACTTTTCGATTGGCTTTCAAAAGAATTTCAAAAAATAATCGCAAATAAACAAAAACTTCGAAAAAGTATGCCGATGCTCTACAAATTAATTTTCTAAATTTCAAAAAATTCAAAAAGCGTATACCAGCATTGTTGATCCTCCAGAGTACTACTATGACCTGCTTCTATGCTTCAAAAAATTACAAATACAAGAATGGCACAACAATACTACATAGGTTTCGATTGGCTTTCAAAAAATCTTCAAAAACTAATCGCAAATAAACAAAAACTTCCAAAATTTCAAATTTTTGTGAAAAAGTATGTAGATGCTCTGTACAAATTAATTTTCTAAATTTCAAAAAATTTATACTAACATTGTCACGTTTGCAGAGTACTACTATGACCGGTTTCAAGAATCAAAAAATTACAAATACAAGAAATGCACAACAGTATCCACATACTTTTCGAAGGGCTTTCAAAAAAATTTCAAAAAATAATCGCAAATAAACAAAAAATTCCAAAATTTCAAATTTCGGTGAAAAAGTATGCCTATGCTCTGTATAAATTCATTTTGTGAAAATCAAAAAATTCAAAAAATGGATACCCGTACAGTTGAGCTTCCAGAGGACTAGTATGGCTGGTTTCCAGGCTTTACAAATGCAAGAATGGAACAACAGTATTACATGCGTTTCGATTGGCTTTCAAAAAATTAAAAAAACACTGGCAAATAAAAAAGAACCTCTAAAATTTCACATTTCAGTGAAAAAGTATGTTGATGCTTGGTTCAAGTTCATTTTTTAATTTCAAAAAATTCAATAAATGTATACTAACATTATCACGTTAGCAGAGTACTACTATGACCGGTTTCAAGAATCAAAAAATTACAAATACAAGAAATGCACAACAGTATCCACATACTTTTCGAAGGGCTTTCAAAAAAATTTCAAAAAATAATCGCAAATAAACAAAAAATTCCAAAATTTCAAATTTCGGTGAAAAAGTATGCCTATGCTCTGTATAAATTCATTTTCTGAATTTCAAAAAATTCAAAAAATGTATACCCGTACAGTTGAGCTTCCATAGGACAAGTATGACTGGTTTCCATGCTTTACAAATGCAAGAATGGAACAACAGTATTACATACGTTTCCATTGGGTTTCAAAAAATTAAAAAAAACACTGGCAAATAAAAAAGAACTTCTAAAATTTCACATTTCAGTGAAAAAGTATGTTGATGCTTGGTTCAAGTTCATTTTCTAAATTTCAAAAAATTCAAAAAATGTATACTAACATTGTCACGTTTCCAGAGTACTACTATGACCGGTTTCAAGAATCAAAAAATTACAAATACAAGAATTGTACAACAGTATCCACATACTTTTCGAAGGGCTTTCAAAAAAATTTCAATAAATAATCGCAAATAAACAAAACCTTCCAAAATTTCAAATTTCGGTGAAAAAGTATGCCTATGGTCTGTACAAATTCATTTTCTGAATTTCAAAAAATTCAAAAAATGTATACCAGCATTGTTGATCTTCCACAGTACAAGTATGACCGGTTTCCATGCTTCGAAAAAATTACAAATACAAGAATTGAATAACAGTATCACATAATTTTCGATTGGCTTTTAAAAAAATTTCAAAAAACAATCGCAAATAAAAATACTTCTAAAATTCCAAATTTCTGTGAAGGTGTAATTGCTACGAATTTATTAAAAAAATTTAAAAAAATAGTACGCCTCCATAAATGTATTATGACAGTGTTTTCATGCACTACAAAAATTTAAAAATTCAAAAAAGTAGCGACAAATAAATTAAAAAAATTAGTTTCAAAGACAAATAGATCCAAATTTACAGTACAGTGTTTTTTTAATTTTTATGAAAAAGTATGTAAATAAATGCTCTGTACAGAATTTAAAAAAATCTAGAAAACTGTACTCAAATAATTAATCCATCCAGGAATCTATTTTCATTGTAATTTAAAAAATCCAAAAAGTAGTCCGCTCCAGCGTACATCCAAACTTAAAAATATTTTTGTTTAAAGAAATATTCCCGAATAAATTTATGCGTTCGCTTCTGCTAAAAAAAAATTATGTAAGCGCACATTCATTTAAAAAAAAAATCAAAAAATAGTCTACAGAAATCTATAGATACTGGTTTCATGCAAAACAAAAATAAAAAAGTAGCCGCAAATAATCAAAAATTAGATATAGGTAAATCAGTTTTTTATTTTTAGAAATTAAAAAAAATTTCACGAAAAAAACATTTATACCAAGTCATATCTTTCCTCATTTTTGTACAAAAGTTCAATCATGTCCACCAAAATGGCGAAGCAGTGTATATAAATTAGTTTTTATTGGCGTTTATCAAAAAACAAAAAAATATTCAAAAAGGTAATCCAAAACAATCAAAAAATCAAAAAAATTTAAAAAAAGGACTATTTTGTAAGTACTGTCAGGAATCTAATTACAAAAAGTTCATGGATCCCAAATCCAAAATTTTAAAAAAAATAAAATTACTCCTAAAAATTTTGGAATAATTTTTGAAATTCAAAAAGAGCTCCATAATTGCAATACTTACCAAACAAAATGCACGCACCCTCCGTAAGTAACCAGCACGAAATATACTTATACAAGGTAAACCTTCCCCATACGCCGAGCTCGAAGTACCTCATCAAAATGCCGCGATTACGGAAGGCGTCCGACATTATATAGTCGTCCGACGTGAACTGACTTAGCGTCAGAAAAACCGACAAAACTCCGACGCCCAACAGAAATCTTCTGACGGCGGCGTGCACCGACTGGGGCGGCGTGCCGGGACTCTGCAATTAAATTTCGGTCACCGTGTGCGTCCGTCGTCGTCGCGCAGTTATACGTACAGGACCAAATTTACCTTCGATAAACTCCTGGTACCTCTTCAACGGGAACTGGGGCCCGACGAGGAAACTCGTCGGGAAGAATACGAAACCCAGAGTTTCGAGGAACTGCGGCATTTCGCGCAGCGCCACCTTTTTCCCGTCGCCCGATAGTGATTCGGGCGGTTTCTGGCCGTCGTATAGGTCGAAGGCGAGTCCTGCACAATTTTAAGGTTAGTTTAAGCTCAATTTAAAGTACGTTGTGTGTGACCCAATAGTTCAGAATGGCTGGTCACCTCGCAGATGGTTGCGTCTTTGACTAATGTCAGATGGACGCGCAAAATTATTGCTTTGTTTAATTTGATAAAATAAATGAAATCTGCAGGTGTGGTCCTTTGTAAAATTTTGGGCGTGTCTGTTTACGTTTAAAAATACGTTTCTCGCGTGTGTTTACGAACCCAATAAATTTCGAGTTTCATGTTAGATTGGGCAAGCCGAGTGGTTTTTGTTCCAAAAATCAGAAAAAAGAAAACGAGCAATAAATATCGAAAATCCAGTATTGACAATCACAAGAATCAAGATCGGCAGATTAACTATCATACATTAAGATCAGGAATTAAGAGTATAGGTCATAGAATAAACCAGAGATCAGAATCTTGGAATTATAAATCAAGGGTTAGAGGGGAATGAGAAAACAGAAGTTAGAGATCACAGATCAGGGATCAAAACTAGAGATTAGTGACATTAAATTAAAGGACCAAAGACCATGGATCAAAAACCAATAATAAAAATCACATAAGTGTCAGAAATCAGATCTGGGATCAAAAATCATAGCATTAAATATTAAATATCGAGGACACGGATCGAGATTTCAAAGTCGTGGACCAGGAATAAAGAATCAAAGATCAGAATTTTTGAATTTTTTTTCTTCGTTTTGAATCAATATAGATTTTTTGTGTTTTTACTATTATATTTTTGGTCAAAAAATTTAATGTTATCTTTTTAAATTAAAATATACAGAATGTTCCATTAAAAAATAACTTTTTTACCCGACCCCGTATACTTTTTTTGAAAACGGCACATTAATAGAATATTAGATACAGAAATATATTCATTGCAACAGTTTCTTTCTGATTGTTGAATAGTCTGCCATTACTGCTAGTATACAGGGTCAGCTAAAAAAGTAACTGGACCTAACTTTATTTTTTGAAATAGAACACCCTGTATATTTTAATTTAAAAGATAGCATATTAGATTCTTTTCAAAAGCACAACACTAAAAAATCAAAAAAATATTGATTCAAAGATTAAAAAAACGATTTTAAAAAAGTTAAAAAAATTCAACAATCTTCTTAAAATTGTATTTTTGTAATTTTTTCATTTTTTAAATTTTTTGTAATTTTTTTAAACACTTGAGTCTTTTTTTAATACCATCTTCAGTGTGTTACACTTTTGAAATTTAATATCCTACTTTATGTTAAACTGTATAGTCTCATTTAAAAAAAATGAGGTTAGGTTCGATTTTCTCGCTTGAGATACAGAGGAAAATTTAACAAATGCCAATTTCAGAATAACCCGCTATACTTCTATAGTTAAAATAGATCTAAAAATGCAAAAGTTTCTTTATTATGATTGTTGAATAATCTGTCGTTTTTAAAATCAGTATACATGGTCAGGTAAAAAAGTAACCCTTCCCTTATTTAGTAGAACACCCTGTATATTTTATATTCGGCTCTTTCGAAAATGTACTACTAAAAAAACTTTTATGTTGGATCATTTAAACCTTTTTTAATTTTTTGACATTTTTACTTTTTTTAATCACTTGAATCTTTTTTTAATAGCATAAATTTTTAAAAGATAATTTAATATCCTATCTTTTGGATTAAAATATATAGAGTGTTCCATTTAAAAAATGAGGATAGGTGCGATTTTTTTACAAGAGGAAAGGTTAGTTGACAATATTCGCACGCTTGAGATACGAAGAAAAATTTCAAAAAATTGTCATTTCAGAATAATCCTTTCCTTAGTTAAAATAGATCCAGAAAATGTTTATTGCAAAATGATTTTTGAATAATCTGCCATTTTCAAAATCAGTACACGGTCACCTAAAAAAGTTTTAGGACCTAACCTCATCTTTTTTAATGGAACAACGTATATATTTTATTATAAAAAATAGTATATTAAATTCTTTTCAAAAATATAACACTAAAAAAAGTTAAAAAATCCAATATTGATTCAAAAATTAAATAATTACAACATTCCACAAAGTTTTTGAAATTTTGGTGTATTATTTTGAATTATGCACCTTTTTTTGAATCGCTTCTATAGTTTTTTTGATTTCTGGTGTGGTACATCCTATCTCTTGGATTAAAATATATAGGGTGTTTCAATAAAAAAAATGAGATTAACTCCGATTTTTCAAATGAGGAAAGGTTATTCCCTCGCTTGATACGGAGGAAAATTAAAAAAATTGCCAATTTGAAAAATTTCCTCTGTTAAAATGTTTATTGTAAAAGTTTCTTTGAAAAAATGACGTTAGGGCCGATTTTTTTTACAAGAAGAATTAGTTGAAAATATTCGATCGCTTGATACAGAGGAAATATTTAAAAAAATGACAGTTTCAGAAGATCCCTATATTTCCGTAGTTATAATAAATCCAGAAAAATGTTTATGCAACAGAAAACAACATTAAAAAAATTCAAAAAATCCAATTCGAATTTTAAAAAATTTAAATCCTTTTGAATCACCTACATCTTTTTTTAAATATCCTGGTTGTGTTATATTTTTGAAAAGATAATTTAATATCCTATTTTTTGGATTAAAATTTAAAAAAAAAATGAGGTTAAGTCGATTATTTTACAAGAGGAAGGGTTAGTTGAAACTATTCGCTGACTTGAGATACGGAGAGAAATTGCCAATTTCAGAAATTTCCTCAGTAAAAATAAATCCAAGAAAATCTTTATTGCAAAAGTTTGTTTTGAAAATAAGTCAGGATCGACTAAAAAAGTTATCGGACTTAAAACTCATTTGTTTTTAATGGAACGCCCTGTATATTTTAATTGAAAAATAGCATATAATCGTTTCAAAAATATAACACTAAATAAATTCAAACAATCCAATACTGATTCACAGATTAACAAGACTTTAGGAAAATTAAAAAATGTTTTTGAAATTTTTGTGAATTTTTTGGAATCATTTGATTTTGAAATCTTTTTTTTACATTTTTTAATTCAGTTTCTTTTTGGAATGTCATACTTGGTGTGTTACATTTTAGATTAAAATATATAGGGTGTTTCATTAAAAAAAACTGCTAGGACTGAAGAGGAAGGATTAGTTGAAAATATTCGTTCGCTTGAGATACGAAGGCAAATTTTAAAAAAATGTCAGTTTCAGAAGACCCCTATATTTCCTTGGTTATCAAAATATCTCTAACCTCATTTTTTTGAACATTCTGTAAATTTTAATCTAGAAAAGATGACATTCTTTTCAAAAAAATAACACTAAAAAATTTAAAAAATCCAATACTGATTCAAGGATTTTAAAAAGATTTTAGAAAAATGTAAATCCTTTTGAATCATCTGAATCTTTTTTTAATATCCCTTTTGAAAAGAGAATTTATATTCTCTCTTTTGGATTAAAATATACAGGGTGTTCTATTAAAAAAAATGAGATTAGCTCCGATTGTTTAACTTAAAGGAAGAGTTAGAGCATGTGTGTTCCGAAACAGCGTTAGCCCAAAGTTATGGTAACTTTATCCAGAACCATATGTCTGACATTTCTACAGTACACAGTCCCATCCCTCCTCTGTCAATGAAGAAAAACGCTAGTTGATTTGTCAAAAAATAGGACAAGAAAAAGCATGTCCCTTTTTTTATTTGTTTGGGGCATAAACAAGCGCTATCGCAAACCACTCCCACTTTCAACTGTTAAAAAACGCGCAATATTTGGTAAACGCTACTTTCGGCAGGTTATTAGAAAACTAGGCGTATCACCTACACAGTTTTATCAAATATTGTCTATAATAATAATAATAGATTTATTGCCCAACAGAACAGACATTCCAATTATAATAGGACAATACATATTTATTAGTTATATATATTATATATCCATACCAATCTGAAGAAAAGAAATTGTACACAAAGAAAACACACCTGCAACTTGCAACATGAAATTATATGTTCCAGTACAGTAATTTATTTTAGCCTTTTTTGTTGTAAATTTGTTGGATAAATAGATCTTTAAGAACTATAATTTTTAATAGAAAGGGAACCATCTGTTATAATGGGGTAGTACAGTATGCATTTAATCTATTTCTTTAATATGCACGCCTACCCCAAGAAAGAAATCTTGAATTGGTTTGTCATTTCATCTCTTTATTTTTTGGATAATTGTTTATTTTTTACTCATGCCATATTTAATTTTGTATTTGTTCTGTAATTGGATGAATTCATCTGTTGAACAATTTAACCTTTGACCCTACCCCAGGAGGTAGAACCCCTGAAGCCCTAAGTCACCCTAAGGTGCTCGGAATACTCGGCATGCAAGTTTGAAATTCAAATGTTGTTCTTTATCTACAAATCAATCAACCACGAGACGAGTCACACACACAACGTACTTTGGATCAAAGCATTCGATTACCTATTAACCGCAGCACGATGATACACTGTGGCATAGTCCAATTAATGTCATAGTCGTTCGTGCCGACGTAATAGTAACCTGGAAAGTGGCAAAACGGTTAAAGAGGCGAAACGGCGAACGCACACGAACCCATTAGTAAGTAAGTCATGTTAAATACGAAGGTGATCACGACCGACAGTGCGGATCTCCTGAAAAGCACGACGGTCGCGTAAGTAACCAGCACAGCCGAGAGTGGATGCAGTATGTCGCGTCCATAATTTAAAAAACCTAACGTTAATCCGCTAAGGAGGAAATACAGATGCTGGTAGTTAGCGTTTCGTCCGTACAAATACGTTCGATGTATTTGGGCGATTGGATAGCCTGGAAGTGTGCAAGTGTTAATTAACAAGCGTAAAACGGGGGGCGAAATTTGAGGTTACCTGCAAGCACGGAGAGTAGTAGCTTTAGTCCGGCCTCGGAGGAGCCCACCAAATTACTTACCCTTTCTAAGACACCGATTTCGACTTCCATTTTTTCTAGAACTTTCTTGTTAATTTTACGCCATGAATTTTCAAACTACAATTTTAGTGTCACTGACAGGTTTCAATTCTACTGCGCATATGGCGTGATTGGCTGTCAGCTGTCATGTAACTTGACAGTGACGTAGAGTTTTTACCTCCAGTGGCGTACCGACCATGCAAAGCCAACAATTGAGGATCCTTAATTTCTTATTTATAGTAGGATTTTCCACTAGAAGTGGGAGAGCTAGTGATTAGAGGACAGTCTGAAGATACATTGGCTTTTTTTTCAAGGACATTCGCCTTTCGGATTGTACCAACCTGGAAAACAAAAAATAACTAAAGCCGGGCTGAAGTTACATTCGTATTTTTTTTAATAAACGGTCTCTGAAAGTGACGGCAGAGGTACCTATTTTCATCCCCTGTCACAGTGGCTTTTGAAAAATATATAACTCGAAAAACTCGCCCTCGAAATTGGCGCGACTCCATATACGTAGGGTGTAAATCAAAATTGAGAGAGGGTTTTCTACGGAGGATTATACAAGCGTGATAGCACAAGGACCCTTTTTTTAACCGCCGGGAAGAAAAATTCGTCTTTTTTTGGTCATTGGCATTGGCCATTGACAAAAAAGCGAATTTTTCGAACTGTGGGTCACTTTTCGAAAAATGACATATAGGGGGTTGTAGATGGGCCCTTGGGCCACCACAACGTCCTAATCCTCCGCGTGCAAAACCCCCTCAATTTTTATAAATTAATTTTGAATTGTAACTTGCTTTATTCGTATGCCGCGCCATTGACAAAAAAAGCGAATTTCTCGAACTGTGGGACAGTCTTCGAAAAACGACATATACAGGGTTGTAGATGAGCCCTTGGGCCACCACAACGCCCTAATCCTCCGCGTGCAAAACCCCCTCAATTTTTATAAATTAATTTTGAATTGCAACTTGCATTATTCGTATGCCGCGCCATTGACAAAAAAGCGAATTTTTTGAACTGTGGGGCGCTTTTTTTCGTGTTTTAGGGCTCTCTTCCATAGACCACTGACAGGGGATGAAAATAGGTCCCTGTGCCGTCACTTTCAGATGCAGTTTATTAAAAAAAAATACGAATGTACCTTCACCCCGTTTTTAGTTTATTTCTTGTTTTCCATTTAGGTTGGTACTATCCCAAAAGCCGAATGTCCTTGAAAAAAAGCGAATGTAACTTCAGGCTAGTCAAACTATGCTGCAATGGAATTTGTTGTAACCGGGGTTCCACTGCTCCTATCCGGTGCAGTTGCGTTTAAGGTGGTAAAACAATTTATTAAGCACATTGTAGGCAAGGTTGCCATAGGGTAAGGAACATAAATTGTGATATAAATAGCATGTAAACGCTAACAATAAATATGATCAGTTCAGCATCAGGTTTGAGTGATAAGAAAATCCCGGACCGGTGTGTAAGTTTGCTTGGGCGAACATTAGGACTTACAACCCTAACGCCACACCAGCAATTCCACCTTTAATGAATCGTTTGGAAACAATAAAACCATGTTTCCAGAATGCAAAACCACATGTTGGCGTCCAGTCGCGCATTGCATATTTTTACATACGCATCTAAAAAATGGGCTCTTGATGGTGCAATAGTGGGTAACTCCATTAAACCTTTTCTTGGATTATCTTTAACGGAAACCAATATTCCCTTTTCTTAAGGAACTCTGGGACCCATTAAATACGTCTTCGTCCCTTGCAAACGATGTTCTAAAATACAAACGTAAACTGCTTATAATATCGAAACAAATATTAATATAACACAGTTGACATAAACTCAATCATTCATAGTGTGTTGGATCATGTGAAACCATCAACATCGCTTAACGGGTTTCTTACATTGCCTTGCTATTTAGGACAGTGTGACATAGAAATCACTGTTCGCAGGCTAGTATTTAATGCATCCGCAACTCTCTGAAATGAAACTTGTTACGTATACGAATTCTTTTATTAGTAAAGTATCCACTGACCTCTGTTACTGCTGCGACTGGTAAAAGTGTACCACAATTATCTCTTTCTCGTTCAAAATAATGAATAAGATAGAAATAAGATGCTTACTTTTTCTTGGTGAATCCGATGGCATGGAAGTAATTGTTCGTTATTAAACTAACGGATTTTTTTATCGGCTAACACGCGATAAAATAGGTTAGTTAGGGGTTTTCATTGTATGGTTAGTTAGTTAAAGGAAAAGTGTGAGAATTTTCCGCTCAATCATGTAATGTATGTTACCGTTTTCCTGGGTTTCCCTCAACATACGCGTAGAGATTAGATGTTAAATGTTATTGTCAATTTATTGCTGCTTTTATTGTTTCATAAAACTTGCTGATAGCGCTTAACCAAACTAAAAATGGCAATAAAACATTTAATAATTGTATAAATGATAACAGTACTTGCAAAGGAAATTACATCTATTTATGTATATCGGAAATGTGACGTTTTACATACAATAAATATTCAATTACTTAAAAAAAATGTACCTCCTCTTAGCTATCTACGATTTGCACCTAACCAACAATAGATCTCCTAGTAAAATTAGCACACCGAAGCTAACCGAATTCAGAATTTTATTATTGCAAAACGAGTCCTATTTTGTTCGCCTGCATGCTCGGACATTTCCAATTGTACAAGTAATATTGCAAATTGCCGTCGCCGATTCCGAACTTCAGCGTCTCCAGGAACTCCTTGTTGTCCATTAGGTCGAGCGCGTTGAAGACGTCGAATTCGAGCTGCTTCGCCGAGATGAGACCGTCGTTCATCAGATCGACCCACGGCGTCTTCGCGGAGACGTTGTAGAACGAGTAGGCGGCCTTCAGGGTCTTGTGCACGGGATGGTGCATGACGGTCGACGGCAGGGTGTAGTAGCTGACGAAGTCGGTGACGACGCCGCCGTTCTCGACGATGAAGCTGTCGACGATGCCGGCCTGCGGCAGGAACCAGTGCACGAAGTCCTCCTGGGAGAAGTGGGGCGCGAGGTCGAAACGCTTCAGATACTGTCAAAAATTTTTAGTGAGCGCTCAGCGTACACTTTCGTCAGAAGCGGGCGCGTGAAAAACACAGACACGGTGATATAAGTGGGCCGTAAGCAATGAAGAGGCGAGGCGGAGCAGACATGTGATTATCATCGCGCTTTTGTAATGAACTCAGAATTCCGACGTTAGGCCATCATTGCCTCAATGTTGAATTCGGAATTACGATTGTGACCTCAAAATGTCAAATTTACTTACTGTAAAAACTAACACAATAGTTCTTCAGGCTGAGTGTTTTGTGGGGGAGTGCACCACCGGGAGGTCTGGGGGGTATGGAATACTCCCCAGTCTACCAAGCCCCTATAATAGTTACAGGGAAGAGAACATTGAATCCAGAACTCTCCATGGAAGAACGTTTTAATGATCTTTCTTCTACAACTGCCACAAGATCTTCGTATACTGAGGGGTAACCCCCCCCCCCGGTTATACCCTTCCCCCAAAACGTATATGGCACACACCATATAAACTGTAATTTTTGGAAAGAGACCATAACAGCTAACACCAGAAGCAGGTGGCATATGGAATATTCATTGGGAAAAATGCTTCTATAGTCCCATATGCAAAACTACCACAATAGTTCTTCGGGTTGACTGTTTTGTGAGGGACCATAGCACCAGCGGTCTGGAAATCCCCCCAGTATAGAAGAAGAAGGTATAGTTATAGGGAAAAGAACACTGAATCGATTCCTCCCACAGAAGGATGTTTTATTGTTTCCTCTACAACTCTCACAATATCTTCGTTTATTTTTTACTTGGAAATTTTAACTCTGAATTGGATATTCTAGGGTGTAGACTTCAAGAGAATTTGGAATTTCCACTTTTTGAAGAGCAGATTTGACATCGTTAGCAATATGTCAACGAGAGAAAGCATTTTCGGTGGTAGAAGGAAGCGAAATTTAATGCAGGGAAGTCCATCGTATGTACTGTCAGAAGGAAAACTTCGCTTTAAATTACGTAGGTGAGAATCTTCATCAGACTCCATTACTTCCTGCAGGAACACGTACCTAATTTTAATATTTTTTTTAATCAGAACCAGGTCACTAATTTCAATGATTATTTTGGTCAATTTGGGACATCCTGTATAAAAAAATCTAAGCTAACTGTCATGAATTCAGCACGAAATGACATGAGTGATAGAATGCGACAACTTCACTTACATCCTGCAGGACTTTGTGAGTTTTTGGAACGTCTCCCAAGGTCATCTTCCTAAATCCGGGCGTCTTTGGTTGATCAGGTAACTTATACAGCTTCAACGTCCTCTGCATGGTCATATTCCGCGACAGATGCGAGAATTTGACGTCGATTAACTTCTTTGGATTTAACGACCGATGCCAGTACCTGCACGTTCCGATCGGCTTTGGCAAAACGACACCCGCCGTATACACAGCCTGGAAAATACCCGTCAGATGCACCCGCCTCGTAATCTCCCTAATTAAAACGGGCGCGACCCTCTTCGACCTCAACTTCTTGTGCACGCACAAAAAGTTAATTTCTACCATCCTCTGCTGCCTACAACAAACCGGTTAACGCTCAACCGTAACGGGGCGAATCCACTTGCTTGTCGTAAATGTTTAGTGTCGCCGGAATCGCCGAAATGAAACCGACGAGACGGCCGCTCTTTATCACCCTCACCCCGCAGTGCCAGTCTTTTCGCCAACCGGGCGGCTGAAGCGCCCTAAAACGACCCAAGTTAACTACGACCGAACGCTTAGAGCGACGCACCATTTTAGGAAATCCGGCTGGTAGTCGAACCTAAACATGCAGTCGTCGTCCTCGACGTAATTCTCGTTTAGTAAAGTGTAGAGCTCCTTCAGAACCAGCGGCTCATCCAAATTCAAAGTGTCCCACTGAAAACCGTCCGGCAGAGTGTACGGTTCGTTTCGTATCTCCGCCACTTCTTTGTCGGCCTCGATCGCTTCGTTCGCCGTAATTTTCTCGTCTAGAAGGTGCAGATTACGACTACGTTAAAGGCCGAGCGCCTAACTTACCCATTTTAGGCACCGGTTGCGTGCTCCAAAACTGGTACGACTTGTGTAGCGCCTCCTCCTGCGTTTTCGCAGGTTTCTCTTGAAGGGAGAATGCCTCGACGGCCGCACGTAGATCTTTTATGGTCATCATGTTCCCGAGACGATTTAGGTCGGTGCCGCTCACGAATTCCTCGACCGGCGTTATCTCTTCCTTTTCCTCACGATTTTCGGCATTGGCCTTTTTCCCCTTGTGTCTCTTTTTAACCCTGGAAGTAAAATGAAGGTGAAACTTTGACGAGTGCAATACGCGAAGAAATGTGCAGTACCCTTTAGATTGAATATTTGAATCCAAATTTCCATTTTTTTGAGATTTATTTGATAAATCATTCTTTCCTGACATTATTGACAATTTAATGATTAGGGACTTTCATTTCCGTGATGTTGGTGACATTGCGTTGCCACCCACTGATGAAAAGGTACTAAAGTAAAGGCTGGTTTCCACTAATGCGAGGTTTACACCTTTTTTTCATTATAAATTGCTTAATTAGAACAACCCCCCCTTCAACCTCTCAAGGGAATCAGGTCCGTAGATAGCGGGTGGCCAGGGCCTCACCTAGAACGTGTTCTTGCCCCCACTGGAAGTAACAGTTGATGGTCCTTTTACAAAAATGACAAGGGAAGTCTTTATCAAAAACTTCTTGGGGGGGGGGGGGTTCGTAGTTGAACTTGCAGGGACGAAGCCGAAAGCGACGCTGATGGCGAGTGGATGGAAACATTCCCAGTCGTCGCCGTTGGAGGAGTAAAAGTCCCCGTCCGGGATCTGAAACACCTCTTCGCACATTATATTCTCCTGATACAAAATTTGTAAATATTTAAAACGTAATTTGCCTTCGAAATACGTTTGTGGATGATGGAAGAAGACCTCCTCAACCATTATGTTCTGCTGGTAGCACGACAACATTTTACAAGAATTTTCTGAGTGACAGTCCGTGTGTTAGGAGCTGAAACACCTCCTCGCACATTATATTCTCCTGATACAAAATTTGTAAAGATTTAAAACGAAATTTGCCTTTCGAAATACGTTTGTGGGTGATGGAAAAGACCCCCTCACCCATCACATTCTCCTGGTAGCCAGACAAAATTTTACGAGAATTTTCTGAGGGACAGTCCGGGTATTATTAAGATCTGAAAAACCTCCTCGCACATTATATTCTCCTGATACAAAATTTGTAAAGATTTAAAACGAAATTTGCCTTTCGAAATACGTTTGTGGGTGATGGAAAAAGACCTCCTCAACCATTATGTTCTCCTGGTAGCACGACAACATTTTACAAGAATTTTCTGAGTGACAGTCCGTGTGTTAGGAGCTGAAACACCTCCTCGCACAATATATTCTCCTGATATATAATTTGTAAAGATTTAAAACAAAATTTGCCTTTCGAAATACGTTTGTGGGTGATAGAAAAAGACCTCCTCAACCATCATGTGCTCCAGGCAGCCAGACAAAATTTTCTGAGTGACGGTCCGTGTGTTAGGAGCTGAAACAACTCCTCGCACATGATATTCTCCTGATCCAAAATTTGTAAAGATTTAAAACAAAATTTGCCTTTCGAAATACGTTTGTGGGTGATGGAAAAAGACCTCCTCAACCATCATGTTCTCCTGGTAGCCATACAAAATTTTGCCAGAATTTTTTGAGTGACAGTCCGGGTATTATTAAAATCTGAAACACCTCCTCGCACATTATATTCTCCTGATACAAAATTTGTAAAGATTTAAAACGAAATTTTAATTCGAAATACATTTGTGAGTGATGGAAAAAGATGTCCTCCACCATCATGTTCTCCTGGAAGGCAGACAAAATTTTACAAGAATTTTCTGTGCGACAGTCCGGGTATTATTAAGATCTGAAACACCTTTTCGCACATTATGTTCTACTGATACAAAATTTGTAAAGATTTAAAACGAAATTTGGCTTTTGAAGTATGTTTGTGGGTGATGAGAAAAGGCCTCCTCAACCATGATCTTCTCCCGGTAGCCATACAAAATTTTACGAAAGTTTTCTGAGTGACAGTCCTTTGCCTTCGAAATACGTTTGTGGTTGATGGAAAAAGACCTCCTCAACCATCATGTTCTCCTGGTAGCACGACAACATTTTACAAGAATTTTCTGACAGTCCGTGTGTTAGGAGCTGAAACACCTCCTCGCACATTATATTCTCCTGATACAAAATTTGTAAAAATTTAAAACAAAATTTGCCTTTCGATATACGTTTGTGGATGATGGGAAAAGGTCTTAAGTTGTTCTATACTACTCCGGCATTTACCTTACGAATTAGGAAAACTGCAAGAAAACGTAATTCGGAGTAGCCGGCAGAATGCTAGAAATTGGTCTAAGGTAATTTCCATCTCTGCCACAGATGAAAAATTCACTTCAACCCAGGTTCGAACTCCCGACCTCCGGATTTATAAGGTCTATAACTTTTGATTGAGAAGTCTAATCGAAAAAGTACGAATTGTTTTGGATTCTTTGCCCCAAAATTAATAACAAAAAGTGTTTTCCTGAGAAATTTTGGTGTAGTCGATTTTTGGTAAAAAAGGAAGGTTATACACTGCCTTTTTTTGAGGCGCGAAAAAAAAATTGTCTCAGATCGACCGGAAAAAAATTTCTTATGGAATGTGGCCTGTAGAATGCATAATTTCAAACTGTGAACTTTGAATTTTCTTTCGAAATTGGTTTCTAGTCTATAACTTTTGATTGTGAAGTCTAATCGAAAAAGTACGAATTGTTTTGGATTCTACGCCCCAAAATTAATAAGAAAAAGTGTTTTCCCGAGAAATTTTGGTGGAGTCAATTTTTGGTAAAAAAGGAAGGTATAACACTGCCTTTTCTTGACCCGACAAAATTGTCTCAGATCGACCGGAAAAAAATGCCCACGCGCACGGTGCCACTGCCAACGAGTAAGGCGACTTAATCCAACGGAGTGGCACCCAGTCCTCCAGGGTTGGGGCTGGCAGTTCAACCGCACATCTCCTTGGTCCGGCTCTCTGACCCTTAGAATTGAGGTTATTTCTTGGTTGAGCTTGTCTCCCCTTGGTGCGGGGGGTAGAACCGAGAACCCCAAGCACCATCCTGAGCGCCCCCGGTTCGTGCATCGAACACCTGTCGACTGTAACGAAGCATCCGTTTTCCGCCCCGAAGTTATGATCGCACCGTACATTTGTGAAGTCGTCCAGCTTTGATGATCACCTGGTATCGAGCAGCGTTAAGGCTAAGTACGTAAGTTTTGTAATGAATTTATCAGTTTTTTCCAACCCTTCCGATATGAATAATTAAATTATTCATACAACCGCCGAATGCTCTCTTGCCAGGGAAGAAGGGAGTCAATTAATATTTTGACAGTTCAGCGCCGTTAATTAATTATTAAGCATTTCAGATTCCCATAATAAGCGAAAACCGGAATAAAAACGAGTTCCACATCGAGTATTTACACGTTATCAGTCTTGCAGATATGTCGGTGTAGATAGCGACAACAGTCGTTGCGCCGGAAAATTCCAATTAAGCATAGGTATTAATTGGATTGATGAGTATTAAAGTTGGATCGCGTTTGTAAGCATGATTAATGAATGATGTTATAAATATTTGTGGAAGAAACCAGCAGATGGCGTCCAAAGTTCAAAATGATCGTGCTTAAAACCGCCGCTATTTTCTGGATCCGACTGAGACCGTTCCCCTACGCGCCACCTGGACACGCGCCTGATAGGCTTTGAAACCAATATCACAGGCTACGCTCAAGAACTATTAGATGGCGCGGTAACACCTTCAGATTCCATGTCTCCTATAATCTTTTCCGCTTCCTCCTGGCGAATGGGGTGTGCATTCTCGATGTTGCACCCACGTGTAGTTATCCGAATTCCTCCGAGAACGAGTCCTTTCCTTAAGGTTCCCGGATAAAAGTCCACATTTATTATTTTGCACCGGAATATTTCTTCTAATTAAAATTCCTCGACCCAATTTTAAATCATAACTACCGCAAACGGAAGACGAAAACTGCCTTCACTCTATGCGCCGATCCAATCGTGCCATGACAAGGTTTCAGTTCGATCTGCTAGCGTAGTGTCCTCGTTTAAAAGAGAGTGACTTCTGAAGCCTTTACATAGCAAGTCGATGTATGCCCCCTTTCATCGACCTTTTTCAGTTTTCCTGCCGGTCTCCCATGAGACTTTCGACATGTTTTGTGGAAATGCCCATTTTCTTCGCAATTCCAACAACGGATCTGTTTCTTTATGATCGCAGCCTTGATAGCTTGAACTAACGCCATCAACAATTTGTCTTCCTTCTCTACAACTCTAACGCTACTGGATGGATCTTATAGGGTAAGAAAAAGCGAACTGTCCAGGTTAGTCCATTTATTTAAAAAGAAAGCCTGTGTACAATAACTTGTCGCTACGTTAGTTTCATTTTCAGATGGAGTTTGCATTACCTACTAACACCTTTTTACGTGGAGACTACTTTGGGAAGATCTGATTTACTGGAAATTTGGAGAAGAAAGCGTTCGCTTCGTTCTTGTAAATTTCTGCGTAAATCTTCGTATACTTCGGCTTCGTTTCCTTAATCATATCCCTCCATTTTTCGTTGAACAGTTTGGCCATCTTCTTTCCCACCTCCGGGTCATCGGAGTCGATTTTGAATTTCATATCGTCAACACCGAGCGATTCGACGTCGACTTTGGTGTATTGGAATGGTTTCGGCCCAATCTTTCTTGATGATACGTTCGCGGTGAAGTTGTTTCGGGAATTCGGTAATTAACTGAAAGGTGAAGACATGACTCGGGGGGCTAAAAATTCGGTGGGGTTATTACTGCCCTCATTAGAGCGTGCTCGACTTGCCCTTGCTGCTGTTAATCCACTCCATCGAAATTGCGTTCGTTTTCGTAGACGTAGTCGCTTGGAAGCGACCTCGTCACATAATCAGGTCAATGCTGAGGAAGAAGTCGGTGTCGTCAACAGTTATGCTGAAAACCTCCTTTAGCTTGTAATTTGACAATGGATAATCGTGGAGCTTACCTCAGGGAGATCTCTTAACCTTTCCTTGGGTGTGACCAGTGTGAATTGTTCCGATGTTGGTGTAAGTTTGTGGAAACGTCCAGGAGCCCTCGGCGATGACATCCCACTTATACCATCTTCAATCGGATCGATCAGTTGGAATGGTTATTAAGTCGGAACACCTACAGGTTCGCAGGTGAGAGTAAGCGTACCTTATCAGATCACTTACCTGCACCCAGCAAGGCCAATCCCTTGGGAATCGCGTCCTTAAGGCATTCTTTAAATTTGGGATCCGATTGCGAGCACAATTTGAGCTTGCCTGTAACGAAATTGACGTTATTTCAGCTTGGTGCAAGTTCTTCTGGCACTCACTGAGTATTTGAGCGTTAACCCACGCCGCGCCTAACAGCACCAACACTAGAACACTCCTGTAGTACATCATTTTGTACAATACAAATTGCTTTCAGAGCTTCGGTTTTATATATCCATCTCGAGCTTGTTTTTTTCGCACAATCACTGGTGAAGTTAATGACAGATTGTGTTCAGTCTCTTATAACGTGTCGAAATTTTTCTGTGAAAGATCTAACTAAATACATTTATGATTATTCAAAAGCCTGAATTGAAATGTTATTCTAATATACACAGCCGTAATAAATTAAGATCCTAAGATAAGAAATTATTTTTTTCGGGGAAATACTAAGAAAACCTTCATCTTTGAACAGACTATTAAATTGCACATAACATCAAATCCCTCTAAATATCTTGGTTTGGTGGTTCTTCCACCCACATGCTTCCTTGTGGACAAGTTAACCTTCCAACTTCTGGGCCTTTGACTTACTTGCTCATCATCGTCCACACATCATCCTCTTGGGTCCCTGCACCACATCCGATGATAACTTCACCGTCTGCTCTTTTCTGGATTTGTCCCGCACGCACATTTTACAGTTTTCAGAAACCTTGTGCATGTGCTCTTTCTAATGCAAAACCTTTGGTGAGTTACCGGTCGACACCCCCAGAATCCCATCGCAAATTCAAAAGTCCCCACACTTTCGTTTCACTTTGGGGTAAGCCATTTTAAAGCTACCTACGAATTTGCTTTTCTAATGCCGACCTTCTCTATGAATTTAGGGGTTGACTTCGCCTCGGAAATCCCATTGCAAGTTGCCATTTTTTTGCGTTGGGGTAGGCCATTTTAAGGCTAACGCATCGATTTCCACGAATGTTCTTCAAAACCACCTCAACAGAGAAAAAGGCCTTTAACTGTTTAACTGATGTTTCTACAACGCAACAACATAATGACACAAACAACACGAGGAATCTCTACCCTACACAGAAACCTCTATAGGTACTACGCCATTTTGTTTGGTTTCAAAGTTTGTGGTTGGCGTTGAGGGTGGAAATTGGTTGGAGTTCGGAATTATTTAGTCACAATTTCTTATAGAATGTGCCCTGTAGAATCCATAATTTCAAACAGTTTCAAGATTGGGCTACTAGTTCAAAAGTTACAGCCCTTTGAATTTTTTTCCGAAATTGGTTTCTAGTCTATAACTTTTGATTGAGAAGTCTAATCGAAAAAGTACGAATTGTTTTGGATTCTACGCCCCAAAATTAATAAGAAACAGTGTTTTCCCGTGAAATTTTGGTGTAGTCGATTTTTGGTAAAAAAGGAAGATTATACTCTGCCTTTTTTTCAGGCCCGAAGAAAAAATTGTCTCAGATCGACCGGAAAAAAACATTTCTTATAGAATGTGCCCTGTAGAATCCATAATTTCAAACAGTTCCAAGATTGGGCTACTAGTTCAAAAGTTACAGCCCTTTGAATTTTCTTTCGAAATTGGTTTCTATATAACTCAACGCTCTACCATTGAGCCATAATGCCGGTGCATAATGCATGTGTTCTTGGTAGCCATACAAAATTTTACGAGAATATTCTGAGTGACTAGGAGCTGAAACACCTCCTCGCACATTATATTCTCCTGATACAAATTCGTAAAAAATTGAAACGAAATTTGGCTTTGAAATATGTTTGAAGGCGATGGGAAACCTCCTCCTGAAAGCACCATCCACCAACTGGTGGAAGTGAGTGCGTGGACTATTTAGGAGTATCACATATGGGGCATTTCATTTTTTGTTTTTGTGCACTATGAAGTTTCATTTAATTATGTCTAATTCACTAATTGAGTGAAATATGGTAATTCGCTAAAGCTTTTTCGCGATCCCTTTCAAAGCAAATTGCACATATCCTTTTAAGTGAGTGTCTCTGTATCGTTGATGTACTTGCGAAATTGGTGTATTAATAAGTTCATAAGTAGTGTCATGCTTACACCATTCTTAAAGTGTGGGAAAAGTGTAAAAATCCATAGATAAATCAAGGCTGTCAGTTGTTGACTAGTTTAAAAATGTAGTCACAAAATTACAAGTGCAAATTACACTCACCGTTATCTCAAAAGGTGTTTTTTCACATAAAATTTTTTCGGTAGATTTCCAGGACAAGTGATGGGAAAATCCATCATAAACTATTCGCGACCATCACAACATTAACCATTACCACACTCAATCCAATTTCCTATGAAGATGTCTGAGCCTAGAAAATGACCACCCTGGGAATTTCGTTTAGGTACTTTACGACAGCCCTCACCTTTCAAGTTTCTACGGACTGACTCTTCCTAAAAGTTCTATTAAAATAAAAAATTTGCATGTGTGTGACATTGCATTACCATTAATAGCTACGTTCCCAAACCTTTTTAGAATTTGACATGTTTACCTATAAAAAGCACATAAACAAGTTAATGTATTTTAAAACGCAAGCGTCACTCGCAATTTCGCAAACGAAAAATAAAATTGGGCAATAAATTTTTGAATTCTTTGTCATGCACATCATTTTGTAACCAACCCTGCTGTAGGTACAAATTAAAATCAATTATTCCGACTGATTCACATTTTTTTCAATATATCTTGCGATCTCTCCTCGAGTGCTGAGAGACTTCATCTATTAATTTTTTCAAAGCTGAGTGACCGCCCTCTTAGATGATTTTTAAAGGACTCAATGACTTTATCTTCACTAATGCAAAACTATATCTCCATTCAAAAATATTGAATCGCCGCCATCTTGACGCCTCAAGTAATTAACACATCGAAAATGACTAGTTGGAAATGACACATATTTAGTTGACCTCAATCAACCATATAAATGCTTTACATCATCACGACCAAAATTTGTTTGGAAAGAACCCTAACATTTTTCAGCTTAAAAAATTCTACTTTACTTTTTAACGAGCGACCCAGAGCTCGTTCATGATTTAGGACTTTCTGTCGGTCCGTCTGTCTGTGTACATAACTCACGAACGGTTTCGGCTTTTGCGGTGGAGGCACACATGGGGCGCGTCTCCGGGTGGCGGATAGGGGGACGCCCATACAGGCACCTGAATGATGCTTTCTACTACGAATTAGGTTTTGCAGTTTTCCTAATTCGTAGGGTAAATACCGGAGTAGTATAGAACAACTTAAGACCTTCTGCAGGGGTACCTCTAAAAAGCATTGGGGCACTAAATAAATAAATAAATAAATAAATAAATAAATAAATAAATAAATAAATAAATAAATAAATAAATAAATAAATAAATAAATAAATAAATAAATAAATAAATAAATAAATAAATAAATAAATAAATAAATAAATAAATAAATAAATAAATAAATAAATAAATAAATAAATAAATAAATAAATAAATGTGCAGGACCGGACGGGATATTAACGGCTCTTCTGCAGAAGGCTCTGGAACCTCCGCTCTTGCATTTGTTGCACATTTTTAGAGCCTCCCTGGCTTTAGGGTATATCCCCGAAAGCTGAACAAAGGTAAGAATTTATTGTGTTCCTACCTAAGCCGGGTCGTGCCAAGTATGACATGGCGAAGGATTACAGACCCATCGGCCTTTCATCGTTTCTTCTAAAAGCGATGGAGAAGCTGGTGGATCACCGATGTCCTTCTAGGATGATGGATGGTCAATTATCATCACCTGCACAACATTGGGCTTGCAGGGGAGCCTCGACTCGACTTGACGTTCACTTTTACCGCGTCGTAAAATCTTTAAGTACTCTCTAGCTTTGTTCTACACAACTTTACAATTAATCAAGACAGGCTGTCTTTACTAATACGTCAATACCAAAACAAACGGCCACGTTTCAACGTCCACCACCAAAAAAGCTTGACCGAAAAGTTTCAATTAACGTCTTCCTCTCCTATTTAAAACAGTTTCCCTTAGTCGTTTCGGTTTCTCCTTCCTTAAGAAAATACTGCACCTTTGAAAAACTTTGGCGATAACACATGCTTGTCTTGAAACTAGTGAGCGATAACGCAAACGATAAGTGACTGAATAATTCCGAACTCCAACCAACGCTCAACTCCAACCACAAACGTTGAAACCAAACAAAATCGCGTATTACTTATAGAGGTTTCTGTGTAGGGTAGAGATTTCTCGTGTTGTTTGTGTCATTATGTTGTTGCGTTGTAGAAACATCAGTTAAACAGTTAAAGGCTTTTTTTCTGTTGAGGTGGTTTTGAAGAACATTCGTGGGAATCGGTGCGTCAGCCTTAAAATGGCCTACCCCAACGCAAAAAGTGGCAACTTTCAATGGGATTTCCGGGGCGAAGTCAACCCCTAAATTCATAGAGAAGGTCGGCATTAGAAAAGCAAATTCGTGGGTAGCTTTAAAATGGCTTACCCCAAAGCGAAACGAGAGTGTGGGGACTTTTGAATTTGCGATGGGATTCTGGGGGTGTCGACCGGTAAATCACCAAAGGTTTTGCATTAGAAAGAGCACATGCACGAAGTTTCTGAAAACTGTAAAATGTGCGTGCGGGACAAATCCAGAAAAAAGCAGACGGTGAAGTTATCGGATGTGGTGCAGGGGCCCAAGAGGATGATGTGTGGACGATGATGAGCAAGTAAGTCAAAGGCCCAGAAGTTGGAAGGTTAACTTGTCCACAAGGAAGTATGTGGGTGGAAGAACCACCAAACCAAGATATTTAGAGGGATTTGATGTTATGTGCAATTTAATAGTCTGTTCAAAGATGAAGGTTTTCTTAGTAAGTATTTCCCCGAATAAAATAATTTCTTATCTTAGGATCTTAATTTATTAAAGCTGTGTATATTACAATAACAATTCAATTCAGGCTTTTGAATAATCATAAATGTGTTTAGTTAGATCTTTCAAAGAAAAATTTCGACACGTTATGAGAGACTGAACACAATCTGTCATTAACATCACCAGTGATTGTGCGAAAAAAACAAGCTCGAGATGGATATATAAAACCGAAGCTCTGAAAGCAATTTGTATTGTACGAAATGATGCACTACAGGAGTGTTCTAGTGTTGGTGCTGTTAGGCGCGGCGTGGGTTAACGCTCAAATACTCAGTGAGTGCCAGAAGAACTTGCACCAAGCTGAAATAACGTCAATTTCGTTACAGGCAAGCTCACATTGTGCTCGCAATCGGATCCCAAATTTAAAGAATGTCTTAAGGACGCGATTCCAAAGGGATTGGCCTTGCTGGGTGCAGGTAAGTGATCTGATAAGGTACGCTTACTCTCACCTGCGAACTGTAGGTGTTCCCGAACTTAACATTCCACCGATCGATCCGATGAAGATGGATAAGTGGGATGTCATCGCCGAGGGCTCTCTGACGTTTCCACAAACTTACACCAACATCGACATCCATGGTCACACCAAGGGAAAGGTTAAAGATCTCGAGTAAGCTCTACGATCTCCATTGTCATTACAAGCTAAACGGAGGTTTTCAGCATAACTTTGACCGACACCGACTTCTTCCTCAGCATTGACCTGATATGTGACGAGGTCGACTTCCAAGCCGACTACGTCTACGAAAACGCAATTCTCGATGGAGTGGATTACAGCAGCAAGGGCAAGTCGAGCACCATGGCATGTAAGTAACCCCACCGAATTTTAGCCCCCCGAGTCATCTTCACCTTTCAGTTAATTACGATTCCCGAAACAACTTCACCGGAACGATCATCAAGAAAGATGGCGAAGACTACATTTCCATCACCAAAGTCGACGTCGAATCTCTCGGTGTTGAAGATATGAAATTCAAAATCGACTCCGATGACCCGGAGGTGGGAAAGAAGATGGCCAAACTGTTCAACGAAAAATGGAGGGATATGATTAAGGAAACGAAGCCGAAGTATACGAAGATTTACGCAGAAATTTACAAGAACGAGGCGAACGCTTTCTTCTCCAAATTTCCAGTAAATCAGATCTTCCCAAAGTAGTCTCCACGTAAAAAGGTATTAGCAGGTAATGCAAACTCCATCTGAAAATGGAACTAACGTAGCGACAGGTTATTGTACACAGGCTTTTTTTTTTAAATAAATGAACTAACCTGGACATTTCGCTTTTTCTTACCCTATAAGATCCATCTAGTAGCGTTAGAGTTGTAGAGAAGGCAGACAAATTTTTGATGGCGTTAGTTCAAGCTATCAAGGCTGCGATGACAAATAAACAGATTAGTTGTTGGAATTGCGAAGAAAATGGGCATTTCCACAAACCATGTCGAAAAGCTCATGGAGAAAAAAAACTGAAACCTTGTCATGGCACGATTGGACGGCGCATAGAGTCAAGGCAGTATTTCGTCGTCCGTTTGCGGTAGTTACGATTTAAAATTGGGTCGAGGAATTTTAATTAGAAGAAATATTCCGGTGCAAAATAATAAATGTGAACTTTTATCCGGGAACCTTAAGGAAAAGACCCGTTCTCGGAGGAATTCGGATAACGACACGTGGGTGCACCATCGAGAATGCACACCCCATTCGCCAGGAGGAAGCGGAAAAGATTATAGGAGACACGGAATCTGAAGGTGTTACCGCGCTATCTAATAGTATAATAGTATCTAATAGTTTTGAACTTTGGACGCCATCTACCGGTTTCTTCCACAACATCATTCATTAATCATGCTTACAGGCGCGATCCAACTTTAATACTCATCAATCCAATTAATACCTATGCTTAATTGGAATTTTCCGGCGCAACGACTGTTGTCGCTCTCTACACCGGCATATCTGCAAGACTGATAACGTGTAAATACTCGATGTGGAACTCGTTTTTATCCCGGTTTTCGCTTATTATGGGAATCTGAAATGCTTAATAATTAATTAATGGCGCTGAAATGTCAAAATATTAATTGACTCCCTTCTTCCCTGGCGAGAGAGCATTCGGCGGTTGTAAGAACAATTTAATTATTCATATCGGAAGGGTTGGAAAATACTGATAAATTCATTACAAAACTTACGTACTTAGCATTACCGCTGCTCGATACCAGGTGATCAGCAAAGCTGGACGGCTTCACAAATGTACGGTGCGATTATAACTTCGGGGCGGAAAACGGGTGCTTCGTTACAGTCGACAGGTGTTCGATGCACGATGATTAATTCCGAAAAATGATTTTAAAGTCTCGGCAGGGCACTTCGATTATGGTTTCTGGAAATGGCAATGGAACTATCGTCTACTGGGGGGTGTTCCATACTCCCCAGACGCCCCGGTTAAACAATGTTTCACAATCCGTTTAGATTGCAGGACTCTCTTGACAGTTGTTGGGGAAGGATTATGAGACCCTCTTCTCCATACGTACTGTAGATAATGTAGAACCGGGGGGTCTGGGGGGTATGTTCAAGTCGATGCAAGAGAGTGCGCACGCGCTCTCTCCATGTGATAAAAGCGAACAGAAATATTCATTACATTAATTTTAAATGAGCGGTAGTCTTGACTTAATTTTTCAGGCAACCCATTTGCGATGTGTTGGTTACATATTAAGATTGTTAAAAACAGATGGGCGAAGATGGGACTATTATCATTTATTGCTGTATGAGAATTTCGAGGTAAACCAAACGCAAACATTTTTGCTTACAAGAAAGGAATGTACTTGGATAGACTTTGGCTAAGAATAATCGAAATGTCTAGGTTAGTTCATTTATTTAAGAAAAGTTATGTACAATAACGCTATGTTAGTCTTATTTGAAAAATTACTACTAATTTTTTGTGTGGAAGGCCTATTTTGGGAATATTTGATTTACTGGAAATTTGGAGAAGAAAGCGTTCGCTTCGTTCTTGTAAATTTCTGCGTAAATCTTCGTATACTTCGGCTTCGTTTCTTTAATCATATCCCTCCATTTTTCGTTGAACATTTTGGCCATCTTCTTTCCCACCTCCGGGTCATCGGAGTCGATTGTGAATTTCATATCGTCAACACCGAGCGATTCGACGTCGACTTTGGTGATGGAAATGTAGTTTTCGCCATCTTTCTTGATGATCGTTCCGGTGAAGTTGTTTCGGGAATCGTAATTAACTGAAAGGTGCGAAGATGGCTCGGGGGGCTAAAATTCGGTGGGGTAACTTACATGCCATGGTGCTCGTCTTGCCCTTGCTGCTGTAATCTACTCCATCGAGAATTGCGTTTTCGTAGACGTAGTCGGCTTGGTAGTCGACCTCGTCGCACACCAGGTCAATGCTGAGGAAGAAGTCGGTGTCTGTCAAAGTTATGCTGAAAACCTCCGTTTAGCTTGTAATGACAATGGAGATCGTGGAGCTTACTCGAGATCTTTAACCTTTCCCTTGGTGTGACCGTGAATGTCGATGTTGGTGTAAGTTTGTGGAAACGTCAGAGGGCCCTCGGCGGTGACTTCCCACTTATCCATCTTCATCGGATCGATCGGTGGAATGTTAAGTTCGGGAACACCTACAGTTCGCAGGTGAGAGTAAGCGTACCTTATCAGATCACTTACCTGCACCCAGCAAGGCCAATCCCTTGGGAATCGCGTCCTTAAGGCATTCTTTAAATTTGGGATCCGATTGCGAGCACAACGTGAGCTTGCCTGTAACGAAATTGACGTGATTTCAGTTTGGTGCAAGTTCTTCTGGCACTCACTGAGTATTTGAGCGTTAACCCACGCCGCGCCTAACAGCACCAACACTAGAACACTACTACTGTGCATTATTTCGTACAATACAAATGGCTTTCAAAGCTTCAGTCTTATATATCCACGTCGAACTTGTTTTTCCAATGTGTTTCGCACAGTATACCCGGTAAGGTTAATGGTAGATTGTGTTCAGTCACTCATAACAGTAATGTGTCGAAATCTTTCACTGAAATAGTCTTACTAAAGAAATAGACGATTGTTTATAGGGCCTTCCTGTGTTACACCTTCAGTTGGAATTTGGACCTTTTGAAAGGCTCAAATTAAATTTAACCAATGGCATTACGTCCTTTGAGCTCGCACATTGCCACATCCTCACCAGTGTACCTAAACGCGCCACAGACCGAGAAAACTTCTTTTAGATTAGTCGACCGAAGCCTTTGTAAAAAGCTCTCGCATATTCTTAATGCGGTATTCGAAGGTTCTTCCTACCACAGTAATGTCGTCCAGATAGACTAAACAAGTCTGCCACGATAACCACATTCTCCATGAGACGTTCAAACGTCGCGGTTGCATTACACAATCCAAACGGCATGACTGTAAAATGCCATAATTCCGATCCGATCGTAAACGCTCTCTTCTCCCGTGTTTATGGAGCCATTTCCACTTACGAGTAGCCGTGATTTAAATCCAAAGTCGAAAAAAACTTGAAACCGGATAGCGTGTCAAGCGTGTCGGCAATTCGTGGAAGTGGATATGCATCTTTTTTTAGTCCTTTATAGTACTAGGCGTATAATCATTTTAGCGTATACACAGTGAGCCATTTTTAGAGATAGACCCCACTTGCTCCCGCACGCTAGTCTGCAGGCCCACAGGGACCTTGTGGCTTTGTTCGCCCACCTAACTTTGGTTAGGTTCACTATCTGTTGAGCCAGAGTAATTAGTTCGCCCGCATCATTTTGAGCGGGGATCGTTGATGCCGCAAAGTGCGATTGACGCAAATGCTCCAAGGTCTCTTTTGTGGCCTCTGGCGTAAAAAATACGGGGTTCATACCGAACTGCACCCACCGAATACAATAAGGTCATAAGAAAGGCAAAACGTTACTCGTGGAAGAGGAAATTGCACAAATTCCAGAATGTGCCAGATTTCAAAGAGCCTTACAAACAAGAATAGAGGGGAATCCGATGAAGATGGATAAGTGGGATGTCATCGCCGAGGGCTCTCTGACGTTTCCACAAACTTACACCAACATCGACATTCACGGTCACACCAAGGGAAAGGTTAAAGATCTCGAGTAAGCTCCACGATCTCCATTGTCATTACAAGCTAAACGGAGGTTTTCAGCATAACTTTGACAGACACCGACTTCTTCCTCAGCATTGACCTGGTGTGCGACGAGGTCGACTACCAAGCCGACTACGTCTACGAAAACGCAATTCTCGATGGAGTAGATTACAGCAGCAAGCGCAAGTCGAGCACCATGGCATGTAAGTTACCCCACCGAATTTTAGTCCCCCGAGGGGTCCGTTAACTTGCCCCCCCCCCCACTGAGAGATTTGATAGTCGTATTATTTTGAAATGAATGCGCTCGTTATGCGCTCATATGCGCCATCGATAATAACGCTTGCGCCATTATCGTTTTTTAGAAATCCGAAAAAACATTTGGGGGGGGGCCAAGTGAACGTACCCCCCACCCCCAGTACGTATTTTGTCCCTTGTAACTAGGTCACCTGATACATTTGGTTATGCGCTCAATTGCGCCGCTTGAATTAAAGCTAGCGCCATTACGGTTAAACCATAAAAAATTTTTAAAAAGTGGAGGGTCTGACTTAGCGTTTTCAAAAGTTATTTCCGGAAGTGCGTCCATTTTGAAAATATTTTACATCGATTCGACCTTCGGAGTAACTCCTAAATACAAATTTTTAAAAACCTACCTATTTTACTTTCTCAGAATCGTTTAACTAAAGCTCCCAAAAAAACACCCTGTATAGTGTTTCTGAAACACTATAATGGCGCAAAGATTTTTGTTTACGGCGCATTTTAGCGCATGATGAAAGGTACGATGTAGTAGAAAAAACATGTTAAAAAACGTAACTTTTGAAAACGTTAAGTTAGCCCCCCCCCTTTTTAAAATTTTTTTATGGCTTAACCGTAATGGCGCTAGCTTTAATTCAAGTGGCGCAATTGAGCGCATAACCAAATGTATCAGGTGACCTAGTTACAAGGGACAAAATACGTACTGGGGGGGGGGGCTACGTTCACTTGGCCCCCCCAAATGTTTTTTCGGATTTCTAAAAAACGATAATGGCGCAAGAGTTATTATCGGTGGCGCATATGAGCGCATAACGAGCGCATTCATGTCAAAATAATACGACTATGAAATCTCTCAGTGGGGGGGCCAAGTTAACGGACCT